>NC_073695.1:93905026-94241276 GCF_029784165.1 Wyeomyia smithii
AAATTTGCAATTTTGAGCAAACATCTCAGTTACGTAACGGGCTCAACTAACCCCCCCCCCTCCCCCCTATATAACAATAAGTAACGCAGACTTATCCCCCCTTCCCCCCCTTCATGGGTTACGTAATTTGTGTACGACGCCTATTGGGTGGTATTTGGTCATTTGCCGCTGTTTTTCAGAAACCGGAAGTCGCCGTCTTGGATATCAGAATGGCATTAGGAGACAATTTTTGGCCTCTGAGCGTCATTCTGGTTGAAATGGTCTGGTTCTGGTCTGAGGTCGAATTGTGGCTTCAGTGCATCATAACAATCCCGGAAATACCCATATTAGGTGGTATTTGGTCATTTGCCGCTGTTTTTCGGAAACCGGAAGTCGCCATCTTGGATTTCAAAATGGCATTTGGGAATAATTTCTGGCCTCTGTGCGTCAATCTGATTAAAGAAACGCTCATATTGAGTGGTATTTGATCATTTTCAGCTGTTTTCCAGACACCGGAAGTTACCATCTTACAATTCGAAATGTTGTCTGAGGTCGATTTGTGGCTTCAGTGCATCATAACAATCCCGGAAATACCCATATTGGGTGGTATTTGGTCATTTGCCGCTGTTTTTAAGAAATCGGAAGTCGCCATCTTGGATTTCAGAATGGCGTTAGGTGACAATTTTTGACCTCTGAGCGTCAATCTAGTTTAAGAAACATTTATATTGGGTGGTATTTGGTCATTTTCGGCTGTTTTCCAGATACCGGAAGTCGCCATCTTATAATTCAAATTGTTATTTGAGGTCGATTTGTGGCTTCAGTGTATCATAACAATCCCAGAAATACCCATATTGGGTGGTATTTGGTCATTTGCCGCTGATTTTCAGAAACCGGAAGTCGCCATCTTGTATTTCACATTGGCATTAGGAGACAATTTTTGGCCTCTGAGCGTCATTCTGGTTGAAGAAACATTTATATTGGGTAGTATATGGTCATTTTCGGCTGTTTTCCATACACCGGAAGTCGCCATCTCACAATTCGAAATGTTGTCTGAGGTCGATTTGTGGCTTCAGTGCACCATAACAATTCCGGAAATACCCATGTTTGGTGGTATAAGGTCATTTGCCGCTATTTTTCAGAAACGGGAAGTCGCCATCTTGGATTTCGAAATGATATTTGGAGACATGCCAGAAGAAGGAAGGGTGTCGAAACATTATGGACATGTTTGTTACACCTAAAAACATTCACCTGCTAAATTTGGTTATATTTGCTTGATTGGTTCTCGAGCTGTGCGTAATTTGAGTTTCATTTGTATGGGACCCCTCCCTTATATAAGAGAGAGGGGTGTCAAACAATTATATTTGTTACCCCTAAAAACAATCACCTGCCAAATTTGGTTCCATTTAGTTGGTTAGTTCTCGAGATAAGCAGAAATTTGTGTTTCATTTGTTATGAACTCCTCCCTCACAGAGGGGAGTCAAGCCACTATGGACATACTTGTTACCTCTAAAAACATTCACATACCAAATTTGGTTGTATTTGGTTGATTGGTTCTCGAGCTGTGCGAAATTCGTATTTCATTTGTATGGGACCCCTCCCTTGTAGAAGAGGGAGGGGTGTCAAACCATTATGGATATATTTGTTACCTCTAAAAACATCTACCTACCAAATTTGGTTCTATTTACTTGGTTAGTTCTCGAGATGTGCAGAAATTTGTGTTTCATTTGTATGGGACTCCTCCCTTCCAGAAGAGGGAGGGGAGTCGAACCACTATAGACATACTTGTTACCTCTAAAAACATTTACATACCAAATTTGGTTTTATTTGGTTGATTGGTTCTCGAGCTGTGCGAAATTCGTATTTCATTTGTATGGGACCCCTCCCTTGTAGAAGAGAGAGGGGTGTCAAACCATTATGGATATATTTGTTACCCCTAAAAACATCTACCTACCAAATTTGGTTCTATTTACTTGGTTAGTTCTCGAGATGTGCAGAAATTTGTGTTCCATTTGTATGGGACCCCTCCCTTCCAGAAGAGGGAAGGGTGTCGAACCAACATGGACATATTTTTTACTCCTAAAAACATCCACATGCCAAATTTGATCCAATTTACTTGGTTAGTTCTCGAGATGTGCAGAAAATTGTGTTTCATTAGTATGGGACCCCTCCCATGCAGAAGAGGGAAGGGTTTAGAACTAACATGGACATATTTGTTACTCTTAAAAACATCCACTTGCCAAATTTGGTTCCATTTGCTTGATTAGTTTTCGAGATGTGCAGAAGTTTGTGTTTCATTTGTATGGGACCCCTCCCTTCCAGAAGAGGGAAGGGTGTCGAATCAACATGGACATATTTGTCACTCCTGAAAACATCCACATGTCAAATTTGGTTCCATTTGCCTGGTTAGTTTTCGAGATGTGCAGAAATTTGTGTTTCATTTGTATGGGACCCCTCCCTTGCAGAAGGGGGAGGGGTCTTGAATTATCTTAGTCACCTTTCCCGGGCCCTAGAACCCCTATATAAAAAATTTCACGCCGATCGGTTCGGTAGTTCCCAAGCCTATATGAATCAGACAGACAGACAGACAGAGCTGCATTTTTATATGTTTAGATGATCTGTTTGTTGGGGAATTCTGTCACTTTGTGGCGCTAGTGTATATGTAACAGAAGACATTTAAAATAATCTAGATCGACTGGGGCCAATTAAAAGGAAAATACCCTGGTATCTTTAGAATTGCTATTTGGTCGATAATAACTACACAATGGACCCAGGTTCAACTTTCGGTAGACTACCGGTTGCCATCCGGATCTAGAAATACCGTAGAAGAGGGAAACTGAAAATTGGTTTTGGCTATAACTCTGGTATAAGTTATCAGATCTCGGCTTTTCTTTGATATTATGGTATATTTTTGCATGTGATAGTTTCGAAAAAAAAAACACGGAAAATACTAGGACCTGTTCATTAAAGCAGACAGTGTATGTAGTTAGAGGAGCGACAAATGAGTGAACTAAAAATATGATACAGCCTTGGAAAAATATACACCGTATCCAGATGGGACTAAGACCTGTTTTTCAAAATTAATCTCGTTTACGGTAACTCCGGATCTTTCGGAGAGCTACCTGATGGTAAATTTGAGTAACATTCTGTCATGAGATCATTTATTTTCATCTGGGAGTGGTTTAGAAAAAAAGTGGGACTGTTCTTAAAAATTTACCTCTTTTATTGTAGTTCCGGTGGTTCACGTGGTGGCCATCTTGGAGCATATTTCGTTAAAAGATCATTATCCTTCTAGAATTGGTCTCGAAAAAAAACAGGAAGCTTTAGGAACACTTTTGAAAATTGACATTTTACGCTAGTTCCGCAGAAGCAGTTTCGAAAAAATTAGGAAGCTCTAGGATCACTTTAGAAAATTGACCTCAGTTACGGTATTTCTGGCACTTCCGGAAGGCTATCGGTGGCCTGCCTAAAGCCAAACCTGAGTCCAGTGTGTAAATATATGTATATCTATATCGAAGACCTCAGAGAGTTATCTTCTAAATTGGCCACAGCTTAGGAGTTGATACTGAAATAGATAAAACTCTTTCTGTTACAATATAGTCACGGGTACACTAGCGCCACGTAGTGAGAAAATACCAAAACAAACAGATCTTCATTTGAAAGTACTCAATCACTTGACCAACTTTGCTGAAGACATGATTGTTCTATATCCTAAGACCTTCGACTTACGATTCATCTAATATGCACAGACTGGATATGTACCACTTTTGCTCTCAACGAAATGGTGATTATGTTAATTACAAAAAATTGTTCTGGCTATAACTTTGGTTTAGGTTATCAGATCTCGGTTTCTCTTGGATATTCTAGTAGGTTATTGCGTTCTGCATCAATTTATGCAAAAAACCCAAAAAGTGTAAAATTGGCACATGTACCACTTTTGCTCTCAACGGCTCATTTGTGATTTTCTCGATTGATTATGGTAAGAAAAATAGTTAAGAATAGTTCAACAAAGACTATTGCCACAGAAGATGTGTTTACATTGATATTTCAAGCTACGAAATTTCACTGTTGCATTACAAATTTCGTAAGAAACTTGCTGTTTTTTTTTCACTCTTGAATGAATTAATAAATACATAGTGTTCAAATAAGATGTCGAACCACACCAAATTTCCACAGAATCAATAAAAACTATCTGATAATGTATAATTATCCTGAAAAATGCCTTAATAACGCTAAATGTTGGTATACCATTATTACTGGTACACCCGCTATTACTGGCTCATCTCACCTAGTGGTTTTTTTCAGCAGATTTTCAGATATTTTGCGGCGTCAGAACGGTTACATAGTGCAACAAAAATTTATTTTTCCTTCTGCCTTGGCTCCTATGTATATTTTTTTTTGAGTCTTTTGATGCAAAAATAAATTTCCCCGAGTCTGGACCCATTTCACCTTCAAGAGATAGAGCAATTTTTTAAGCCAAGTTTTAACGAAAAACGACGGATCGCAAAAAAGAATTGATTTCCACTTAACGGAGGGTTCGTCAATTCGGTCAACCAAATGCAGTTTCTTTACGTATTCAACATGGGCTTCCAAAAAAACATAACTTGAATCGTTTTCACTACTATCATGTAAATAGCGGGCCGGTCTCAGCGAAATTGCTCATATTTGAAAGGATGATTGCTTTCAAAGTTCATTAAATTACTTCCTGGATTTCTGGTATCTGGAAGAGAACCAAAATAACCAAAAACCATCGAATATGGGTATTTCCGGAATCGGGATGATGTCCAGTGACCGGAAATCAACTCTATTACTGTGGTTCGTTTCCGGAAGGGTCACGTCTAGTTTCCCCAAGTTCCTGGTCGTTCCTCAGGGGACTAGCGGGGTGGGCTCCACGGCCTCTTTTGCCAAGGCTAGCTCGATCTCGAGGGAAAAACTCTCCTTCTCGAGGGTGGCTTTCTGACACCGATCAGGGATGCAGATGGCTCTATTCAAAACTCCTTAAATAAGGTTGAGTTTTTATTCAATAACTTACAATGTGTTTGTGTGTGTGTGTGTGTGTAGGGAGCCGGCCGGTTGCTGAATCTGCCTCGGATGATGAGTCGGGGTGTTGGTTCTGGCGGGTGATCTGCTTCGGGTGACTGGTTGGGCTGGTTCTATCGGGTGAACGGTGGGTGAAATTCACTCGTTCACTCGCGCGTTCACTTCGGTGGTTGCTGTTTTCTGGAAGGCAACAGTGGATTTTTCTATAACCCGTACACTACCATGTGGGTCATTCGTCCTTCGGTGATGCTGCCCACGTGTGAGTGGTTTATTGTCCCCGTGGAAATTCCAGAGAGTTGTCAAATGGAAGGTAATACTGCCGTTCTTCTCCTGGCACCTATCCAGGATTTTGTCGATCCGGTTTTTGTCGGTCCGGTTTTTGTCGAGCCAATATCAAATGGGTCTGAATGCCGTGTATATAAAATCTCGCTGTATTATAGCAATGTGCGTTATAAATATGAACTTTGAACTATCACTATGAACACAACAAATTTAACTATTTGTACTTTTCCGCTTGCTTGACTAGAATGGAGTGATCGAGCCTTCTCTCCTTTTAGTGGTTTCAGACCTCATATAGAGCCAACTTCCATTATTACTCTTTACATCTCGTCATCCCGTATTTCTTTATCCGGCAGATCGATTAAGTGTAAGTGTTTTGTGTAAACCCTGCATCTCAGTGTTATGTTGGTACAATTTTTAATTTGACTCATCCTGTTTACCCTATTTTATTCTGTTCTCCTTAATCTGTCTATTTATTCATTTCTATCTTATTCTCTAGGGGAAAGTAGGTAAAGACAGACACCCTAAGGTTTAATCTAAATAATTGCTTAGGTATTGCTATTTAGATCGCAGTAGTCATACAAATTGAAACTTAAGGTTATTTGTTTTCATAATAGTTTTTGGTATTAGTGAACTTCCTCCTAGTTTTATGTGTTTTGGGTCTTCAAAAATAAGACTACAAATTGCTGTTTTTTGACATGGTTGGGAAAGACGGACACTTGGGGTGGGTAAGATGGACACTACGAAGGTAAAGGTGGACACTCACAAAAATAATGTAGTACGTTGAGTATTCTTTTGATTTATGTGTTAAGTGATGGCCATACATTACTCTACGTTATTAGAGTCCATCTATACATCACGTGAACAGTTTGAGAGGATGGGTTAGGATGAAGGCGAAAATTCTCCGCCTATAAGGCCTGTTCTAACTGCTAAGTGATTAATATCTGCTGGTTTTTCTCGCAGGTGTACATTGTGAACATCTGTAGTACACAACAGATGCTACATGTGAAAATTCTTGGAAAATCCGTGTGTTCATCTTTCCCTACCTTAGTGTGTCCGTCTTGCCCGACCTGGTTGTAAATTTTTCAAACGATCGTAGCTCTTCATCGGAACATTGAAAATCTGCTGGATTTTCACTAGAAAACCGAGGAAAGACTAATTAATCACTTCACTATTGTGAACAAATGAAAACACGTAAGTTTCACGAGTTTTTCACTATTTTCCGTGGAATAAAAATTACATCAAATTGCGCGTTCACGAAAATATTCTTTGTTTTACTTACAAATTTGACAGTTTGCTTGCTGAAAACCGATAATGCAACTCAAAAGCATAAACACACTATAAAGAAGGTATTCGCATCACTAAATTATCATAATACATTCTAGTTTGTGAAATATTAAAAGTGTCCATCTTACCCGCAGTGTCCGTCTTTACCTACTTTCCCCTATATCTTTTATTTTATATTCATTGTAGTGAATCACTTACTTCGGGGGAATTTTTCTAATAATGCAGCTTCCAGCTTTCGAACTGTAACAGCTCCAGACGCCATTTTGAAATTTAAGATGGTGATCTCCGGTTTCCAGGAAACAGCTCAAATTGATCAAAAACCATCTCATAAGAATACTTTTGGAATCGGGATGCTGCCCAGAGACCTCAAAACGTCACCAAACGAACCGAAAATGACGCGTAAAAAAATCGCGGCGTTCCGGTCTCTGGGCATTATCTCGATTCCGAGAACACCTATATTGGGTAGTATTCGGCCATATTTTAATCTTTCCCACAAAACCGAAAGTCGCCATTTTGATATTCAAAATGGCTGCTAGAGTAGTTTCTAGGTATCTGACATCATTCCGATTCCGGAAGGACTCATATGAGTTATCAAGTGTAGTTGTATCAATAATATTGTCAAATATTTATATAGGCACCGGATTTCCGGGAACGTGAAAATTCTTTCGGGGCACCGCTAACACTGATTTCAAAGAAGACAAGTTGCTGAATCTTATAGTGCTAAAACTATTGAAATCGGATAAAAAATGTTAAAGTTACAAGAATTTCAATTTCTGGTTAACCGGGTACCCCGTCGGGCACTTGTTTTTTTTGTCGAGCACATACCGGTTAATACAGCTGATCTAAATAGAAAGATCATCGTAGTATCTAATTGTCTTACAACCATTGATGAAATTGTGAAACTGTTTCATGTCTAATTCCAACTATTTAAAATATATCATTTCAGTCCAATTCTGATGGCCTCATAATCGTAGCCAGTTTAGTGAGCAGAGCACCCAACTTGGGAGGCTTAGCGAGAAGCAGTGAAATTTTCGCCGTTAAACAATTCATCGTAAACAGTCTAAAGGATGTAGAAAATAAAGAATTCCAAGCGTTGAGGTAAATTTTCATAATGACTAGTGAATGTAGTGTATAATGTTTCGTTTCCACAGTATGACTGCTGAGAAATGGCTGAATCTGGGGGAACTTAAAGCATTCCAAATAGTAGATTATCTTACAGAGATGAAATCTAAAGGCTATTCGATAGTTGGAGCGGAGCAAACGACCGGCAGTCAACCGATCCAGAGGATTCAGTTTCCGAAAAAATCCATTCTTGTGCTGGGGTGGGTTTTGGTGTATTTCCCGTAGATGAGTTATTGATTAATAGATATATTTTCAGGCATGAAAAGGAAGGATTACCGGCGCAAATTATATCCCATTTGGATATAGTGGTGGAGATACCCCAGTTTGGTGTCGTACGGTCGTTGAACGTTCACGTTACTGGTGCTATTTTCATGTGGGAGTACGCTAAACAGCATCATGTGGTGAAGAGTGAATAGAATGGTTTTTAAAGCAGTTGGCCTTTTAATGTTTAGTGCTATTGAATTGTAAAAGTAAAAATTTTTAAAAAAATATTCATCTTTGTTGTTAAAGACCAAGAAAACACACTTGTTTTTTTTTCTTATGATAAGAACGTTCGATCTTTATTGGTATTCACACATACACATTATGTATCTTTGCAATTCATCAAGTATAAATACAAACACGGCAGACGGATGAAGTTGCTTTACAGTAAAACATTTTCTTATCACAAACAAACAGCGGAGCCTATCTCGATGTTTTAGATGAAACTAAGTTGTACCAACTCTATTTTTATAATATGCTCCTATCGTATATAAGCCAAGTTTTTTGACTCACAGTAATCTATCCAAAGCTTCCTACACGTTCTTCACGCTATCCTGCAATAATCCTTTCTATTTTCAATTTTCCTTTGCCTGCCCAGATACGGGACCATTGGTTTTCGGTACTAGAGCTCAAATTAATTTGTAATGCATGGGTTTTATATTCTTAATCGCCCAGTTGTTTTATATGGTATGAGTTCAACAAGTTCAACAAGCAATCATCTACGTGTAATGTTGAGCTTTTCTTACTCGTATTACATGTGAATAATTGCATTCGCATTCATAAAATTATTACATTCTTAGCCGTGAATGGTTTTCTGGCACGGGTATCCATTATGTTCATGTTGGTAGTGAAATGAGGATTTGGATCAGTATCGACAATATGGTGCTTCATATATTTTGCCTCTTCTACGATAGATGGATGTAGCGCCATTGATTTGATTTCCTTTGTTGAATTAGGCTACATCTGCATATACCGGAAATACTCATCGGAGTCCATGTCTAGATAGAAACGAAACGGTTTAGGAACATATATGGATCGAAATATAATATCCTATACAATTTCGTTTCCCGGTGCTAGATTGAATTTTCGATTTTGAACTTTCCTTGAAATTTAATGAAAGTTTCACATGTTTGGCATTTGGAATTATTGTGCGAGTTACTGTCTCCAGACGAGTAACGATTTTTTATAAAACTTTTCTTTGTCTGGCAGTGCCTTACTTGTTTCACTACATTTTATTATTTTTCAATCAATTTCATGGCTTGACTATCAGCGCTTCAAGGGTTTTATTATATACCGATAAGTTGCTTTGAGTTCTTCAATAACGTTTCCTAGTTTAGATTTAGTGGGATAAATACGAAATGACTATATGAATGAATAATGTAGGGTTTTTAGAATCGACCAAAACTTCAAAGAGAGAGTTCCAGATGAAAAAAAAAACAGTTAGATTCCTTCATTGAGGTACAAAAACGTTGTCAGCAACGTCGTTTACAACAATTTTATGTTCACAATTGCGAGGAACAGTTTCAATATTGGAATGATGAAAAACAGAATATTCTGAGCTTTCGCTTAGAATTTGATCGCATGATTACGGAGGATGATTGATTGACTGATATTGAACTGGATCTATTACTCGCTATTAATTCTACATAAACATATCAACACATAGTTTACAACATGTATTGGAGGTATCCAGTACAGTAGTGAAACGAAAGCAAAAATTACTAAATCACTATGTAAAAAGCGCTTACGTCTCAACGTTCAACACAAGGATGATTCAAACTATGTAAATAATAGCTCTGTTGTTTTAAAGTATTTTGCTTAGTTAAACCGAATGGGAGGTATATGGTTTCCGCAGCGCGGGAAGTTGGGTGGCACTGGAGGAAGATCAGCCTGCGTGCCGACATGAACGACCAGATTCATGCCGATAACAATATGGAACTGGAAGTGACAGTGGAATAGCCAATAGCCTGGAAGCAAAATACGCTATTCAGTTTTTTCGGAGCGTCGTAATTGGAAAATTACAAAATTACCTGGATTGTTGGCTCTAAACCGCAGCACTACGTAGCCATTGTTTGGCACCGCAATTGTGTCCTTGAGTGGTGGAAGATTGAACTGTCGATTCAGGAGGCCGCGGCGATCGAGATCCAGAGCGTGACGCAGATTGATCTTTTTCACAGTAGTATCGGGTGATCTACCCATACCGATTACGCTGAAGAAGTGACCATGTAGATGGAATGGATGGCTGAGATTGTCTTGTTGAACTGAAAATTAAAACTGATCATCAACATGCTCTTATTTCATATGTCAAAAGCAGCTACCTTCATCGACTAACACGATTTCTACGATGGCATTCAGCGGAATATCTATGGTGTGTGTGCACATACAGTTGGGGCCGCAGTCTGGGGGACGATTATCTCCGTTGCAGAACTGTTCCGGTGGGATGTCTTCGATCTGAGACAACATCGGCGATGGCGGTGAAACGTAGGAAATTTCATCGATCAGCGATATGAGATGGTCTCCGCCGCCAACAACTAATAAAGAAGATAATCTTTAGTTACCTCAAATCATTCTAATAGTGGGTGAGATCATTAATAATAAATTCACAGAACAAAGAAAACGACGATAGTGAATGGCTAAAAAATATCAGATTTGTTCGCGTTTAGAGAGAGCAAAAATCACCAAAAAAAATCTGAATAGGCTCAGGATCTCTAAAACGCAGAAACAGACATATATTTCATGTAAACTGAACAAAGTTCATTAAGCAGACAGTATGTGAAATAGTCCCGTCGGGATGCGGTATATTTTTCCAAATCTGTATCATATTTCCAGTTCGCTTATTTTTCGTTCTCTCTATTTCACATACTGTCTGCTTAATGAACTTGCGTGTTAACGGGAAAAAGCCGTTGTTAAAAATAGAAATTTAGTTCGAAAAACTGAACAAAGTCGTTCTCATTCGAACAACCGGATCATTTTACTTGAAACCAAGGGGAAAAAAAACCCCGCTTTTTCCCGACACCGGGAAATTTTCTGAGGCGAAAAATCTCTGGGATCACGCCTTCCATCGCATGAGGAAGTAAAGCCGTTGGCGCCGGTCCGTTAATAAACGGGTCGTGAGTTAGGGACCTGGGTGTGGAGTCGCCTCCCTGGGCGTCGGTAATTGGCCACAACAGTGGCGGAAATAGACCGACGGAAAATAAGCGAGAATAAAAAAAAAAAAGAGAAATTATACGAAATAATCCCAAATTAAGCTTATATGCGCTTGAAATGTTTCTAATGCCTTGAAAGACAAGAAAAAAAAAAGTTTTTCTTTTGTATTTAGGGAAAGCACACCACTTATGGCAATAGTTTGCACGATGCATCAGTATTTTGAATATTTCGGTTGTAAAAATGCGAATAATTTTTTGCTCGGGGTAATAACAATAATAATTCATCATATAATAAGAAACTGAAAATTTCATTATACCTACTCTAGCTTCTCCAGAAAAAAACTTTTTTCTTTTACATGAATCGCTCATGTATTAAGATTTCATTGAAAAATTATGAAAAGATAGATCGAAAACCACAAAATCATGTCCTCGAAACTTCCTGTATATGTATTTGGGTCGGTGCCCGTGGTACGAAGTGACCACGACAAAGCACAAACTTGGACACGACCACCACAAATTTTGCTCAAAGTTGGGAGAATTATTCATCTACTGTCACTTTGGAAAAATACAAAATCTGGTGTCGATTGGAATAAAAATGAATATCTCGAGATTGGCTCATATTACCACGGGGTGGTAAGTGTTTCTTACGTAAAATTTTCCGAGAAATACGATGAAACCATTAAATTTAAAATAAAATTAGCTGCATTGGCGGAAAAATGCTAATTTACAAAAAAATCTATCTGGCAACACTTCCGGTCGAAAACAACATTTTTTTGGATTCCTTGGTTTATTTTCTACAAAATTCACTGTCTTACGTCTATAAATTATAAAATAAAATAATTACGAAATTCACAACTATTTTCGTAAAAATGTCATATCTCGAGATTGGCTCATATTACCTCGGGATGATAGTTGCTTTTTACGTAAAATTTTCCTAGGAACACGATGAAATTATCAAATTTAAAATAAATTGGCTCCATTTGCCGAAAAATGTAAATTTAGTTTTCAAATACAAAAATAATTTATCTGGCAACAGTTCCGGTCAAAGCTTGTATTTTTCTGGATTACTTGGTTTATTTTCTTCAAAAATCATCTATCAGTATTTTTCGGACATCTTACGTCTATGAATTGTAAGAAAAAGAAAAAAGAGATTTTTGACAAAAATTGCGTGACTTTGCAATAAATAGCGGGGTCCTACAGAGCGGGGGGTATTTCAAACGACACCAAAATTGGGATTTTTCCAAAGATACAGTAGATGAATAATTCCCCAAACTTTGAGCAAAATCTGTGATGGTCGTGTCCGAGTGGCATGCACACATCGTATGGAATGACCCATTTGCATTTTAACACCCTTTGGAGCTGAGTTGTCAAAGATTTGTGCGAGACCTCCATTATTTTAATGGTTAACCTATGAACAAAAAGCTTAGCGGTTTGAGAAAGTTCTTAATTTCAATTTAAATATTGTGAGTCTAATTGAAGATGAAGTCACACTCGGCAACAGAATCAAATTTCTATCCATTGTTTTTGCTTTTGCCTGTAGAACTTGTTGTAACTAAGTTAATCGAGATTAGATCAATCATTACAAAATCAAAAATATCAAAACACCTAGCCATAGACATTCCACAACTCATTGCTTAGTTCCTAAAAAAGGCTTGATGATCTGATAAAACCACTAAAAGCAACTCACAGAAATGAATTCCAAACTATTTGTCTTAAATGTCCGCGCAGCCTGCTGCTAACAGTGCTGGCAACATGGGCGCAGAGTTTGACACACGCAATTGGGTTGTTTAGCTATTGACGGATTTCCGGTTTTTATATATCATTTGAAAGAGTGTAATTTTCTGGGCAAAACGTGATTTTTTAAAACTTTATATCATTATCCTTCGATTTTTAAATAAAGAATTAAAATTCGCTCCAAATCGCTACAATGACAGTTGGTGTATGGGCGAACTGTCATTGTAGCGATTTCAAGCAGTTTTAAATCTTGATTTGAAAAGCGAAGGACAACGATAGAATTTTTTTTAAATCACGTTTTACTCAGAAAATGCAGATCTTCCAGATGATATAAAAAACTGATATAGCTAAACAACCCAGTTGAGTTGAAACAGGGTTAACAAAATCTCTAATTTCCACTAATAGAACAAGCGTTCAAAGAGCGGTACCCAGCCGCGTCGGAAACGGCCATCGTGCGACACTTTGTGGACGTCGGATACGCTCGTTCCGGCATCTACAACGTGTGCTTGGCCAGGAGGTCGCTGCAATCGGCCAAACAGCGAAAAAGTACCTGGCAAACATAAACATAAATGTCAGAAAGCGCAGGAAGCGGCAGCGGCAGAATAAGATGGTCATGTCGACTTTTTCGGCGAATCGCGACATGGTGGTGGTGATATACGACGAGACCTATTTCACCCTGGATTGATTGATGACCGTTTATGCGTGTGAGAACCGAGGGAAGATTCTTCAAGTTTTGCCTGATCAATGTAAACGCACCGAAAAACGATAAACCTGATGACTTGAAGGTTGGCCGGGAGTATTTTTTTCGTCCTATATATAGCTACTAGTAATGGAAATGAGGTTGGTGAACTTCGCAGCAGCCGAGGTATTGTGCATTTGAATAAAAATTATCAAAACGTCGCTGATAAACTGGCAGTCAGGCTCACTTCCGATGTATATTTCTGGTATTCACGCTACACTGCAACCATCTCAGCCGCCACTGCGCTGTCAAACCGGTTCACAAAAACAAATACATTGAAATCATTCCCGCAGTCCATGTTGTGTGAACACGCAGATGTGTTATGTGTTTGTAAAGTCGGAAGAAAGTTCGGATCCGGAAAACACATATGGAAACACCCTGGTGAAGCTTTCTCTAGGAACGACTATATTCTGGTCGGCGGACGGTATTTCTAGACGTCATCGATGTGCGGTCCTTCCGAGGCCGACTCAGATCACCATCTCGTCGAAAAAACGCCAGGCTGGCCAACGTATACAAGTCGGGCATGGTTGGACATCCAGAGGATGTCAGCTGATGGAATCCACTCAATTCAAGTTAATGAGCGGATTAGTGAACGAACAGTGTTGGCACATTCGCGAGGTGTTGGGCACGACCGTTGGTTTAATACTTACTTACTTTCCTGATGAAACACCCTTCAGGATTTCACCTGCGACACAGTGTTACACCAGCGCACTCGGTTTTGGCAGCATGTCTCCAGTTTCTTGAGTGTTCTAACGTTTGCGGTAAAAAAATGGACAAAAATAGCCGATTTTTCATGGGTTTACCTTTAATCGCACTGACGAAACTACTAATACATCATCAATCATAGTAACCCATGAGTTAGCAAAAAAAAAAAAAAAAAAATAGCTTTATCAGTCAACCTCTAACTGTGATGGCGAAAAAAGTGAAGCTACTCTGTTCAGAAGTGTGCGCGTTCAAAGAACGGTACCTCGCCGCGTCAAAACGGACATCGTGCGGCACTTTGTGGACGCCGGGTATGCCCGTTTCGACATCTACAACATCTTGACACTATTGGGCAGCGATCAGAGCATCGAAAGAAAGCCCGGTTCCGGACGGCCAACGACCCTGAGCGACAAGGAGCTTCAAAGGATGTTGAAGAGGAAGACCGAGGGAAAAGTAACTAAACCGTTGCGTGCATTTGGCCAGGAGGTTGGTGCATGTGGCAAAACAGTAAAGAAGTATCTGGAGAACATGGACATACATGTCAAGAAGCGGCAGTCCCGTCCACTGGTCTCGGAACTGCAGGCAATGAAAAAAAAATCTCGCCCTGGATGGCAACGATTAGCAGGGCACTTCGTATTTAATTTCCCCCCGAAGGAAGTGAGTACAGAGGTGAAGTTAATTTCAACGACCAAGTTCCCCAAGAAGATGCGGCTGTGGCTGACAATCAGCGAGAAAGGGATAGCAAAGTTGCTCTTCTTTCGCTCCGGGCTGGCCGTGAACGGGATAATTTAAAGTACGAGGTGCCTGCCAGAAGTTGCTTCGTTCATCAAGAAATACCATTAGGGCGAAGACACGGTTCAGATTTGGCGTCGACCCACTACTCGAAGCAATCGTTGAAGGAGATGGAGCGGCTGAATATCGATGTGGTACCGTATCTTAGTTTTTTTTCATCACCATCTGAAAAAAGTCCATTTTTTTACCGCAAACATTACATTTTTGAGATCTTCCTCCACTTGATCCAACCACCTAGCTCGTTGCGCGCCTCTAAGTCATGTACTGGCTGGAGACGAACACCATTTTCGCTGGACTGTTATCCGGCATTCCTACAACACGTCTCGCCCATTGTACCCTTCCAGATTTAGTGACTTTCTGGATGCTGGGCTCGCTGTAGAGTTGCGCCAGCTCGTGGTTCATTCTTCGATTTCATACGCCCTCACATACTTCACCAAAGATTCACACGTTGTTCGAAAACGGCCAGTGCTTGCAAGTCCTCCTTGAGCATTGTCCATATCTCGTGCCCGTAGAGGACTATTGGTCTTTTGAGCGTCTTGTACATGATGCACTTGGTACGGGGCGAAGTTTGCCAAACCTCAACGTCTTGTGGAGTCCATAGTAGGCACGACTTCCAGCTACAATACATCTGCGTATCATCTATATCATCTTCGTCGATCACTACCATTCTGCCTATGCGAGGCTTATCGCGCTCGGTTCCTCCTGCTTGCATATACTTGGTCTTCGACGTGTGTATTGTTCAGCAACCGTTTGAAACGTCCTTTCGACAAGGTCCACGTCGGCAGCGAAGCAGATGAACTGGCTGGGTTTATAAAAGATTTTGCCCCGCATGTAAAAGGCCGCACGTTTCAAAACACCTCAAAGTGCATTGTTGAACAGGAAGCAGGAAAGTCTGTCACCTTGTCGAAGTCCCTTGCGTGTTTCAAACAGGCTTGATACCACACCCGAAATCTTCACATAGCACTGTCCACCATCCCCCGTGACCCTAATCAGTTTTGTTAGCTTCGTAGGGAAGCCATTTGCGTCCATTACTTTCCATAGCTCTACACGGTCGATAGTATCGTAAGTGGCCTTAAAATTGATGAATAGGTGGTGAGCGGGGACTTGGTATTCGCGACGCTTTTGGAGAATCTGCCACAGCGTAAAGATTTGGTCCGTTTTTGATCGCCTATTCACAAAACTGGCTTGATAACTTCCCATAAACCTGAGAGACGGTGAAAGATGATCTGCGAGAGCACTTTATAGGCTGCGTTGAGAATCGTGATCGCTTGGTAGTTCTCACATTATAACTTGTCACCCTTCGCCCACATGTATTGGGTATATTAATCCCTCCTTCCACTCCTCCGGTAGCTGTTCTGTATCCCAGATACTGACTGTCAGCTGAAGCAGACAGGAAACCAACCTATCCTGGCCCTGCTTTATAAGTTCCGCGGTGGTGCCATGCTTTCTTACTGATTTGTTGTTCTTGATCTGCTTGATAGCATCCTTAACTTCACTTATCGCGGGTGGTTTAATGCGGAGTGTCAAGAGGTGATGGACGAGAAAAACTGGGTTTGTGCTCGCACGATGGTGACAGCAAGTCGTGTGGTACGCCAGATGATCGAGAGATTTGAGAAAAGAGACGCGAGCACTGCGAACGATCTCTTGCGGATGCAGAGGTTTGATTCTCCCAGGTACGACAAGAGCAGTTTCTATGAGGTGGTAAACGGAATCAGGAACCGAACTGGATCCTGGGAAGGAAACCTGATAACCGACTTCGAGGTGTTATTGAACGGCGAAGAAACAAAAGAACACTTGACGAGGATGGACAAGCTGTGGATCCGCCAAGCTCGGATGTGGTCAGGAAAGCTTGTAAAGAGCTAAAAGATTACAAAGACGAAGGACGGCCTCTCAGGTAAACTTTTCTAAGCCAGGAGTAGTCGACCTTGGTACTCTCGTGACGGGTCATAATGATATTAGCCGCGAAGTGAAGATATGGATGGCAGCCACAAACAGGACCACTCACGGGTTACGTAGCCGGCTGAGATCCCGCAGCATACATGTCCGCACGAAATTTGCGCTCTATAGGACGCTAATTCTCTCGGTGATATTCTACGGCCCTGAGTTTTAATCGATGAAAAAGGTTGACTGGCTAGCATTTGGAGTCTTCGAGGTTAGGATACTTGGCGGAAAACTGGAGACTGGAGTGGATCGCGGGAGCACTAGCCACGACGTGTTTTGAGTATATCAACGTGCGGATATCATCGAACTGATAAAATACGGCAGGTTACAATGGGCTGAGAAGAAGAAAGAGAAAATGAAAAGGTAGAAACTAGAGATGGTCGGGTATGGGAAATTTGTTACCCGTACCCGACCCGTACCCGACTCATCGAGAATTTTCAAACCCGTACCCGACCCGAACCCGAAAAAGTTTGTTTTCAACTACCCGTACCCGACCCGTACCCGAAAGAAAAATAACCCGAAATTACCGGTACCCGACCCGTACCCGACCCGTCCTGGATTTTTATTTAAATTCTTTTAAATACCTGATTACCTCGTACATTTTATGCACTGATTGTCATATGTGGTTTCTCGAGATGATGGCCAGAGTTGGGCTAGACCCGCGTGTTCATGTGAACGAATGTCAATGAACCAGAGTTCCAGGCGATGTATTGGTGCTTCCAGATTCCAGCGTAGCATCTGTCAATTTGATCATTTTTATCACGCAGCAAAATATCTATTTATAACAGTGTACGGATAATTTGGGTTCCGTTAGTTACCTCATATTAAAATTGATCAGAGATTTCAATTATTTATTTTGTATGCATACGTATGATTCATATAAAACTGCTGAAAATTTTTATTTTGTTAATTTACCCTACTAGCACAACTCGCACAACAATGGTGAAAAATGCATGTCTAGTAGAGTTTAAATTAGGCGACGAGTTTTATGTGCACATCGTAGCAATCGAACCATTTATTTATTTATTTATTTCGTCAAGCAAATGTAGACTACAGTAATAATAATACAATGTTTTCTTATATTCTATACATTATTTCCAGTAGTTAGTCGTTTTTTTATTTGATTTCTGCCCATGGTGATGTCGATATTTTCGCAGTGCTGATTATAGTGACGCATCATGCGATTTATTGGGCCATTTTTTGAGTAGTTTGTTCTGTGAGAATTTTCCGAAAATATTTTATGATTTCTTTATTGACGACTGGGTGCATAAAAATTTAGTTGTGATAATAATTTAGTAGATTGCACGCGTTGAGAAATAATGTCATTGATAAAATAAAGCATTGAAAGATCGCGGCGTTCTTTAAGTGCTTGTATGTCTATAAGCATGCAGCGTGCTTCATATGATGGTAAGGGAAATGCTGTCCAATTTAGCTTACGAAGCGCATACAAAGGAATTGTTTTTGGACAGATTCAATGCGTTCTTGATGTGTGGCAATATAGGGATTCCATACAATGCTACAGTATTCCAGAATTGGTCGGATCAGGAATCTAAAATTCGGTATAACACAGATATTTCTGTACATGCGGCATCCCTGGTCACAGTGCAAATCAAGACCTGGGAGGGAGAAACGAATACTACACTAAAAAATTATCGAAACAGATGACACGCACATTCGTCGTTTTTTGATAGCGTGTAACTATTTTCCTGCTGTAACCCGAGTATGACTCGAACATCAGGAATACTAAATGTGCAAATTTGTATGCAAAACACAGATTTTTCGAGTCAGTTTCTTAAGATTTTTGAGTTTATTTATATTTACGTAGACTTGCGCAGAGTTGCAATAATTTTACAATTTCATACCTTACTATTTTGTGAAACGAAAATCAAGACTCAACCGTGATGAAGTGTATGGTTAGAAACTGTTACCAAACGACTTTTTTTTTGATACCCGAGTAATAATTACGTAGGAGGTCTGCCGAAAAGAGTTTATTGGCAAACATTGCTTACACGTTTAAACAACAAAAATGCTTTTAGAAAAATCGGCAAACTTTCAAAACTCGTAGCTTACCAAAGGACAGAAATATTATGTTTCAGAAAAAATTGTTAATTTCATTGCCCTGGGCTTGGTGGTTAGCCTATAGGGCGTGTACTCCCGGGTGGCGGATGGGAGTGGGAGATGAAGAGAGTTGGCCATCTGTTACTTTTCCTTTTTCCTATTATGACTTCTCTTGGCTATCTCCTATGTGGGAGAATTCTTCTACTTATTAAAATATGCTTTTATTTTACAAAAGGCTAGTTTTGAAGAATGGATCTCACACGTGGACCAAACCACCGTTTTGTTGTTTTTGTTTTTTGCTTTTTTTCTCTTTTTTTTCTTTCTATATTGTGTTTCTTTTTTTTTCTACTTTTCCTTAGAAATAAATCGTCGGTTAGATTCGGTGTTGGCGCGGCTTAAAATTTTGCAATTTTGAGTTTTCGATGGCAAACGATGCTAAATACGATAAAATTTTATCTCACAAAGACCCATTTCAAAATTCACAAAAAATCCAGAGGAGATGTGCCTTTATAGCTCAAATTTAAAATGTTCTAAAAAGACCACAAAATGAGATTACAACTCGTATAACTTGCTCGTTATCGACCTGAACAGGTTCAATTAAAATAGGAAGTCTTAAAATTTAAAGTTTTCACGGAAATGAAAAAAGTTTTCGACGTTGATTCTCAAAAACGGTTTACTCGAAACTGTGAGTTTTGAGTTGTTGAGTTCATAAAAATATACAAAATATATTTTGTTGATACTGACATTACTGAAGTCTTTCTATATGCAGGAAATAGCGCGTAAAAACGCATGAATTCCGGAATTCGCGTAAAAAAGCGTAGTAAAACAGACATTAGGCCTCTGTCATGCTGGATGCCGACACGGGCGGTCGGGTGGGATTCTTGCCGCGGGTAAATAAACAGCCGTAAGTAGAGCTGTTCATTGGCCTACAGCAGGAGTTTCGCCCGATCGCTCACGTTGGCCTTCGGCCTGGCAGAGGCCTTAGTGTACCATTATTTATTATATCCTTTTTTCTCTTTTCTCTTCTTCTATACAATAATGAGTCAGACATAATTATTATTATTATTGTTATTTTAATATTATTATTATTTATATCAAGCCCTGGGCTCGGTGGTTGAGCTCCTATCTCGGGTTCTTATAGCTTTACGAAATCCTAAGATGGAGCCACAAAACTATTGTATGAGAGTTTTGACAGCCCAAGGGCGCGTGCTCCCAGGTGGCGGATGGGAGCTTAGGGAGATGATGAGAGTCAGATACCTATGTTGTAGTCTTTCCTACTCTGATCTCGGCAATCTCCTATGTGAGAAAGTTTCTTAACAATATCAATTAACACTAAAGAATTTTTCTCACACGTGGACCAGACCACTTAGTGCAAGCTCTTTTCTTGTTCGTTATTTATTAGATAAAATGAATTAATGCTTTTACTTTTTTCTGGCAGTGTGACTCTTATGCATTCATGGATGGACTGTAGTTAAGCGTGAAATTAAATTCTTCACTTTTTATTGCTAGTTCCATGTGCAAAGTTGTATTGTTGTATGTAGTATTATTTAGTAAACGTGTACGTGGTTTCATTATCGACTACATCGTTCATATATACATTCTGTTTCATTTTCCCTTTGTTTTTTTTTTAAATTTTCACGATTTTATTCCGAGTTTCATAATAAAATTTCTAGTTTAGATGTCTAGATATGTATTGAATTCACCAACACAGCGAAATTTGACCAAGGAACCACAGTTCTTCGTTTTCAAAGCTAAGTATTATTTTATCATGTCTGTTTTTGTTTATTGATTAGCATATGTTGTTATTGATATGTTCTGTTTTTTTAGTATTGTTATTATTATACTTGTTACGATTATAATTGTTATTATCATTATTTTTATTATTATCATCATTGTTTTTTAGCATAGTAAACTCAAAAAACAAGCAGATGCACATAAATTTACACACATGCACTCACACTTACACACACTTATTAACCTCCAGAGATCCTTGCCTTTCCTTATCCTTCGGCAGTTAATTGACTAGTTATAACTCAGGGGTCTTGCCAAGATGCTACCCCAACAAGACAGTATTTTTGCAACTTGGGTTATTCTAGTTATTTACACAGATTTTAATTGACCAGCTGGTTTCTGAGGCTGTGATGCCAATCCTCTTATCACTGGTATAGCATGAATGGTGCCTCATAACACCAGTGACCCGGCCCTTGGCCCCCTTTTATACCTCACAAATACAAATACAAATACGAAAATATTGTTAATTTCATTGCTTGTGTGGATGTTATTTTTTTATTTTTAATTGTTTATTTAATTCGTCAAGCAAATGTAGATTACATTCATATTTCATACAGTTATTATTTATAGTGTTTACAATGTTCTTGTTACGAGCTAAATATTTCTAGTGTATTTCAAAAAAATTTTAAATTTCTTTTTTTTTGACATTGTTATGCCAATGGTTTTACAATGAAGCTTTTACTGACACATCATTCGATTTATGGGACCATTTTTTGCATACTTAGTTCTGCAATGTTTTTCTGAAAAAAGTTTTCTCGTTCTAAGATGCCGTGAAGGTGTATTAAAGCTGAGTTGTGATAGTAATGCAGATGAGTCTATGCGAATTGAAATAATGTCATTGACGAAGAATAGCATTGCAAATTCGTGGCGTTGTTTAAGTATTTGCAGATTAATGAGCATGCAACGTGCTTCTTACGATGACAGAATAAATGCAGTCCAATTCAAGTTGCGAAGCGCGTATAGAAGGAATTGTTTTTGGACTGATATGAGATTACAATATTCTACAATAGGTCTAACATATGTAATATACAATAGTTTGATAGTATACGGGTCCGACCTTCGCAGTGCGTGCCTCCGTGCAAGACGGAGGATGCAGCGTGCGCGAAACGAAGAAGAGAGGACAGAGCGCCGCGCAGCATTCAGTTCGGCAAGATCGATGCTAAAGAGTGCGATAAAGGCCAGCAAGAGGGCCTGCTTCGATAGGCTATGTGCGAGTGCCAATACAAATCCGTGGGGTGACGCCTACAGGATCGTAATGGCCAAGACTAAAGGCGCGCTGGCGCCTGCAGAGCGATCACCAGCGATGCTGGAGCGTATCATCGAGGGACTCTTTCCACGCCACGAGCCAAGTCCTTGGCCTCCGGCAGTCGAGTCTCACGTCCGACGTTCCAGTATCTCAGACATAGACCAGAGATGGTCGGCCAACCTGCCGAGCATCCAATCCGTGAGCGACGACAGCCGTGTCGAGGCAGGGGAGGAGGCAAGGGTTACGAATGAGGAACTCATCGTGATCGCCAAATCCCTAAAGGTGAGCAAGGCACCGGGACCGGATGGTATCCCTAACCTGGCGATCAGGCTGGCGATAAAAACGGCCCCCGGGCTGTTCAGGGCAGTCATGCAGAGGTGCCTGGATGACTGTCTCTTTCCGGACAGGTGGAAGCGGCAGAGACTGGTCTTATTGCCGAAGGCTGGGAAACCGCCAGGGGACCCATCGGCATATAGGCCTATCTGCCTGCTGGACACCGCGGGCAAGGTGCTTGAGAGGATCATCCTCAACAGACTGGTGAGGTACACGGAGGGTGTACACGGTCTGGCAAGTAACCAGTTCGGCTTCCGGAAGGGCAGGTCCCCGCTGGACGCAATCTCTTCCGTCATCAAGACGGCGGAGGTAGCAATCCAGCGCAAGAGAAGGGGAATACGCTACTGCGCAATCGTCACGCTCGACGTGAAGAATGCGTTCAATAGTGCCAGTTGGGACTCCATAGCGCTCGCGCTCAGGAGCATCCATGTACCGGTGTCGCTGTACAAGATTCTGGAAAATTATTTCCAGAATCGAGTACTTGTTTACGACACGGAGGAGGGTCAGAAGTGCGTCCCAATTACCGCAGGAGTTCCGCAAGGTTCTATCCTGGGCCCGGTGTTGTGGAATGTCATGTATGACGGAGTGTTGAAACTCAAGTTCCCTGTAGGGGTTGTGATCGTCGGCTTTGCAGACGACATAACGCTGGAGGTTTACGGCGAGTCTATCGAGGAGGTCGAGTTGACGGCCGCGCACTGTATACGCAAGGTCGAGGACTGGATGCGCTTCAGGAAACTGGAGCTCGCGCATCATAAGACGGAGGTCACGGTTGTGAACAACCGTAAATCGGAGCAACAGGCGGTGGTCAGAGTCGGAGACTGCACCATCACCTCGAAGCGATCCCTGAAGCTCTTGGGGGTTATGGTGGACGACAAGCTCACGTTCGGGAGTCACGTCGACTATGCCTGTAAGAGGGCCTCATCGGCTATTGCAGCACTATCTCGTATGATGTCCAATAGCTCAGCGGTTTATGGCAGCAAGCGAAGACTTCTTGCCAGCGTGGTTTCGTCCATACTTAGGTATGGTGGGCCAGTGTGGTCCAGAGCGCTAGGTACTAACAGTTACCGTGGTAAACTGGAAAGTACCTACAGGCTCATGTGCCTGAGAGTTGCGAGTGTGTATCGTACGGTGTCATACGATGCAATCTGTGTCTTGTCCGGCATGATGCCTATCAGCATCGCCACCAAGGAGGACAGAGAGTGTTTCGACCAACGTGACACAAGGGGCATACGAGGTACCGGAAGGTCATTCTCGATGCTCCGCTGGCAGCGGGAATGGTCCAACTCCACAAAGGGCAGATGGACGCACCGACTCATACCGGAGATATCCGGCTGGGTCGGGAGACGACATGGTGAAGTGAACTTCCACCTGACACAAATCCTGTCAGGCCATGGTTGTTTCAGGCAATATCTGCACAGGTTCGGACACGCGGTGTCCCCCATGTGTCCCGCGTGCGTGGAGGAGGAGGAGACTGCTGAGCATGTCTTCTTCGTATGCCCCCGTTTCGCAAGAGCGAGGAGCAACATGATGGCTGTGAGCGGGCCTGGCACTACTCCGGACAATCTAGTCCGGAGGATGTGCGACGACCCGGACATCTGGAACGCGGTCTGTGTGGCCGCCTCTCAGATTGTTCTGGAGCTGCAACGTGTGTGGCGGGTCAACCACCAACACGCCAGTGGTAGCTAATTACCAGTCTCCAGGTAGTTAGCTAGGAGGTTATAAGAGTAAAGAGGGTGCATCACGCACAAAAGCCACTCCCCGACGTAATACTTAACCGTCGTTCCGGGAAGACCAGGGCTGGAGACTGGAGGGGTTTTAGTGGGTCGGGACAGGGATCAGTAGGTGTCTGGGCGAGTGCAACTACCCCAGCATCTCTCCCCTAGTCTCATCCCCACACCCTGAGTTCTCTTCTCAGGTGTCTGTTTGCAGATTTCCCCGCCACCTTTAAAAAAAAAAAAAAAAAAAATACGGGTCTTGAAAATTGTGGCTGAACCGCTTAGCAAAGCGGACTATTTGTCCACGGTCGAGCAAAATGCAATCATTCTTCTATAGAAATCAATGACACCGTTACCGATGCAACTTCGTGCTGCTTCGTATCCGTTTTTCCCTCCCAGACCAAGACTATGCTAAAACACCTAGGCTAGAAAAGTTAATAATTAAATTCTCATAATGCACGAAAATCGAATTACCCGTACCCGACCCGTACCCGACCAGTTGAGAATTTTTCAAACCCGTACCCGACCCGAACCCGAAGCCTTGGTTTTTAAATTACCCGTACCCGACCCGAACCCGAAAAATATTCTTTGGCGTTACCCGAAACCGGACCCGAACCCGTCGGGTACGGGTCGGGTACGGGTATCGGGTAAAAATACCCGTACCTGACCATCTCTAGTAGAAACCAATTCAAAATAAGTAATAAGCCTTTGAAAGACGCACTGTCGGAAAATACCAGCTTTGAAGATATATAGTTATTAAAAGTCCAAGCTACCGAAAACGCGACCGCCCTCAGTTGGATGGTTCAAGTAGCCGAGGTGTCCCATTTAAATTACTGCGTCACGAACAGATATCAGTTTAAAATTGAAAACCCATAAACAAAAACAAGTTATAATATATTCAAATGCTGAAGATTAAAGACATCCACTTGTATTTCAGCATTGCTTTTCTAAGCTGTGCCGAAGACAACTCGAGTGAATCTAATACTTCTTGAGAAGAAAAAAAAAGTTGTGCCATTATACCAAGAGTCCTACCAAGTATCTTCTATTGCGACAGAAGTCATATTGTTTCTTGTATAAGATATCAAATAAACATTTTTATGCTTGCAGTGGAACCGCTTTGACCGATCAAACAGCCAAGAAGAGTAGCCATTTTTGCTTCTTGGCGTGGGAAATAGTCATTTGGTTTTGTTATCTCTTACAGGAAATGTTTATGCTACGTATTTGCTCTTCGACTGATCCGTATAAGGTAGGTGCACCAGTCTGTTTGTTTGGATTCACCGGGAATGTTCGCTGGTTTTTGTATGAATTCACGTTTTTACTGAACAGAATATTCGGAATCGAGAAAGTTATTCTCTGTATGAAACCAAAGAGGTTTTGAACTTTCACAATTTGCCACATAACAATTATTCGAGTTAGCCACTTGGTGTTATAACACTTAGTTTGTTGTAAATTACCGCACTGAACAAAAAGTGGATAAGACTTCCTAACCACAAAACCTCCATCTACGCTTTCGAAACTCACCTAAGAATTTGTTGTACGTGTTAGGTGTGAACAGCTCCTCCACCCGGTAAAAGTAGAACCGGAACGGCAGGAAAATCTTTACATCCGGCCGCTCGGTAAAAAGGGCTTTGTCGACACGGGCGGCGCTTCGCAGATTGCTCACACATATGGCGTCAGCTCGGGGCATATTGCACACGGCGTCAAGTGGGTTGAGAACCTGTGGGTGTACCGAAATCATGCACGGATGGATTGTGGAAAAAAAAAAAAAAGGAACAGAATAAAAGTAGATTAGTTGGCAGTAATTTTCACATTCGGGCACATCCACAATTTTGGAAACGTGGGTGTTTTGCTGCGATAGTACTGTTAGTTTAGTCAGCAGGATTGCACAATTTTGCTGTCATCATCGTTTATGGACTGTGTAATCCGAAGATTGTGATTGTGATTTTTTCCTCCTTATTCGTGTAGATTTTTAAAACTCAAATGTGTAATTTGGCAAGATCTAGGAATTAATAATTCAATTTGCTTGATTAAACTTTTCGAAACTTTTACGAGAGGAGTGTTCTTCGGTAGCTCTGTATATTCGTACACGCCAGCTAAATATCAGTTAAAGTGTCATGGCGATGACATCAAAATTGGCACTGAATAGAAAAGTCGGACTTAGCTAAATTAATTTTGGCCTCTGCCACGCGATGCCGGTTGCTATGTTTAAGTGAAGTTTTCTGAGTGTGTTATGTACAGAAATATCTACCGACTTACCTGGGAAGATTATTTTCGACCGTTTTGTGGCGAAATATAGAAGATGAAGAGCGAAAGATTAACGCCAGCACAGGAAAGATAACGAAAGCGTCATTTGCATCTAATTTACAATTTGTTCTGTACAGTAGGTTACGAAGGCTGGTTTATCACCGAGAAAGTATATTTACAACAGGTAAGGTGGAGAAGACAATGATTTGCCTCGAATTAAGGTGAAACGGGTGGAGGTGTAGGAAGGAAAAGAATAAATCACATATTTTATGTACACGGTTTTTTTACACATAATTTAATCGTTTTTGGTGGTAGTACACAAAAAAGTGGGACTCAATTTATTACTTCGTAAATTGAGCACCTTCTTGAGTATACGCGATGTCTGGATTTTGCAACATTGTATGTGTGTTTATAATAATAATAATAATAATAATAATAATTCTATGATTGATAATTGAACAATGAAAGATCAGCCAAACATTTAATTCTGCTATAATTAATGAGCTAATGTTTTTCCCCTTCAGCAGTTTGCTTCACAGTGGGTGCAGTGTGCGATGTATGTGAAAATAAGGGATGATAATTGTTGTAAATTGTTCGAGAGCGATATTCGTTAGAATGAATCAAACAGTTTCGACTCCAGTGTCTTATTGAAACACAGATCAAATGATTGTTTTGAGGTTCAGTTAAAGTGCCGAACAATCAGTGACGGTTGAAATTTACGCTGTGATATCTACATTTGAGTAAGATATCTTGACCGAAACAAAAAAACGAAATAATCTCACTATTATCTATAATGACACTGGAGTTAAGCGTTAAAGTTTCAACCACTCTCACGATGCTGTAGAGTCGTTTTGGGACCTGTGAGTATAGAAGGCGGTGCCGGGCGACGAAAGCTGGAGAGGGTGTAAATTAAATTTGCATTTTCCTCACGCGAAAACTTGTTGCCACTCTTTGTATACGTTTGTGGACTAGCAAATAACGATGGCAGGGCTTTGTTTGGGTCATTTTGGGGAATGAGTATTTACAACTTTTCCGGATCGAAAAATGTCTGTGTTTCGTTGGCTTCGCTAAAAGAGTGGCGAAATTTTCTAACGCCGGGCGTCGTCGTTGTTGTCGTCGTCGAGGAGATGCTAGAAAGTTTGGGTGTAAAAAAGTTAAATGCGGTCTGGAAAAGTACGTGCGCTTCGAGAAGAATACAGTTACGTGCATTATGTAATGTAAGATGTGAAACGTATATGGTATGAATTTGTTTGAGTATTACACATATTTACACTTGTTTTTTACCGAATGCGTGAAATATCCTAAAACCTGATTATCCGAAAAGAAAAGAAAAACATTGAAAACAAACAAGAAAAACACAAATGTAAAACAAAAAAAAGGTATAAATATATGGTGGCACACTGTCTGGTAATATAAATCATCTGGGCAAACTTTAAAATAGCAATGAAAATGATTGTGTTTGACGATTAATCGGTAATCTGAAATGATAAAGTTAGAAGAAGAATGAGATGGTTCTAAGTTTAATCCGGCAGTATGGAATGGTGAAGTATTGGCGCAGTGCATCTAAATATTTGCTGTCTCACATGCTTCTAGCTTACTGCGCCAAGCATTTGTGCTCTGCCTTGAGCAGCAATTGCCTAACTATTAAATTAAGTTACTTATCAATCGAAATGCTATAAATTAAAACGAAAAAATCTCGGTCCTATAATCTAAACAAAGCACTGTCAGCATGTTGGTATAATGTTTCTTACTGCAGGGAGTATTCTCAGTTTCTCACAACTAAACCTAGGGAATAGCGTTACATTTTCCAAAACAAAAATTAGTGAATCTAATCTGTTCGCAGCTACTCGTATTTTTGCTTCCGGTAGATGTTCAACGGTTGATTTTGCGTGCATGCTGTTTGCAGTTGAGCAGAATGAGGAACCCCTCCACTAAAGCTCGTGAACTTTTCAGACTAGTGAGTATACTTTCTGGTCAGTAATTGCAGCCGAAAAGTTTTTGCTTGTGCCGTTTTTGCTTGCTAAACTGGGGTTAGTTTTCTTGTCTATTTGTCTAGATTGAATCCATTGCGTTACTGAATCGGAGGTAAGTGATCGCCACAAGTCGGGAAGTTGGGCGGTATCGGGGGTAAATCCGCAGGCGTGCCGACTTGGAGGATCAAGTTCATTCCTATCACGATGTGGAACAGGAAGTGACAGTGGAACAACCAGAAACCTAGTGAAAGTAACGAAATTTCAAGTGGATGTCAGAGTTTTGTGGATTGACCAAACAACTTACCAGGATTATCGGCACGGAAGCGCAGCACTACGTAGCCATTGTTTGGAACAGCAATTGTGTCCTTCAAAGGAGGCTGTTGGAACTGTCGGTGCAGTAAACCACGACGATCCAGATCGAGAGCATGTTTCAAGTTGATTTTTTTAACATTGGAATCCGGCGAGCGACCGATACCGATTACGTTGTACGCGTAACCATGCAGATGGAACGGATGACTGAGATTCGGTTGTTGAACTGATAGAAGAAATAACAATCCATTTAAACCAGAAACTGTAGAAAAGCGGGTACATCATCTTTACCTTCATCGACCAGCACAACTTCAACAATAGCATTAAGTGGAATGTCAACTTTGTGAGTACACATGCAATTGGCGCCACAATCCGCCGGTCGGTTGTCTCCGTTGCAGAACTGTTCCGGATTAATATCGTCATACTGCGACAGCAGGGGAGCGGGAGCCGACAGGTACGAAATTTCATCAATCAGCGAAATTACATGATCTCCGGTGGGGGCGACTGCAAAATTTAAAATAGACACGGAAGGCAAAACAAAACCAGAGCTATATACAAACCCAGGAATCGATTGTACGTGTTGGGCTGGAACAGTTCCTCCGGCCGGTACAGATAGAATCGGAATGGTAGGAATATCTTTACGTCGGGTTTTTCCTGAAGCAGACTTCGGTCGATTTCCCGGGCGTTCTTCAGCTGGCTCACACAAATAGCGTCATCTCGCTGTCTGTTGCATTGGGCATCCAGTGGGTTCATGACCTAATTTGGTGGAAATACACAAGTTTGGACAAAGACAAAGAAGTTTTGATAACGTTCTTGCAGGCGGTTGTAACGCCAGGATGAGAGAATGGTTTCTGGTCTCGTCTCTTACTGTGAATGGTTTCGTTGTGAATGCAGGTCTTGCTTTCGCATAATTTCCTTTTGTATGTTGCTAGAAATGTAGGGAAGTGGTAACAAGCAAGTATGATGCTCCACGCTATGTTGCATCGGCATTAACTAAGTTTCCACGATTTTTTTTCTGATTATATTGTATACTAACAAAATCACAAATGAGCCACTAATCTCTTAATTAAATTGATAGTAGCTTATTTGTCGGCTCGATAGTTGGACCACCGTTTCGAATGCAAATCAAATGCAATCATTTTTTTTCATAATTTTGGCTAATTCATGATTTGGTATAGCAAAATACTTACCGTAAAACTGGGCGAAAAGAAACAGTGGGGCGGATAGAAACAAAACTTCCGAACTTGAAAAATGCGATTTTAAGTCTTCGATTACATTTGAAAACCATGCAAAAAATATTTTCTTAGATAGTTCAATAGTAAACAAGTCCTGCAAACCCATTTTTGAGTTAGCAGCACTACTGTCGGTTTGCTTAAAAAAATGCAAAATGGGGGTTTAAATTCTGAACGTTTCCGAGTACCAAAAAACTTTGTCTGTGGAAGCCATTCTGCTTCACTTAGAACTTGTTCGTGTGATATACTGGGTCGGTAGTTAAGCATTTCAAGTTTTTACGCTGAATTAAGGAATTGCCGTAAGGTATTCATCACCACGTTACCTATGTTTCATGGAAAACTCGCGGTTCTCAGAATAACGGGGTGAATAGAAACAACGCCGTAGCGGCTATTTTTTGTACCAAAACATGTAGATTTGAGAAATGCTATATTGTTTTATAAGTAAAATGATGTAGATCATGTATTGTGCTTTTTAAGCCCATGGTCAGGACTTACCAACAAAAAAGTCCAAAAACGTAAAAAAACTGTTTTTTTGTCAAGCGGTTACGAAATATAGAATCAAATACTCGGATAAATCGGATGTTACCTTTAGACTTCAATCCACCACCACGCTAGTTTCAACGCTAGTTTCAAAAAACGTGATGAAAGTTTGATTTATCTGCTGCATAGTGCTCGACATGGCCTAACCTAAGAGATATGAATCAAGGTTTCAGTTCCACCAAGACAAAATGTTCCCGGATGTCTTGTCCTAGATGAAACGCCGGAAGATGCCAGACCGGTGGAAATGCTCGACCCAACCCGAGTCCTTCTGTTCCTAATAAGGACTCTAATAGAACATATTCATTCATAAGATAACAAACATGAAGTAATAAACCGAACATTTCTACTATTTTGATATTTTAAATCGTTTTCTTGCCTCTCATATCAATAAATATGATGCAATTGTTCTGTTTTCTTCAAATTAAAACTAGAATTTTCTTTCAGAACAAGGAAAACGTATTTTATTGGCGAGTGTTTCTATTCGCCCCATTGCGGGGTGAATAGAAACATGCAACATTTTTTTCAATAAAACAATGAATTACTTATTTTATCAAAATGGACGTTACACCTTTAATAAAGGGAGGCAAGACCCATGTTTTAAAACTTTTATACTCATTCTATACATTATAGTATTTTTTGTACAGTGCAAGATATATCGCAGACTGTTTCTTTTCACCCCGTTCTACGGTATTTTTTTCGTGTGTATCAGCAAATGAAAGCTATTTAATTCAACGACACGCGTGTACATGTTACAAAGCAATTTAAAGTTGAAATTGGTTAAGGTAATGCATCGTGATCGGAACAATTTAGACTGTTTTCATGGTACCGTAAACTGGGGTGACTTTGATCACTTTTTTGAATATATCTTAAATATATTGAGAATATACTGAATATAGAGATGTCTGATATTTTTATAATGAGGACTGGTATGCAATAAGTAAGATCCAGTAACTACTTCAAAAGTTTAGTAACATTTCAGCTGTTTTTAAATATGCTTAATTTTTTTTCATCAATCATCATTCCGGGGTGACTTTGACCACTTCATTGTTTCCATGAATCTGGAGTGAAACTTTACTCCTTTAACAAATTAGAACAGTCTACAGCAAATTGAATGTGTTTATAAACATGAAAAGCCATTTGGAGGACATTCACATACCACGTGAATAGTTTGTGTTGACGAATATCCAAGATTGATACAAAATTTTTAAAATGCATATGAACGATTGTACACAGGGAGAAAGGGAGGTCTAAAATAACCAGAAACTAGTCCACGTAGGATATGCCTTATCCAATAATCCAAAGTTGAATGTTACATGACGTCTTGGGTTGTCGTTAAGAAGAAAACATGTAATATGCTACGAGATTATTGGGACTCATCATTGCTTTTGTGAAAAAAAATGCGAAAATAATTGTGAAAATCATTGTGACAGTATTTTTTTTATCTTAAGAACTAATCTGGGAACAAAATTGAAAATCTTTACGTATCGCAGCTAGTTGTTTTGTATCTGCTTGAACCGATTGTTTGTATACAATAAAAAACGCTCAAAATCCAGTTTATTTTCTATTCACATTTTAGCATGAAAAACATTTTTTAAATAGCAGGAAATGTATAAAATAGTGACAATCTACACATATCTAAACACAGTCTGTAAAGGTTACGACAAATCTCAAGCTCTACAAGCGCTTTTCATCACAAATTCAAAAAAGAGGAAGAGTGATCAAAGTTACCCCGCTGATCAAAGTCACCCCGGTTTACGGTACATAAATATTCATGTCACGTGTTCACCAATTAATAACGCATGAAATCATAAACAAATTACGTTTATCAATACAATTTATCTGTCTAGTTTACCGAAACGATAATTCAAAGCAATTCCGACGTAGATTTACACGGTGACAAAAAAGTCCGGTCACACTTCTCTGGGGTCGCCTGTAGCCTACACGTTGCATCCGTTACACCGACATCAAAGCCGCATTTGACACCGTTAATCACGATATCCTCCTTGCTAAGCTGCATCGTCTTGGAATGTCCGACAATATTTGCAGCTGGCTTCGCTCATACCTGAGCAACAGACAGCTCTTCGTAAAAATTGGATCAACAGTATCTGAAAGCTTGACCCCCTCCTCTGGCGTGCCTCAAGGAAGCAATCTGGGTCCACTGCTGTTTGTGATATTTTTTAACGACGTGACGATACTTCTTGCGAATGGTGGAGTACTAATCTACGCTGACGATTTGAAAATCTACCTGATCATACGAAATGAAGCTGATTGCAGAGAACTCCAGAAGCTACTGGATAAATTCGTTCATTGGTGCAAGTCAAACTTCCTGGTAGTGAGTGTGGCAAAGTGTTACGTGATTTCATATCGACGACTTAAAGGACCTATCCTATACAACTATGTCATCGGTGATCAGATACTCGAACGGGTTGACGAAGTCAGGGATCTTGGAGTATTGCTTGACTACCAACTCACATTCAAGCTGCATTATTCCGCGATAATCCAAAAAGCCAATCGTCAACTAGGTTTTGTTCTGAAAATGGCAAGCGACCTTATTGACCCCATCTGCTTACGTGCCCTCTATTGTTCCCTAGTTCGTTCGATACTCGAGTTCGCATCGGTCGTCTGGTCACCTTATGAAGCTGTGTGGAAATCCAGAATCGAATCTGTTCAGCATAAATTTGTCCGTCGTGCGCTAAGAAGACTTCCATGGCGCAATCCCAACGACCTGCCCCCTTACGAACATCGATGTGCCCTATTGGGTATAGAGCCACTGGAGTCCCGTCGAAATATAAACCAAGCTGTGTTTGGCGCTAAAATACTGCGCGGAGAAATCGATAGTGCCTGCTTGCTGGAGCGCATGAGAATTTATGCTCCCGCACGTGTACTGCGTCCACGGCAACTTATTTTGCCAGAACCGAGGAACACCGTATACGGTGATAACGATCCAGTCAACACAATACGGAGACGTTTTCAAGAAGGCTATCACGTTTTCGACTTTAATGTTTCTTGTGTCAGTTTTAGACAACGCTTGCGAACTGTATTTTTAACTTTAGACTAGTTTTAAAACCATTCATTAAGACCACGATGTCAGATGAAATTTAAATCAATAAATTATCTTTAAATTATCTTTAAATTATCTCTCTGGTGCCATCTATATGTCAAATGAAAGGGATAACTTTGCTGCCCAAAGTGGCAGAGTTTCGTTTCTGTGCAGTGTTTACATTGAGTTGTGAGCCACGGCAGAGTTAGGAGCAGCTGTTATCGCTGAATATGTGGAAGGGTACAAACGCGGACACATATTCAAACACCTAAAACCGCTCGGAATCAACCGGATATTCATGTGAGAACTCCAAGGCTGAAAAAGATTATACGAGACCGGAATCGCCGGAATCCCGCCCAATCTGCACGGAAGCTAAAAATGAACCGAAAATCAATCCGACTGCTTTTGCGCAAGGATTCAAAACTTACACCGTACAAAAAACAGGTGGTTCATGGGGTTACCAAAGCTACAAAGGACAAGAGGTACCAACGGAGTTGCTCGGTTGGCGCGCAGATGACGAGAGTATTTTTTCGAACGAGAAGCTGTTCGTTTTGAAGCAAACAGTCAATCGCCAAAATGATCGAGTTTGGAGTGTGAGCCTCCAGCAAGCTCCTGCGGAAAAGCTGAACGTTTCCCGGTTCCAAATAAGACGATAAATTGACCGATTTCATTCCGAAGAATGAATGGCCTCCGTCGTCTCCGGAGCTGAATCCACTGGATTATTTCGTGTGGGTATACATGATGTCGGAGCTGAACGACTATAAAATAACAAAGTTGGAGCAATTCAAGCGAGTTATCACGAAAATCTGGGACGAGATGCCGATGGAGCACGTGCGTGCCGCTTGCGACGACTTTCCGAGGAGTCTGGAGCTGGTTCGATCAGAGAATGGTGGTGTAATTCCGAGATATCGTCTGTGAAGTATCTTTATGAGTTACTGAATAAAGCTATGAAAACCAGATTCAGATTTTCTACTTATTCTTTGAAATATTGAGATTTTCCTGTGTGACCGGACTTTTTTGTCACCCTGTATGAAAATATATTGATTTATCTTATCTAAGAATATGTATCATGATCGGAAAAAAATGTATTAAAACCTTACCAGCCATTTATTTCAGATCCTTTTGAATATCCAAATATTTCTAGGTAGACAGTTTAATTGCCTAAACCTATCCCTAACATTTCTGAATGGGCACTCGCAAGGAAAAAAGGTTTTTCTAACAAAAACTTTTGCATGAGTTATCAAAGTGAAATCGATCATTATGTCGTCAATACAACCCAGAATTTTGCATTTTTTTTGGGTTTTTGATGGCCAACGATGCCAAATACTGTTAATTTTCCTCCCACAAAGACCCGTTTCTAAATTCACAAAAAATCCAGAGTTATGAGTAGCAGTGCCTCTGCAGTACAAATCGAAATTGCTTAAAAAAAGGTTTAAACGTTAACAACGTGCTCATAATATGTGTATTATAGACCCGAAAATGTTGAATAGGGATTAGAAATCTTTAACTTCAAAGTTTTCTTGAAAGTTAAAAAAATAAATTCTCGTTGTTAATTTTCAAACGCGTTTTTCTCACGGTGAAGTCTTAGAAGTAAACTGTTCCGATCATGATTCAATGCTGTTCCGGTCATGATACAAAACAGGCTATCGCAATCCATCAATAGTTCCAACTTTGAAGCAAATGTTTTACGCAAGAAAAGTTCCCAAAAAATTTAAATGTTATAGAAGTATTTTACTGATGAATACACTATATCTTTTAGTAGGGTAATCGCTCCATTATTCATCTCAACAGCTAGGTGCACCAATATTCATCTTATTTCTCTCATTTGTCCAATTTACCGTCAAATTTCTACAAATTTTTGAAAGTAAATCTATTTGTTTCTTGATTTTGTCAAGTGGTTGAAAGTTTTACGTTATTATTATTATTATTAATATTTGTTTATAAGGGAGTGATTTTAACCCTTTGGTCATTCATCACTCAAGTTTTACGTTGAAAATATGGTTAAATTTGACAATAAATTGATCAAAAAGGCGTGATGGGATGAATATAGGAGCGATTACCCTATTTCGTTCCATTATCACTGCTTGAAAAAAATGCATGATAATAATTTTAAGGGCGAATTGTGACCGAAAAAGATTCATTTTTTTAGACTTTTTATACTAATAGTATTACTCTCAATGAAACTTTCTGAACATCATCAAAAGAAGTTGTTTGATGATACCGGTGAATATTTGAATTTTTTTTTCTATAAACAGTGGAGAAATCTAGCATTTGAAAAATTGTTCCGATCAGGTACACTTTCGGACTGTTCCGATCATGACCCTTTTTAGATTCACTAAAAATTCTCGAGATATTTTATAGTCGATCTAAATAATCATTTTGATGCATACACTAAAGTCGCTTTTTACGCGGTTTTTTTACGCGGATTCCGAAATTTACGTGTTTTTTTTACGCGGATTCCGGAATTTACGCGGTTTATTTTACGCGGATTCCGGAATTTACGCGGTATTTTTTTTGCCCGGATTTCGGTTCCCCTTCTCTCGGAATGCAAAATTAACGATGGTTTTACGGATGGAATTTACGCGGTTTTTTTACGCGGCTCGTATCCCCCGCGTAAAAAGCGACTTTAGTGTATTTAAATTGCTTTGTAACATGAACACATGTCTCGTTGAAAAGTGAAAAAAATGAACCAACATTTTTTTTATTGATCCTTCTTTCCGCGAAGAGAGATTACTTTTCTCCTTAACTACATACACAAGTTACACAAAATGCATTGCATAGTAAAATTAGTTAAGGAATTCAAACAAAAGGGTTTAGTTTTGAGCAGCAGTGTTTCCGAACATGTTATTTCTGCATTTAAAAACCCAAATTGCATTTTCGGCAAATGAGTTGATTCTGATTTCAATTTTGACAATTTCATCGTGTTTCTGATCAAATTTTACTCGGAAAATCGCCCTGAGTAATTTTTATCGCCCTGAGGTATTACAAGCAGAACTCGAGTTTCAACATTTTTAAAATATAAAGTCAAATTTTCTGCGCGCTTAGGGCCCATTCAATAATTAAGTAAGCATATTTTCCTACTTTTTCAAACCCCCCTCCCTCCCTTGTAAGACATCGTAGTGCTTGGGGTTTGTCGTAATCTTCACTGGTTTTGTTGATATATATCTACATTGCTACTATTCATGCATTTTCTGTTATTTGAAGTGTTTTTGTTTTTAATAATTGATAATAAAGTGTATTTTTGACGATTTTTGTTGCATACAAACAATCGGCTCAAGCAGATTCAAAACAAATAAACAAATATTATAACAATGATTTCAATTATTATTTTTGCAAGTTTTTCCTCGAAGGCAATGTTGAATTCCAATAATTTCCATAGCGTATTACATATTTTTTTCTAAATAACAACCCAAGACGAAAAGTAACATGCAAATTTGGACAATTGCATAAAACATATTCCACATGGACAGGGCCGAATTTGGGTGTTGGGGGGCCGGGGCAGATTTTTTCATGGGGCTCTTCTTGCTCAAAAACTTTCGACGAAAACTTGTTCTACGCCTTTACTCCGCTGGAAAAAGGTCTTCACTTCGTCTAGGGGGACCCCTCGCGTCGGTAGGCCCGGGGCATTTGCCCCCTTGCCCCCCCCCCTCAAATCCGGGCCAGCATATGGACTAGTATTTGATGATTTTAGATCACCTTCTCTCTCCGTGGATAATCATTCATATATATTCTGAAAATTTTGTATAAATCTTGGACATTCGCCAAAATGAACTGTTCCCGTAGAATGAGAATGGCCCCCAAATTGCTTTCCATATTTATTAACTCATTTAAGTCGTTTCAGGCTGTTCAATTTAATTAAGCAGCAAAGTTTTACTCCAAATTAATCAAAATAATGAAGTGATCAAAGTCAACCCGGAATAATGAGTGGTGTAAATGCATGGTCAATGCATGCCAGTACCTGTTTTAAAAATATCAAACAGTATTGTATTCAGTATATTCTGAAAATATTTAAGATACATTAAAAAAGGTGATCAAATTCAACCCAGTTTAGGCAAGCAAAGCAAAGCCTTGGTGTTACATTCCGATTCGGAACTCGACCTTCTGTTTATTACACAGACACAGACTTCGCAGCCAACTGTTTAGTGTACAGGACAATTGTAGGGCTAGCGCTACGATCCTACTGACACTAACAGTCTTCTCCCGAGCCAAGACTCGAATCTACGACGACTGGCTTGTTAGGTCGGCATCGTACCTCGAAACCAGCTGGGAGAGTTGTAGTGCTCATAAAACCTCAATTTGACGAGTGTCTTTTGTCTTAAATTTTATCAGGAACACTATAAAATTGTCACATTTAAAATCAAATATGGGTCATTCCATACGAAATGTACATGCCACTTGGACACGACCATCACAGATTTTGTTCAAAGTTGGGAGAATTATTCATCTACTGTCTCTTTGGAAAAATCCCAATTTTGGTGTCGATTGAAATACCCCCCTCCAGGACCCCCTCTTTATTGCAAAGTCGCGCAATTTTTGTCAAAAATCTATTTTTTCTTTTTGTTACAATTCATAGACGTAAGATGTCCGAAAAATACTGATAGATGATTTTTGAAGAAAATAAACCAAAAAATCCAGAAAAAATATAAGTTTTGACCGGAAGTGTTGCCAGATAAATTATTTTTGTATTTGAAAACTAAATTCACATTTTTCGGCAAATGCTGCCATTTTGATTTTAAATTTGATAATTTCATCGTGTTCCTAGGAAAATTTCACATAAGAAACAACTATCATCCCGAGGTAATATAAGCCAATCTTGATTTATGACATTTTCACGAAAAAAGTTGTAAACTTCGTAATTAATTTTTTCACAATTTATAGACGTAAGACACTCGGAAAATAGTGATAGGTGAATTTTGAACAAAATAAACCAAGGAATCCAGAAAAAAATATTATTTTTGACCGGAAGTGTTGCCAGATAGATTATTTTTGTATTTTGAAACTTAATTTGCATTTTTCGGCCAATGCAGCTAATTTTATTTTAAATTTGATGGTTTCATCGTGTTTCTCAGAAAATTTTACGTAAGAAGCGCTTACCACTCCGTGGTAATATAAGCCAATCTTGAGCTATAACATTTTAATAATAATAATGGTTCTTTATTTTTTGTGAAATTTCTCATTCAGTGTTTAGCATCCACCTTAATCAAAGTATTGTAGCTTAAAACCCTTTGTAACTGCCTAAGAATGAGTTGTAGAGAACTGATAATGTTCTGTAAAAACTTTACACAGAGAAAAAAAATTGTTCAGAACAAACAACAAATAAAATTAACATTACATATTGATAGAGAAGAGTTGATTATTTCCTATAATTTTTCTTTCGTAGATACGTGAAGCAATACTGATAATTTCTATAAGTTTTTGGATTTAAAATGGCTACAAGAATTATGCATTGTATCATTGGATAATCATTCAGTTTCGGAAGTGCTCTAAAACTTAACCTTCAAGAAAAAAAAATATTCTGACATTTTCCCATAGTATAACTTAAAGTTTCCATAAAGAAAAAGGAAAAAATGCACTTTTTTGTTGTAATTCTAATCTTAGGGTGCATTTTAGTTTCTCAGTGTATGATTTTCAAAAGATGTTTTTAGTTTTCTTTGACCCATTCTCATACAGTTTTATTTAATGAAATCAAAGGTTTCTGAGCATTAATGATTTAAATGTGTATGATAAAATGCATACAATTTAATGAAAAAATTCATTAGAGTCTGAAAAATTGCTTGATTCAATTAAACGTGCAAAGTTTCATTCCATTCGAAGCCCCTTGAAATTTAGATTAGAAACTCTCTTTTGAGTTTTTCAACTTCATGTAATTCTAACTCATATTATAGTGAATAGAAAAAAATGGTTTTAACTTAAATTTAACGTGAATAGGTATCAACGTTTATGAATTATTTAAGTTTAAATCATTGAGAAATAAAAAGAAGGTTTATATGGCGGTCGAAAATTGTTTGTTAGTTGACAGTATGAAAAATCGATAGAGTTCTGTAAAAAATGCTCAACTAAATTAAATTTCTTTTCAAAATATGGCTCTTAAATGTAAACCTGAAGCTGTAGTATATTTCCGGTAATTACTGGTCTTTCGGCAGGTTTGTATCACACAAAAACATACATAACTTTTCAGTAAGGCTTACAAAAAATTGACTGCTTCTAATATTTTTGAAAAAAATAACAATTTTTAACTCAAATATAACGAAACTGATGGCCAAACATGGAAAAGGAATAGTTTTTGATAAAGTTATCGACTTACTAAAATTAATGATCAATAAAAACAACGATTTTGAAACTAAAGTTTTAGAAGAGTAAATCTATGATTTACTTCCGCACAGCTATTAAAACTTAACCATGTTTTGACAAGCGAAACGAGTGATTTTAGAAAACAGTTTATGCAGAATGGTGCAAAGTACATTGTTTTATCAAGAAAATCAATTATAATTCAATTATATTTCGAAAAAACAAAATTAGGTTTTGTAAACCTTAGCGTTTCCATGAACAAGTTTTGTATTATATTCTAAAATTTGAATACTCAGGATAAGTAGGATAATATATTTTGATACACTTCGCTTCAAATTCTTCTTCACTCTTCACTTTCATAGCTTTTCGCTTTACTTATCTGTGAAAAGATACGGATTTCAATTTTAATTTAAAGTATTTTTCAATGCTTTGGTCGACAGTCCAGCCCACCAAAGAACTAAAGGAGACTTTTAGATTATGGATGAAATACTCATCTTTGAACAGAAAAGTAAAGCGAAAAGTTATGAAAGTAAAGAGTGAAGAAGAGTTCCTTCAAACTCAAAGTGTTATATGTATTCTATCAACAGATTAGATAAAACACTTCAAATTTCAATATATTCCGGTCTTTTGCAATATTTTTAAACATAAATATAACCTAAAATATCCATCGCTATTAGATTGCTCGAAAAACACATTCAAGTTCGTCTTCGATATAGTTAAGGTACCTAGTCGAAAAACTGCTTTCCCTCGGGCCTCAATTATTTACCCTCGCACTTACCCTGCTGGTTCTGTCTGTAGGGTAGTCCTACGTGTTAGTGACATTGTTGTCTCACCCGGTGTGTTGCAGGGGTCGCTTGACCGTTCTCATTCTGGAGCCGCCAATCGAGAGCAGTAGTAATGTTGATGTATCTAATCCGAATGCAACACGTAGGCCCTGTTTTCTCCATTTGTGATGTCATATGCTATTTCCAAACGCCTTTTTGTCTGGAGTAGGGGCATACGAATCCAACCCAAAAACTGGGTTACTGCTTTTGTTTGTGTCCTTTTGGTAGGAGATAAGCTATAGGTTTGTGTTTTTGTTTTCAAACGTTTCTGTACATATTGAAGCTTAGAGTTTAAGATGGAAGGGACAGTTTTTTTACAATTTGTACAAAATTGTATTTGTGCGGTGTCTCACAAATCGTTGGTTCTATTGTTATGTACAAAAACACAAATTTTTTATTTGTTTCGCTTGCCAATAACGATAACGTAGGCACATTAAGCAGCAGTTTCATAGAACAGCAGATGGTGTGCGAGAAGAATTTTGCGGATAGACATTTACCTTTACTGACGATGGAGAAATAGGAATATTCACCACAACAGATAGTACATAATCGAAAGTAACGTATAAACGCAAAGAGGATAAAAACTTTTTACAAGAGTTTGTCGTAGTATTTACAAATGGGCTGGCGTTTTGTTTGTCGTAGAGATGAAACAAATAGATTTTCGTCGTACATGTAGGTGCGTGATATATGATTACAAAGTGCGTGAAAACAGTAGGGAAAAGTGCGTTTAGGATACGCAACGCCATACTTACCACCCCCTGCGGTAGACCAACATCGTAAGTTGGTGGTGGTGAAGATGGCTGATACGGACCTCGGGCGTATCGAAGAATACCCAACTGCTGGGCTCGTTTGATGCCACATTCGCCCAGACCACGCAGTTGAATCCAGTAAGCACCAATGGGTTGATCGGCGTTGATTACGAAATCGTATCGTTCACCTGAATGAGAATATAAATGGTTTAGAATATTCAGTAGGCCTATATTTTTCAAATACCTATATTTATTTATTATTTAAATATTTCTATAGCAGGCACCCTAGAAAACACGCTTTACTTCCAATCAAGAAGCGACGAAAACATCGCCCTACTATAATACCACACATTTGGCATTCAAAATTCTGACTCATGTTTGCGTGTTTTCGTTTCACGCCATCGATAGAATCGGAGGGGTGTAAAATAAAACCTACACAACTCAGTGCTCATATCGTGACGATGGCAGGGGGTGGTTTCCAAACATTTGATCGGTTAACTAAGTTGGTGCACAGGGCGTTTTTACACTAATGGGACCAAACGTTCAACGAAAGCCACAAATTGGCACCTGAACTATTTTAATCTGCCCCGTGCCAGTACGCTCCCAGTGTGATACGGCACCCCCATATACCCTCGTGTGGAATTGGAATTGGTACTTTTTAAAGTTGCTGGTAGCTGCTCATACAAATTGTTGGCAAAAGGTTTTTAATTATTATCGGAACGCAGTAATGGCGCTGGCAGCGGGCCATTCTCTTTGCTCTATTTTTCATGCTATCGTCTAATTGATTCTGATATTGTCCCATTGAGAGGGCCATATGAGGTTGCATGTCACGTTTGTGACAGGTACCTGTTCTAATTGTAGTAGTGAAACTTGTGCATTGATAATAGCGGAGAGTGACAATTTGATAACATATAATTTTAAAGCAGACTTGTTATTAAAGGTTAATTTCGTTTGTACTGTAACTACCGTTTGCATATATGTTCAACGTTAGCATGATCGTTATTTTACAAGGCGCTATTACGTTACACATTGAGAGACCACTGTAATAGGTTGAAAAATCAAGTGCAGAACGAAAGAAAGGCCTCTGATTTAATAATATTTCATTGTAATGAACAAATCACCTGCAGAATTTATGATTTCGTATTAATAAAAAAGGCGATTCAATACTGTGGCAATCAAAACTATCTTCAGAGTTTTACAGGACAATAAACGCTGTTGATTAATCGCCTTTAGATCAGTTCAAATACACTTTGGGTTCTGGTTTTCAGCAATAATGAGTATTAAATTTTACTCTTAATTACTGGTGTATAATTGCCGTAGAAATACATCGATGTGTTTGCTACTGAACCATCCATCATTGTATAACAGGATAATAAATAGTTTATAACCTTATTAATTTTCCGAATGGCCAATGGTGTACGAGTACCATATTAAAGTTTAAGCGTTTATCGTTTTTATCGCTTGTAAACTACTGGTTACAATTTCAAATCTGATTTTTTTTTCACAGATTCTTTCAGCTTTCGACAGCTTTCGCGCCAACCAGACCTCTCAATATTAAATGAAACTTTGTGAATATGCCTTACTAAACTAAGCGACTTTACACACCTTATTTTTTAAAAATGTATCTAGACTATCAACTTTTAAGAATTTATCTGAATTTTCATATCAAAATATTGAAAAAATTGAACTTTTGAAATGAATTTAATATTTTAAAAACCGACCATCTCGAATCTCTTTAAACTTGAGTTTTTGAAATAGACAATTTAGAGGCCAAAAACTTTTTTGAGCATTTTAAAGAAAAAAAGAAAAAAAGTTTTTATAACAAAAACTTTTTCAAGTCTAACAACGTTGTTTTACTTTTGATCGTCCATGCGTCTCATGCAATGACAAGAGTTAGAGAAAAGTTGTTGAAGGACGGCTTTTAGAAAATTGTCCTAATGTCAAACGAAGATAAATTTCAAATCTAAATTCAATCTTTTGACAGGCCAAGATCGAAAATCTGTCATGAAATTAAAAACAAAGAAGTATTCCATTTTGTGGGTACTCAGGTACCCTGCCGAGTACTTATGGGGTAAAAAATATCGGTAAAATTTTTTTGCAAAGAAATAAAGTCTGAAAAGTTACCCAAGTACCCTGCCTAGTACATAACAGTTAAGAAATTCGAACGTTAATCGTGCGCCTCCTTTCACTGAATCGATGGAGCTGCCAAGTACATCGTTCTAAAGAACGAGCTTAGGGGAAAATTTGGATCTAGAGCTCAATAGTAACATTTTAGAGAGAAACTTTCTTTTGCAAAGTTTCGTAAAATTAACAGGGCTGCAACATTATAGAAAATTGTTTAACTCTATCTGCAAAGATAAAAGTGTTAGATGCTAGATTTCCTCGAAAATTTGGGTTTCTCTAATTGGTGATCACAGAAAAATGTGCGCTCCATCATAAGTAGCAACGTTGTAGAAGAAAGTTTTTCTCTGTCGAGCTCTAGATTCAAATTTCGCCCCAAGCTCTTTCGGAAGAAGGCTGTCGAATAATCAACTAAGCGTCTCCATCGATTCAACAGTAAAAGAAGGCGCACGGTCAACGTTCGCGTTGGAGTGGGTGGGAGTTTTTGTCGCGTAACTGAAATGGCTAGGGGCTCCAAAATTCACAGGAATGGTTAAATATTTATAATCTTTCAACTTTAGGACCGTCTCTTTACTGTTTTGTCGACCACTGTTATCTACAACCTTGCCAAAGAGATCAAACCGGTCAAACAAACTGTTCTGGTTCTAAAAATATTTCAACAATTAGTCTTGTTTGAAAAAAAAAGTATAACACAAAATGCCGTATTTAGCCCAAGAAGGATTTCGCGTCTATTCGACCAGATGTTGGCAGCACCCTCTTCTTTTTTTTTTCTTTAAAATTTATCCGCGCTAACATTTGAAAAGGGCTGATTTTTTTAATAAATCGATGTACCTGAAAACACAACGAGAGTTAGAGAAAAGTTATTAAAAAAATGACTACTAGGGAATTTTGTGAACCTTCACTTGAAAATATTAAAAAAATTGACTTTGACATTCTTTACTGAAAAGTAAATTGACAAGAGTTAGAGAATTTTTTTTGTAGTGGTTTAAACCAAGGATTAAAGTTATCACTCACGCTCATTTTTTTTCACAAGCTGATAGCTCATTTGATATGCACATTTTTGAACAACTTTGTATGACGAACTAAAAGTCCTACAAATTTGTTGAAGGATACTCTCTTCATGAGAGCAGATTTAGGTAAATTATCTCTATAATTTGCCAGAATGTACTCTTACAGCTCCGGTGTTTGAGTACGATCAATACTCTCTTCAACAATGTTGTAGTACTACTTGAGAACTTCAAATTCGTCATACATAGTTGTTCAGAATTGTGGTTATTGAATGAGCTATCGGCTTGCGAAAAAAATGAACGCGAATGATAATCTCCATCGTTGGTTTTGACCCTTAGGGTCATTCCTTGTCTAAATTTTTATTCAAAAATATTCAAAAAATAAACTTTGAGATCCTTTTCTGAATGTTTGTTTCAAAAACAAAAAGTGGTTTTAATTTACTTTGGACTTTTTGAACGCGTCTGAATTTTTATAGAAAAATTGTTGACAGAATTGAATTTGAGATTCTACACTAATAAAAAATCATTTTGAAAACGAAAAGTAATTTCAAAACAATCCGTCATCTCAGATTTCTTTCGAAACAAGTTTTTTAGATAGCCGATTTTGTTGCCTAAAAATCTCCCGAATAAACCAAAGTGGGCACTTCTTATTAATCAAACTTTTTGCCTCTAAGGTTGTTCAGAAGAGTTTTAAGCCACTAAATTGTCTATCTGGAAAATATTTAAAAAAATCTGTTATTATTGATTTAAAAAAAAATACATTTCGTTTTTACCATGATTTTTTATCAGTGTAGAATTTCAAATTCAGTTTTGTTAACGCTTTACAAAGTCATCCCTCGACCTTCTATCTTTTGTCATTATTCAGATATATAGATGCATTAAAAAACTTCAGTCCTTTTCAAGAGTTAATACAGATAAATTTTCAGGAAAAATATGCAAAGTTTGCTTAGGGTCGTAAATTTTCAGAAAAATATGCAAAGTTGCTTAGGGCAGTAAGGTCCACACATCCACAGAGTGTCATTGAATTCTGAAAAAATGCTGTCAGCTCCTCAGTACAGTTAGCGCGAAATCTTTCCCATAGGAATATCTGTGCATAGTTTCAGCAAGATCAAAAATGGTCGATCGAAATGGTTGCCCTGTGTGCGTAGATTTGCACAGCTATCCATGAACAATATATCTAAATATCTGTAATTTTTCATAAAAATTTGGAAATTCTAACTTCACTGACTTTGAAAGGGTGATGCCAATCCTCTTTACGGATTTCGGTGAAACCCGCGTATAAACTGCCAAGCTCGGTAAGCATTGCGCATTTTGATTTATTTACAATTCGACAACCGTTGCTTTTTCAATGTGTGCTGTTTTTGTGCTTGTTGGTTACATTTTATGTCATTAAACGTAAAAGAGAATTCTACTATTTGCGTAAACATTTTGCAAAAATTTTGGCGATAGTAGCATTTGAAATTAAGAAAAATGGCCATTTTTAAGTAAAAAATCCGTTTTTAATGCAGAAGGGCAAATATTTTAAGTTAGCTAAACAAAATAAAAGCAGAAACTATTTTGATTTGTTAGGAATGTGAAGTAAATATTAAAAAAGGTTTTTGGTTGTATAAAAAGTATCAACTTCAAGCTTTTTTTAATGTTTGCTGATTGTCAACAACAAAGAAAGATACTCGCCGTTCGTTTTCGCATTGAGCGAACTTTGCGCAGAAGATTGCTCGATTCCGTTAACTACTACGGTAACATAAAAATGTAAATCTTACTTTCCACCGCAGCCGCGGACCGTTCGGATGAAGATCGCTTCCGTTACTTCTATAAAAGCGCGTATACCTTTCAAAATTCACCACTGCCGAATTGTATTTGCTTTCTTTCGAGTATTCTGGAATATTAATAGTCAAATATTTGAGCACTTGGATGCTTCTGGTGGTGAATTGTATTCGCGCGCGCTGCTCTGACAAGAAAAATACTCATTGTTCGTATTCGTAATGAGTTTACCTCGCGGTCCCCTATCACGGTGACACAACCCTTTTTTCCGTCGCAGTCGTTGAGATGCAAAGGTAAATTCGATCTCCGCCAAAACTACTGTTACACTGGTCTTCCTTACAGCATCCTTCCTTAACCTAACGATCGTATATCAAAATTAAGTATTCATTTGAAAATTTTGGCACTGAAAAAACATGTTTTTGCCGTGTGAGCTTTTTTACAAGGTAACATTGGCTTCCTACAATTCTCTCATAGACAGTTTTTCTGTAGAATCGAAGGCTACAATGCTTCGGAATGATAACCTATGCCAAAATACATACGCCCTTTCAGGAAATTATTCTTGAGACTAAAAAATACCTTCATCTGTGAAAAATACGCAGTTTGCTAAACCAAATACATAGGTCATTTGGTATGGAAACGCTCGTTCAGACAATTACATAGAAGTTATGACAACACTTCTCTATCTCTCGTCATTATTAAGATATATCGATTAACGAAGAAAATAGAAGAAAGATTCTTATTGTTCGTCTTCGCAATGAGTTTACTTCGCGTGCATAATTGTCTGGAACGGTCCCTAGCTACGGTGACACAACCCTTCCTTTCCGTCGCTGTCGTGGAGATGCAAACGTAAACTCGGTCTCCGCCAACAACGGCTGTTATATCTCCTTCCTTACAACATCCTTCCTTACCCTTACGATTGCGGACGTAGCCGGCGCCGTTATCGATCCATACAAAGCGGTTCTACTGAATTGTTGTACACTGAAGGTGGCAAACTAATCTCAAGCGCAACTTCACTAGCTTAGATCGATCACGAAGGAGCAACTATGAAATGTGCGGTCGTCAAGCTCAAGCTCAATTTTTAGTTGATTCGCAACAACATATTGACATTTTATGCAAACTAGTCGTAAGAAGACCCGAATTGATCTATGTTACCTCGCTTATCAATGTAAAAACATTTGTAATCAAAGATTTACTCGGAGAACTCAAAGATTAAATTTTTATACCTGTAATGAAAAACATTTAACAGTGTATTCAATTTTATTCTTCATTGTCGAGCTGCCTTTTCGATTTGTTTTTACACAAAAAGGTTTTATTGCAAACGAGTGGTAAGATTCAATTGCGAACTGGTATTTAAATTGGCAGCTAGTAGCAAGATGTGCTCAACCACGAATATAATGAGTAAACTAGCACTTGATTTTATTGCTTGTTGCCAAGTCCATCTTGTTTATAGCTAATCAAATGCATATTTTTGTATTCAATGTCCATGAAGCAAGTGAAATAAAATGCTTAGAACGTGTTATTGGTTTGTAATAATTTTCGTGTTTTTTTGTTATCGTCAACTAGCCGTGAACATGTTTAATGTATAGTGATATTGAAAAGAACCAAAGTCATATATTCACTGTATTCAAAAAAGGTAATCAAGAATTAAAATAACAATTTCCTAGTTTCAAACCTAGTTCATTCGAAGCAGGAAATTTGTATCTTGTTAGTACAATACCGGTGTTTTTTGGTAGGTATTGCTCGACTCTTTGTTATAAAAAGTTGAAAGTTTTAATGAATAAAAAAATATTCAAACGATTCAGTCGATACACAACATGTAACAGTTATGTTCAGCTACTTTTTTGTAAATAAACTATCATCAGATTATTTATTGGCAAATTTTCTGAACTTTTAGCACTTTAACCTCTAAGAACTTTGTACTAATTAAACAGTATAGATAGCATAGTCTAGGTTAAAAATGAAACCGTGCAATTCCTTGTTAACTTTTACATTCTTTTTTTCGCAAGGTGGTCAATATAGGAGCCCAGAGCGGCGAAACAGGAATCCTATGGCCAGAATATGAACTCAAAAGTTTTTTTTGTAAAATATCTACAAAACAACAATTGTTTCAAATTTTACATTTCGGTTCGATTAAACCATCCTATCCATCACCGTTCAGATTATTAAGTTATTGGTTCAACAGAGTGAAAGTTATAAAGATTTTGCGAACCTTCACCACAGACAAACAAACCACGAAATTTATTTTCGTGGGTCAAAATAACGGTCAGTTCAAATAAGTCGTTCAGTTTTGCGGAATATTCCCGTCGCAGTGGTGCTGGCGCTGATGTGCTTTTTCCCTTTGAACTCAGTTGACAGTTGTCGTGCTGCCAAAACAACAGAAAGGCTGACAATTTATCTTTTGCGGAGGTGTCGCACAAGTTAGTAGGAACCAGAATTGTCTTAGATTTTTGTACGGAGTGGTACGTCTGTTTGTCTGTGCCTTCACTTCAATGGATAAAACAATTGTCGCAGTGGTTCAGCATCCTTTAAAAAAAGTAAAACAGTCGATATCAACCCGGATCTCATCCCTATTCTTTCACCCTAATCGTGTTATGTTTTCGAAAAAAAAAAAGTAATTGGCGCATTATCTGATTAAATTTAACTCAATGATAACTTCTACTATTACGAGCAAATAAACAAAAAATTGTCGAGTCCTCGGTGTGTTCTCGTTCCTGAAACCAAATGATAGCCGTACGCGAACCACATTTGTCGCAATTGCATATTCACGACGACGATACGGAGTGCGGTGGTTGCTTCACAGTTGTTTTTTAGTTACGACAGAATGGCGGATATTATTTTAAATTAATTGGTGCTCATATCCGGAACGGCAATAGATGCAATTAAACTAGAGCGTTATTGTTCTGAAAGCAGCTCGACACGGTCGGTCACTCTGCCACGTTAGCACAGAGAACAGACTTTTATCTTATTTTCAAAAGATGTGTAAAAACTTGCAACTGTCATTTAACAGTAAGTGGTAATGCTCCCGCTATGCGGCGCTCGCGTTACTGAATAACCAAGCAATGATATCGAAAACATATCGATATTTATGCAGTGCAACTAGGGCACTATAAGACAGATGTCGGTAGTATATTAACGTTTTTTGATTCAACATGATTGTCTGTTCCCTGTGGCTCTAGCATAATTGGTCCAGTTATTACCTGAGAATGAAATAATAGTGTTGACTTGCACTGGCTGCACCGGTTCTCCGTCAGTGGCGATGACCGTCAGGGTGTGTCCTTCGATGGTGACTTGTGCCGGACAGACGGAAGCGAAAGCGTTTATCATTCGGAATCGGTAGCGTCTGCCGGGGGTGATGGTGAAAATTTCCAGTGGTGTGTTGGTCATGAAACCGGTATTTGGATCACGGAACTGTCCCTTTCCGTTGATAAGCATCGATTCAGGATCTTGACCGGTGTTGACAGCGAGACGACCCGGATACCGTTCGGCGGCATCCTCATGCAACCAATCGCTTACCAGCATAATGTGTGTGGTCAAATCGAAATCGTACAGATGCGAGTTGGGATCACGGGATGGAGGCTGGCGAACAATGACACTACCGTAAAGACCGTCCATCTTCTGCAGACCGGTGTGAGCGTGCCAGAAGTGAGTTCCTGCGTTTCCAGTCCACTGATATCTGTAACGGGTGATTTACGATTATGTAAGCAAAAGTTGTTCACCAGCTGCCGTACGATAATCGATTCTTACCTGAATGTATTTCCCTGTTGAATGGGGCATTGCGTCACAAAAGGCACACCGTCGTAGTATTGCGTTCCTCGCTGCCAGATGCCGTGCCAATGAATAGTCAGCTCCATGCCTTCCATGTGGTTCTCAACGTCGATCACAACTCGATCATTTTCGCACACTTGTATACTCGGTCCAGGGATCATTCGGTTTGCGGTTAGGATTCCACGTTCGACACCATCGGCTAGAACGCACTGGCAATGACTCCACACGGTGTTGGTAGCATTTGGCGTACAAATTTGGCACGCACTGTAAAATAAAATGTTGGAGGTATAGTTTTCTGTGATATTAGAGCGTTTAAAACAAGAGACTTACGCTCCAAGCACGGTGTAGTACTCAACGGTGAAGTGGTAGTAACAGATTCTTGCCGGTTCTCCTTCACGGCAGGCTCGTGCACATTCGTCCGGTGCGGACAAGCTGGGATTACGTCTCAGCTCAGCGGTAGCGCTACTACTGAAGTCCAGATGGCGGAACGGTGATCGTGGGTTCGGGTTTGCGATCGAAGGAAACCCACTGGATAATGAGGACAACGAGGGTTTGCCCACCAGCGGAAGGGCCTTAGGGCTAGTTTTGGTGAGGGCAGGATGTGTCTGCACCAGCCCATGGGTGGCCTGGAAGAAGTTTTTGGTTGCTGGAAGTGAATCGGCGATGTGGGGCTGCCACCATGACGATGCTGGTGTCTGATCGGCTATTGAGTTGAAAGTACAAAAAAAAGGAAATTCATTTAGTGATTGATGTTTTTATGAACAATTAGGTTAAAAAACTTAAACTATTATAAGAGTAAATTGAAAGAAATGCACCTTTAAACTTTATGAATAAATTAACAAAGACGTTCTAGTTCTATTGAGCGGTTGGGCCTTTATGGCGACCGGTCAACATCAGCGATGAATATAGCGTGAGAAAGTTTACAAGCCTGCCTGCGTAGGTGCAAATTAAAACCATGTTCTCGCAATGATAACCAGTATGTTAATAGGCGGTGTTGTATTCCGCAGTTTACAACGATAACTTTGCTTTGATCTATCACAACATTCGCTGCGTCATCCAGATACGACACACTTCCATTCGATTGCCATTAGAATCGTGCAGTCAAAGCTTTCAAGGAAATGTGAGCTGCCGCTTAGTCAGTACACTATTCAAGTCGACTGCTGTGTGGTGGATGTGCCAGTAGTCTAATTGTAGACCCTTTTTACAATCTATTACGCCATTGTGTCATTCGTCAGTACGGCTTTTACATACGTGAGGCAGTCATGGCTATCAGGATGTGAGTTGTCGTAGGGCGCGTATGCAGTGTAGCTACGTTCATTAAAATTGATTGAGTTTTTTCTTATCGAAAAATTGCCATACATTTACAACTGTGTGTATCGTCTACGTTAGAGACAGCAACATGTAATCGCAAATCAGAACGATACAAAATTATGCATGCATTTAAGCAACCGAACTATGGTCTAACAATATAAATAAAATGCCGTTTAGTATATCTTCATGTATCTCATCACTTTTTATAAAATTACATAAATAATTCGGTTTATGTTGATTTTTTCCGAAAAAATATTTATCTGAAATGAGAACTATTATGTGTTCAAGAAACTTTTAATTTTAGTTTAATTTTGATTTTAATTTAATTTATTTGTCGTCAATCATAAGTAGACCATCATAATTACATTTCATTCTTAACTCTTACTAACCTAGTGTAGTTTTTTTCATTGTAACATCGATTGAAATATTGGTTATAACATGGCATCGTTTTATTCAGCTGATCGTTTTTAATAATCCGAGCATATTGCTTGTTTTATATATAATGTTGTATAATGGTCAACAAAGGTTAATTTAGAGTCGAGCGTAATTCATAAATCTATAACATGATTGCTCCTCTCAACTGTTTTCATGTCTATAGTATGCTTTTTGTCTTATGCTATGTTTCCTGTTAACGAAATGAAATTACATTTTTTCACGTTGAGTTCCAACAGGTTTTTCATGCACCATGTGTGAAAATTATCACCTTCACGTTGGAATACTTCGAGGTCAGAATCTTTATGTATTTCAAGCAAAAATTTCATGTCGTTTGCGTGTATTAAAACGTTTAGTACCTCTAAGACATGCTGTACATCGTTTACAAATAAGATAAATAGTAGCGGGCTTAGATGAAAACCTTGTGGCACACCGGATGTCACATTCACCACTGATGACAAGTTGCATTTAAACCATACCTTTTGTGTTCTGTCGGTCAAGTATGACTGAATCCAATTCAAAAGTCTTGGATTAAACCCTATTAAGATAGGCACAAAAGCAGAAGAGAGATGCCAACTCTATCGAATGTCTCAAGTTGATTTCCTGTATCCATTGCGTTAATAGTAAAAGTTACAAAATTCATCAAGCTTGTGGCCGTTGATCGGCCTTTAACGAAACGGTGTTGTTTTTAACTTGTGCAAAAATACGTTGATTATTGATAGATTCTTATAGCTTAGGAATGCACGATATTATAGCGACTTCACTATAGTTTTTAACATTTGATTTTTTGCCGCTTTTGAAAATTGGCATTAAAAATTGGGGGGATTGTGCTGCGTTCTTGGGAAGAGTTGAACAACCACAAAAGAGATTGTGCAAGTTCCTTTGAAATCGATTTTTAAAATGCTGGTGGCAATCAAGGTGGAAATCCGCCTGGACCCGCACCTTTTGATACATCCAGCATATTAAAAGAACTGTGATCTCTCATAATAGCACTGGAAAGTATGAGGAAAACTGATAATCACGGTTCTTGTCACCATGAGTGATGTAAACATCCTGGAAAAACTTAGCAAATATATTACTGATTTCAATATTATTTTGACTAGTCTTGTTTGCTACACAGTACCAAAAAATGTCATTTACAACTAATACAAGTGAAAGAACATAACGGTTTCTAGCACATGAAGTAAAAAACATATATAATTTCACACCGTTAATAATGCACAATACAGAATCGTTTTAAACCATGTAAATTTGTATGTTAAGTGATATAAACTTAGAGCTTTGAATATAAATATGCATGCAAATTAACAATATATTCGTTTAAATTGCATTTGAATATATTGCCACACGGAAAATTACATGGTTTCCAATGCTCCATTTATGTGCATTAAAAGAAATGTAAATTTTTTTTACTGAGTAGATGAGTTTTGGAAGTTTTGGAGTTGCTCGACTTTTGTTTATCCCTGGCAAAACTAAAAAATGACTTAGGATTTAACTTTATATTGCATTCTAGCTTAGTTTTGTATCCATCATAGGCACTTTTGATTTCCATGTTCAATTCGTCACATACGGAGAGATAGAATGAAAGGTACACACCACTTTTGTCTCTTTTGTAAACTTTATGAGCTTTTTGTTTTCTGTTGTTGAGGATGATTTTTCTGTTTAACCATACTGGGATTTTCGGCTTTTCGGTGTGCTTGTATGTTTTCTTTTTCGCTTTGGGACTGTCTTTTCTAATGTGTCGTATATAAATTCGTAAAACTTATCCATTGCTTGTTATATATTCGAATTATAATCTTGGTTTGCCAATCAATAAAGTTCAATTTGCTTTTGATAAGCTCATAGTTGGCTTACTATAATTATAAAAGAATTTTCTATAGTTTACCGTATAAAACAAATCCGAGAATTTTCTATGGTTTTATGATATAAATCGGGGTGAAATTGATCATCCATGCATGCTACTGGAAATACGCTATTGTACTAGGTGATGATTTTTTTTTTCCTAAAAATATCAACTGAAACGAAAACAATTATACCTACTTCTGGTTAAAGTCTGTTCATCGTAGCTCATGAAATGAAGTTTATTAATTTTGTTCTCATTCGCTTATCGTTCGAACGATTTTAATTCAGTTTGTTGTATAAGGTCAAAAATAAGCTTAGGGATTGAAATTTCGTTAATTATCTGGTAAATCATCAGTATTACATTGACGGTATGGTATTTGCATCAAACTTCACTCAGTTATCTGAGATAAACACATTTAGCATGAATTCAATTAAATTCACTTTGAATAAATTCAATAAATTTTCGGAATTTTGAAAATTGTTCTGTCAAATTCGATTGATTTTTGACGACGTTAGTGAAATTTCATTATAATAATATAAATTCAAGGGTTAATTCCGATAGGCACATGAATCTTGTTGTATTTGAGGACACGTAAACATTATGTAGTGTTGTAAATCAATATCTTTTGATCTTTACTTTTTATTCTGATTTTTCGGTAATCATTTTCACCCTGTTCCACGGGAGGAAACTGGCAACAAGGCCGATTGTTTGTGCGCGTTTTTATCTTCACGTAATTTCTTCATTTCAAGTGTGTTTTGCACGAGAATAAATGGTGAAATCAATTGAAAAAAACTAGTGTATGCAGCCTTAGGAGGATTTCGTGCGAGATAAGTGATATTATTCATTGAGATTTTTTCTGTTCGAGTTATTGTTTGCGTTGGCATACTATATGCTCAACTGCACTTGTTTTTTGACAGGTAGGCGGCGTTGTATTTGTTTGCTTTGATTATCGACGTGTAGAGGTAGATTCATACAGATCTCTTTCGTATGTATTTTTGGTTGAGGGTAGAGGAAAATCAAACTAATTTTTTACTAAAATGTTCGTAAATAAACAGAAGATGTCTTGTTCATACGAATGCGTCACTTAGCATATATAGCACATTTAGAGTTTCGGAGAACATTGGACTTTGTTCACGTAGGTCTTATTTGACAATGTTCAACTAAGAGTAGAAGCCCCTTTAGGCTGGCTGACTAAAGATTGATTTGCATGGAAGTTATGTCAAACCGGTGGATAAAAATAAGCGTATAACTAAATTATTAAGAGTCTAAACACTACGTATTCATTCAGACATAACCACAAAACATAAAACAGTAAAATTGCTATATAAATAATCTAAAAATTCAACTGATGAAATACATATACATACATACAAAAAATTAAACTAAAAAGTCGGTAAATCACAATCTGAAGCTCTTCGTAGCTCTCAAAATTCATACCTATAATATAATCAATTATCGACCCGCAGCATCTAACAGATGTATCCCAGGGTCTCCCTTTCCTACTAAAATTTCCCATCTCACATAACATTTATGAGGGCACGTAGAGTTCTCTGCGGTTCTCTTAAGTTGATGTTGGACTAACATTCCTTTTCCGTTCCCCAACAGTTGCAAGGACGTGGCCAGGGCGGTAACAATTCTCTGGAGACATCTGACCTTTGTTTAGCAACATTTGATTAGATCCCAAATTTCATGTTGTTGCTCACAAACGAGGGTAATTTGTTCTCGTAAACAGAGTATTGTTGCTGACACCATCTACGAAGTTGTGCAGCTGTTTATGCTATGCTATGCTATGCTAATCATTTTCACCCTGCTCCACGCTCCAATTTTTGAGGCTGATATTTTACTGCACAATTTTTGTCAGTTACCATGACAAAACTTCGCGTTGCTACTGTTGATCAGCAAATGTAAAGTGAGTCAAGTTTTGTACAGGGTGTCACCGTGAAAGTGATACACTTTATGCCATTAAATAAAACAGAGAAGTATTTCTTTTTTATTATCATGATAGAGTAGTAAAGTTACAGTTGAATCAATTCAATTTAAATCTTTCGCGTTTCTAGTATTTACCCCGAAAGGCTGAGGTCTAATGGATTCAAATCGGGATGCGGACTATTCAAATGTGTTGATAAAACACGAAAATTTTTCCTTGCACCACTTCTGAACAGCCAATGCCATATGCGCTGGCGCTGAATCTTGTTGAAAGCAGAAATGTTCTCCTCCAAATTATTCCTTGGCACACGGCAGCTAATGGTCTTTACTGACGTGTTGTAGATAGTATTCTTTATTTATTTTTACATCCCTGTCATCGTGCTTGGTTTCGCTCTTTTGCTCTTTGAATGCTCATTAGGCTGTATTTTGTCAAGGAGGCAGAATTCGAACAAGTCATATATTAAGCACTTGTAGAGATACTCTATTTCTAGAATTTGTCCAAACACTATATTGTTGAAATTGCCATAGGTACAGCGTAAAAGTCAGGCCAAGTTTGCAAAATCGGAAGAGCTGCTCTTTTGGCATCTATGAAAATAAAACAACTCTAGCTATGTAACTATAGCAATATAGAGTGTCTCTATAAGGGCATCTTCAGCGGTGGTCCAAATCGTTGTTTTGTTCTATTTTTTTGGAACAAACTCAAATTCACTGCTGCACCGGTGATGTAAATTTTGTTTTATACCAGATCTAAATTGGAAAAATTTGAAACTGGTATACGTTTTGGTTTATTTTTGTCACTTTTTGGAACAAGAAATAGATCGTTCTAAAATCCTTTTTACGCTACCGATCGGTGGGTTAAATGTCATATTTCAATTGAATACCTCGTTTTTGGCTATTTCCATGTAAGCGTTTTGTGAGTGTTGGGGAATAAACAAAACAAAGATTTTTTATGACAATTCACAATTCATTTTTGTGGCTTTTCTGAAGAAGAATATGAACAGGTTTGTCGTTTTTGGCTTCAAGGAAACTGACCAGCAAAAGGGGGAATTCTGAAAGACCATAACCGTAGGTTCAACTACTTGGTTTGCAACCATCAGCTACCAGGATGACAAATATGTTGGCTATTTGTTAATCGCCATAATTGTAGTGGGACTAGAGGAGACCTTGAGAGGCCAGAAAAATGTTCCTCGAAGACACTGAACTGAAAACGTTCAAAATGCTGGGGTGATATTGCGCATTTCATTTCGAGCAACTCGAACAAAACTAAATGATCGCTGAGTGCGTTATGTTTCGTTTTCGTATTTTTTCGACTTTGCGGGTTAGATGAGCCGCAGGACAAATGATAATGACAGCTCCTTTTCAAAATCCAACCAACGTTTGAAGAACTACAAGATTTTGAAAGATTGATGAAACGAAAACGGAAGATGAACATCTACGCGATCAAATATTTTGCGCTATCCTCCGAAGCCCTACTTGTAGCAGAAATTTTTCGATCCCACCAATACATCCTGAGAAATGTCTCAAACGCTCGGGTCAAACCGTCAAATTCATAAAGTCTTGTGGATATAAAGTGTCTTGCCAAAGTAATCGTTCAATGTGCGTAAAAATTATCGAATTTCCGTTTGTTAAATATTGAGTGCTTTTCAATTCAAGTCTCATAAACTGATAACATGGGGTATTGAATTGTTGACAGTGTGACAGATGTCAGCGGTTTAAAACAACAAGATATACAACACCGGTGCGGAGAACGAAAAGTTGGTCTATATTAGCTGGTTCTATTTAGGTATCGCTGGTGTAAATCTAGTATAAATTTGTTTCAAAAATAGACCACCGCTGAAGATGCCCTAAGTGTTTCATATATGACTTGTTCGAATTCTACCTCCTTGACAAAATATAGCCTAATGAGCATTGAAAGAGCAAAAAAGCGAAACCGAGGAAAGTTGCCTCTGTCGGATATTGCTCCTCAAACCATCGCAGCTGGAGCATTCTGGAATCGTTCCATTCGTTTTCGTCTTCTTTCGGGTGGAATATCACGAAGACATGCTCCATATACACGATCATTTTGCTTGTTCAAAACATCCTCCAACGTAAAAAATTTTTCATCTTCGGTGGCAATCGAGATTTGGCAACCCTGCGGCAATATTCGATTTGTTCTCTACTTGAATTCTTTGCAATTTTTCTCTAAAAAAGATCGATTGGATCCTTTGTAATGAAATCCACCTTGTTACCACTGAACTACCTTCCAGCTGTAGTGGTAGCTTCCACATCTGGCCAAAATTTAACAGGACCTCTGTATGCATTAATGAATGGTAGAACTTATTTTTTGAGGCACTCTTGCTTGTGTACTGTTGAGTCCATTGTCTTGTTCGTGATAAAAACCTTGATGTCCGTCCACAGCTGTAAATTCCTAGCTAGATTTTAGTTTCCGTACATATTCATCATCGAAAACAAACTTAAACTCGGCAGGGACGTTCCGGGAAACTGTCAAAGATCCGGCTTCACGTATGCTTCGTCGTCTATAAGCAAGCACCCTGTATATATATGTTCAATAAGCGAAAGGCGAAGAGTTTCAACCGAATAGCTGTCAAAACATTTCAAATTCGCTCGCTAGGGGCGCTGCCCTACACCTGACAATATTTCCAAATTCTAAATGAACCAAGCTTTACTTGTACTCTGAACCGTGCGATCTCAATTTGTTTTTTGCTTGCGTAGGAATGTATCATTTCTATTAACGATGGTTGACTAGAATCTAAAACTGAAGAACAGCTATTCTAAGAAATGATTCCCAAATAATTGTGAAACAAAGCGATTTTCTTCCATCCTTGGTCATATTTCAACTGAGCTTCAAACGCATATAACAGTGTCAGTGTCTTTTCGACAGCTACACCCAAATTGGAAGCTTCGTCGTGAAACCAGGCATCGTGGACTTAGTGAAGTATCATGACAGAAATGATATATTACGAAAAATGTAGAACAATGTTTTCTAGATAATAATATGTAACAATCGGTACTAGAAGGACTAGAATTAGTACCTGGAATGTTGAGATCAGGGGCTTCGTACGAAGCGATGACAGTTTTTTGATGGCATTCGAGAGCGTCTCTCTATAACAAGCGTGGTACAGGTCGATTATCGATTATCCGGAAGCACGATTATTCGTAGGCTCGCTTGTTCGGGGTTTGATTATATGGAGAACATGGTTCGATTATCCGGAGTTATTTTTTTTCTTCAATTTTGTTTACATTTGTGACGTTTACCTTCTTGTCAATTCTATCTAGAAATGCCGAGTTTCATGCAGAGTTCGGCGTTATTTTCTGCGTAGTTCACCGGATGCATGAAGAAAGGTGACACAGTTGATTCGTCTCATTATGATCAAATTTTCTATGTTTGACAAACATCAGCATACAGTTGCTAGATAGGGTAATCGCTATTCATCTCAACAGCTTGGTGCACCTATATTAATCTTATTTCTCTCATTTGTCCAATTTCCCGTCAAATTTCTACAAATTTTTGAAAGTAAATCTATTTGCTTCTCGAGTTTCTCAAGTGGCTGAAAGTTTTACGTTAAAAATATGGTAAAATTTGACGATAAATTGATCAAAAAAACGTGATGAGATGAATATAGGTACTGAGATGAATATAGGAGCGTTTACCCTAATTTTTATATTTTATGTTGGCAATTTTTCGGAGTAGACTATTTTGAAGTAGAATACTTCTCTCAGGGAGTTCGGCTACATAGGGATGTGAAATGAAAATCTAAAACCGAAAAAGTGAAAAATATGTCCAAATTCAAATGCTAATAAGTCGGTTAGTATTCGATGGATTTCCTTCGTTCTTGCAGCAATAGATTGGAAAATCTTCTAAGATTCTTCCCAAAAGAAGATAATTGTAATTTTGTTATTCACACTATTGTACTATCGAAAATAGTCAAGCCTTGTCAAAACGAAATATTCGACCTCTGATTGGTCGTTATATGATTGCTTCCCAAGCACGGTCGACAGAATCATATACCTTGCAATTGAAAACATGCTATTTGGCCTATATAAAAGCCTGTTTCAGCCGAAGCCGCTCATAATAGTTAAAAAAAAATATTTTCAATTATTTTAATTAAAAGGCATATTTTTTTTTGAAGGACAAAATATTATCTACAACTTTGCCGAAGACACTATGCCGTTTCGACTGTAGACATATTTTTAATTTCCAGTAGAGCACTCTATGAGGATTTAAAAATATTTCTACAGTCAAAACGGTTTATTTGATTGGCATAGTGTATCTGGCAAAGTTGTAAATAATTACTTTGTTCTTCCAAAAAAATGTACCCTGTGAAAAAAAAATAAATTTAAAAATATTATAACTTTTTTTCTGATTTCTCCATGGCCGGTTTCGTTGTTCAGGTGAACTTTTGTAGTTTTTAGGAAAAAAATATCAGTTTTTTATAATTAATTTATAACTTTTTTTTATTTTTTTTTCAAAAAATTAATAATTTATTTTTATAGTGCATTTTTTTTGAAAAACAAAACTATTATCTTCAACTCTGCCGAAGATGTCACACCGCTCAAACGAACCGTGTTGGTTCTAAAAATTTATGTTATCATACCTATCCAAAATAGCATTTTTCAATAGCTTTTCAAAAATGAGTTGTGTTTCAAAAAATTGAACCAATAGCACAAAATGGCATCTTTTGCCTATAAAAACGTCTGTGCAAAGTTTCAGCCAATGGGCACTAGGGTGCCAATCATCGTATGGAGAAAAAGTGACAAGAAAATTAAAAAAAAACCCTATACAAAGAGTTCACCTGCTTGAAAAACACCCTGTGCACAATTTCAGCTCAATCGGACTTGAATTGGGGTGGCGCAAATATTGAAAGCATTCACTATTTACCGCGAGACACTATCCTTATTTTGGTTGAGATAATTTTTTTGCACAGAGTAGTTTTTTGATACATTTTGTAAATTTGTTTTGTAATATCTTGCCATTTTACTAATAATTCTTCCAATTCAACATTGCCACCCTAACGACAATGATATAAAAAATATTATTTTTTCAGGGATTTTTCTATTGGTATTCCGGTATTTACACAATATTATGAACCACCCTATGTCGAATAAATGAACCACCCTAATGAAACATAAAAAAACGACTAAGTCCCAGAGAGTCGATTTTTGCAAAAAAAAATTTTTTCAGATGACACCAATTCTCAACGTTTCATGCGTTTTTAAGTTTAGTTTTAAATTAGTTTATTTGACACGGCACGATACATTTTCTGTTTTACTGAGCCAAGTACAATTCGTTTTAATTCTACGTTAGCAGGGAAAAGAGGGAGGCCTTTTCTTTATTCTCGCGGCCGACTACGAGCTAGTGGGGATTTAAGGTGAGAGGAGGGGAGATACAATTTTGACTTAAAACTATTTTGGAACTTTGTTTTTCAACTGGTAGAGCAATTGTATTCTTGTTTGTTGTGGGTTCAAAATATTTGTGTAAGCATAGTTGCGGGCTCTTCGTTTCCGTGTCTTCAGCATAGCATATTTGTATCCTTAATCTGACAAATAGACAAAGAAAATTTTAAATTTTAATGTCAGCGTTTTTCAGAAAGCAGTATAACTGTGTTATGTACTGGAGATCACCGCTTCCCAGAATGTCTCTAACGGGTACGTTCGGTTGTTTTCCTCGGGCCCGAAGGGAATCTATAAGCTCGGACCTAACACCACAGTATTCGGTACACGACCAAACAACATGCTCGATGTCATGGTAGCCATCGCCACAAACGCAGTGATTACTGTCTACAAGCCCTATACGAAAGAGATGCGTGTTTAACGTGTAGTGATTGGACATAAGTCTAGACATCACGCGAATGAAGTCCCGACCTACATCCAACCCCTTGAACCATGCTTTCGTCGATACCTTAGGAAAAATGGAATGTAGCCACCGTCCCAGTTCATCTGAGTTCCATGATGATTGCCAACTGTTGAGTGTTCTCTGACGCAAAATGCTATAAAATTCATCATAAGCAATTGGTCTTTCATAAATATCGCCATCAATAGCACCCACCTTAGCTAAAGAGTCAGCCTTTTCGTTACCCGGAATCGAGCAATGAGAAGGGACCCACGCTAAGGTAACCCGGTAATTTTTATCTGTTAAAGCACTTAAAAACCACCGTATTTTCCCCAGGAAATACGGGGTGTGCTTCACAGGCTTCATCGATCGCAGAGCCTCAATGGCACTGAGACTGTCTGTGAAGATGAAGTAGTGGTCTGTGGGTAGGGTTTCGATGATTCCAAGAGAGTACTGAATAGCAGCAAGTTCTGCGACGTACACGGAAGCAGGAGCATCGAGTTTGTAGGAGGCGGTAAAATTTTCGTGGAAAACACCGAAGCCAGTGGACTCATCTAGATTAGATCCGTCAGTGTAAAACCTTTTATCATAACTAACATGTTTGAACTTATTCGAAAAAATCTTAGGGATCTCTTGGGGTCGCAATTGATCCGGGATACCAGAAATGTCTTGTTTCATGGTGGTGTCGAAAAATATAGCATTATTAGAAGTATCTAAAAGTGCGACATTGGAGGAATCGTATGAAGAAGGATTAATATCTTGAGCCATATAGTCAAAATATAAAGTCATAAATCTGGATTGAAATTGAAGGTCGACCAACCTCTCGAAATTTTCAATTACTAATGGGTTCCTAACTGTGCATCGAATTAGCAACCGGTAAGAGAGATTCCAAAAACGATGTTTCAACGGAAGAATACCCGCTAACACTTCAAGACTCATCGTATGGGTCGACTGCATGCAACCCAAGGCAATACGCAAACAACGATATTGTATTCTCTCTAATTTTATAATGTGCGTGTTCGCGGCGGAGCGGAAGCAGAAACAGCCGTACTCAAGAACTGACAATATCGTTGTTTGGTAAAGCCTTAGAAGGTCTCCTGGGTGGGCTCCCCACCAGGTTCCGGTAATCGTACGAAGAAAATTAATCCTCTGTTGGCATTTTCGTGTCAGATACCTAATATGACAAGCCCAGGTGCATTTAGAGTCGAACCAGACCCCGAGATATTTAGCGACTAAAACCTGAGAGATCGTTTTACCCGTTAGTAGGAGCTGCAGCTGAGCTGGGTTATGCTTCCTAGAAAAAACGACCAACTCAGTTTTCTCCGGAGAGAATTCGATACCCAGCTTAAGAGCCCATTCAGACAAATTGTCTAAGGTATCTTGCAATGGTCCTTGCAGATCGCTAGCCTCGCTACCAGTAATGGATACAACGCTATCGTCTGCAAGTTGCCTTAGCGTGCATGAATTTGCAAGACATTCATCGATGTCATTGACGTAAAAATTATATAAGAGAGGACTTAAACATGAGCCCTGGGGAAGGCCCATGTAACTAATTCGGGAAGTTGTCGAATCGCCATGTGAGAAATACATATGCTTTTCTGACAACAGATTGAGCAAAAAGTTATTCAAATTTAGTGAAAGTCCCTGCGAATGAAGTTTCGCGCTTAAAACTTCTACAGAGACAGAGTCAAAAGCCCCCTTAATATCCAAGAACGCAGAAGCCATTTGCTCTTTTCGAGCAAATGCGAGTTGAATTTCAGTAGAAAGCAACGCTAGGCAATCGTTCGTCCCTTTGCCCCGGCGAAAGCCAAATTGAGTATCTGAAAGTAAACCGTTTGTTTCGACCCATTTGTCTAACCGTAAGAGGATCATTTTCTCCATTAATTTCCGGAGGCAAGAGAGCATTGCAATCGGCCTATATGAATTGTGATCAGAGGCAGGTTTCCTGGGTTTCCGAATAGCAATGACTTTTACCTCCCTCCAGTCATGCGGAACAATATTTAGCTCAAGAAACTTGTTGAACAAGTCCAACAAGCGTCTTTTTGCAGAGTCGGGTAGATTCTTCAACAGGTTGAATTTTATTCTATCTAACCCTGGAGCCTTATTGTTGCACGACAGGAGAGCCATTGAAAATTCCAACATCGAAAATGGAGGCTCTTCCGTAGTTACTATAAACGCGTCGCGAAAGGTTTTCTGTTCCGGTACAGAGTCCGGACAGACCTTTTTGGCAAAATCGAGTATCCAGCGATCTGAATACTCCTCACTCTCATTCGAAACGTCACGGTTCCGCATGCGCCTGGCGGTATCCCAAAGAGTGCTCATCGCTGTTTCCCTCGACAACGCGTTTACGAACCGCCGCCAGTACCCGCGTTTTTTCGCCTTTACTAAGCTCTTCATCTGCCTGCCCAGTGCCTCGTACTTTCGTAGTAGGTTGACAGTGCCGTACTCCCGGTAGTCCTTATACGCCGCGGACCTTCGCGCGTACAGCTCAGAGCACTCTTTGTCCCACCATTTGTTGGGAGGGCGTTGTCTAATCGTTACCCCGGGTATCGGTTTCGTCTGAGCTTGCGTCGCGGCGTCGATTATCAAGCCAGCTAAGAACGCGTATTCTTCCTCCGGAGGAAGTTCCTCGTGAGTCTCGATAGATTCCGCTATAATAGACTCATAACGCTTCCAATCAATATTACGTGTAAGGTCGTAGGAAATATTGATTGGGTTCGGGGGAGTTGAACCATTAGCAATTGATATAACGATTGGAAGATGATCACTACCGTGGGGATCGTTGATTACTTTCCACTGGCAATCTAACGCTAGTGATGTCGAGCAGAGGGATAGGTCAAGCACGCTTTCACGTGCCGGAGGATTAGGTACGCGTGTCGCTTCCCCAGTATTCAAAACTGTCATATTGAAGTCGTCGATCAAGTTACAGATTAAAGAAGATCGGTTGTCGTCGTACAGCGACCCCCATAGCGAACAGTGAGAGTTAAAATCTCCCAAAATCAAAAAAGGTGCGGGAAGCAATTCTGCTATATCAAGGAGTTGCTTCTGTTCAATCCGCGCGGATGGGGGAATATATAACGAAACAAGGCAAAGGTCTTTTCCATTCATATTCGTTTGAATGGCAACAACTTCAATATTCGAGATCGAGGGGAGGTCAATTCTGAAAAAAGAATAGCACTTTTTGATCCCTAAAAGTACCCCTCCACCGTGTGAGTCTCGATCTCGACGAATGATGTTAAAATCGTGGAAATTAAGTTGGTCATTTGAATTGAGAAAAGTTTCACAAAGCGCGAACGCATCACAATTGTATGTGCTTATCAAATGTGAAAATAAATCAAATTTGGGGATGATACTTCTGCAGTTCCACTGTAACACAGTGACAAAATTCCTAACCTCTTTCAACGAATTAGTCATCGAAAGATACGATAGCTGAAATGAGGGGCCAAGTTGCTGTGAGCTGCTTCAAAAAGGTTTTCACTGTTGGGAGAAGGGCAAGAAGAATGTTTTGAAGGGGATCTGGTATGTTGAATGTTTTAAATATCCAGTCCACAATATCAGAGAATTTTATGAACCCTGTTTCTTTTATGTCTTCTGATCGAGAAATGGGTGCCCGAGGGGTTTTTGGTGCCCCAGGAAGCGGTGGGTACTCCTGGTTTGATTTGAAATTAAAACCGGGGGGTACTTGCTTCGGTTTTTCTTCACCGCTTCCTTTTTGTGTTGTCTTATTGGTCATTCCGCTAGGGGTTATCTTACGACCTTTACGAGAAAGATTAGGAGAGTTGAGCATTCTCCTCTTCCTAGATCCCTCTGGCAAGGCATAGGAACACCCTTCGACGGGATCGTCAGATGTACCCTCATCGGTTGGCAAAAAGGAAAAGATGTTTCCTGTCGAGGGTGGCTCAGCCCTCTTAAGCATTTCTGCAAAAGAGCGCTTTGATCGTTCCTTAAGGGAACGCTTAATTTTTTCCTCGCGCTGTTTGTACGCGGGACATGCCGGAAGGTCATGCCGAGTTCCCTCGCAATAAAGACACTTTTCAGTATCCCCACTGCAAGCGTTCTCAGCATGATTGCCTCCGCACTTGCTACAGCGTGCCTTGTTGCAGCAGTAGGTGGCTGTGTGACCTAACTGCTTACAGTTTTGGCAATGCATGACCCGCGGTACGAACAGGCGTACAGGTAGACGAACCCTGTCCAAGCGGACGTAGTTCGGCAGCGCGGATCCGGCGAATGTTACTCGGAAGGAATCCGAAGGGAGGAATTTCTTCTTCCCTTCTTCGATGGATACTGAATGCAATTGCTTGCAATCCAGTATCTTTACACTTTGCATCAAGGGGTTTTTAAAGCAGCCAACTCCATGACGCAAAATGTCATCGACAGTGAGATTCCCCTCGGTAACCACACCGTCGATTTCTACATCCTTGGCAGGGATGTACACGCGATACTCTCTCGTGAAGAGCTCGTAGCCAGCAATTTCGTTTGCTTGCTTCAAGCTACTCACGACAACTCGCAGTTTGTTCGGCCTCACCTTCGTAATCTCGGTTACGGCCGAAAAATGTTTTGCCAGGTCTTTGCCGATTTGGATAATATTCAATGGCTTCTTTATGGGCCGGAAAAAAACAACGTAGGGACCGCCAGCGGCATCTGGGTAAGCTTTTACCCGTACTTCCGGTACTCTTGGTACAGGACTTGGCAAAGGGGAGGGCACAGGGGAAGGTAGGGGTGTGCTGATGGGAGAAATTTCAATTTCTTCCCCGTTTGTTTCCACCTCCAGGAAAAGTTGCACCTGCATGTCGTCCATTTTGCGGGAGCGTTACGCTCTACCGCACACAAACGATAAATATTCGAATATGGGGGGGGGGTTCAAGTAGTTGATGTTAAATTTTAAAAACAATTTTTCAATCTACAATGGATCAAATAAAAAAAAAGACAGTAATACTAATACTAATAACAATAGTAATAATAATAATAATAATAATAATTATAGTAATAGTATTAATAATAACAATAATAATATCAGTAATAATATTAATAATAATATTATAACATAGTAATAATATTGATAATAATAGTAAAAATTCTAAAGGTAATACTTCACCGAACGTCTAAGTCACGACCTCACGGCTGATAGTAGGATTAATCGAGCGTCTCCGCAGAACAAACAATGACGATCCAGCTTCGTGTTGAGACACAGTGGCCGTGTCCTACACGCGACCTTGTAGATGCCACTTGTAGTTGACTTCCACTCGCTCGATCGTATGATGGTCCGTGCTGCTAGCGGGGTAACAGCGGTGCGGGAGAATTATTCTTGCTGATATATCAGCTGCGTATCGAATCACTGGCGGGGTAGCCTGCCCCTACCAGTGTGCAGATGTTTCTGCCGATATATAACAGTCTATTGTTATTGCGCAGCACGAGAACTAATCGACAAAAAAACACCCGTACGATAACTCGTGTATTGTTATTTTGCGAACTCAAACGGAGATAAACAATTTGCGTCTAATCGAGACGAAAGCAAAACAACGAATGATGCGTTTTTAAGTCATTTGGCATAAAAAAAAAAAATTTTCGAAAACCGTAATTTCACGTACCCCGTACCCCTCCCCCTTGGGTGATTTTTCGGTTTCTAAAAAAAAACAAATTTCGATCGCTTTGCGCCACCCCAATTCAAGTCCGATTTAGCTGAAATTTCGCACAGGGTGTTTTTTCGAGCAGGTGAACATTTTGTATTGTTTTTTTTTTAACCTTTCTGGTCACTTTTTTTTCCATACGATGGCACCCTAATGTATACGTGTAGGAATCGTGTAGAGAGTGCTACAGAAGGAATGTTGTTACAAATTATTTTTTCAACGTTCGTTCTGTGAAACTGAGTATACAAGAATTTGAGATTGTTACCAAGACCGTACTAAACCGTAGGTGTCAGCATCCAGACGTCAAATAACAATATTCGTACTGCGAAGTTACTTTGAATATCATTTCCACTGCACAGCCTGTAGTTTTGCTCGAAAGCTATGCCGGTTGGCCGGCATTACCCGCCCAGAAACCGTATGCTTGGAATCATTTTGTCTGCAGTTTCAATGGTTCAAGATCTGCACTAGGAAAATTAGCCCATCATTCATCCTTGAAACTTTTTGAAATTTTTCACTACGTAAAAAGAAAATGGCCTATTGTTAACAACCATGGTGCATACAGTCCTCAAGACAGTTTCATCAGCAACACGGACCAACAGGTCCGTTTGCTCGTCCAGTGCAAAAGAGGGTTTGCTGTCAATTCATCGGACTGGGAACCCAGTTCTAGTCAGCGTTCGAGCACACATGATAAAGCTCCTGCAGGTGCATGTGCTTCATCTGCATATACGTGCGGAGTAACTTACACCGGACCTAACGAAATGTAGTTCAGAATGCGTTCCGTTTCTGTAAATCGAGCCGCTCCAGCCCCCTCAATGCTCGAATGTGGGCTTTACTTTGGTTCTCGTACAACTTAAAGCATTCAATCGCACGTTGCTATACATGGTTCCCACGTAGAGAGACTTATTCCATAGATCAGGTACGGAGGCTGTACAGTGTACAGTAATAGACCACGGTCCAGGTGATTGGTGCAACTGAATGGACTTGCTCGAGCGATGGTATCCTAGTATTGTGTCATATTCGTCGAGTAGGTAGAAACTAAAGTTGTACAGGAATTTGCATAACAATGGATATCGTTAGAAAAAAAGTGCTCTGTTTCCAGTCAGAATGTCAGATTGATTGAAATTTTTGGCCAATACTGCCGGTGAGGTAAAAATGCTACCCGGGAACAACCGCGCAAATCCGGTTGGGATTTTACTGTAGCCAATCAACAGATATATTATTTTGGTATGACGGAACGACGGATGTCGGTTATGTGCTCCTACTAGCGGTGCAATAAGATTGATCTAAGCAATAGTGTGCAGAATAGGGGCCGGTTTCAGAATCAATAATAAGGACAATTGTTGGATTGAGTTTATCTGATTGTTTAGATCACCCACTTTGATGTGATGGCGATATGTGCCAGGTGTACCTACGCCAGTAGTACGGGCAGGCTCCGACCATGTTGAAAAGCAGAAAAGCTTTTGTTAGCCGGACCTGATTTATTATTTCATTTGTGGAAATGCGCACTTCATCAAGATTAACGGTCGCATTTGATTTACCGTGTGCATTCTAGGGTTTTGATTAGTCATCGTGATTTGCACTTGATCGAATTGAGTTAAAGATTGTTGGGTTAGTGCCTACGAGCAATGGGAAAAGCCGAAGGCCCCTAACCATTGAGCCCTCATGTTTGTCAGTAACGTAGATGGATCTGGTCCGGTTCTAGCAGATAGGCCACTGATTAGCGAAAACGTTTAGCGTAGGAAGGCTTATTGTGACTGCATTGACTTGTATGGATATTTGATGTATGCATATCATGCATAATGAATTAATTGATCGGTGTGTGATTTATAAAGTGATTGCTTGCAATTGATCGAAAGTTTGATTAATGGTAGCAGAAAATGAAAGTGAAATCGTGAGAATAGATTATTGATACATATTATGAATATGTAACTATTCAGTAATGTGTTTACTGAAAATATTTAATCACTACATATAATTAATGCTAATTTTAAATAATAACATATTGAACTGAACAAAATGTTGCATTTGTATTGCTTGTAATAAGTCATTTTTCGAGTGACTGCTCTAACCAGCATGCGTAATGAGAGCAGTGAACTCTAGTAGTACAGTGATTTCTTGGTTTTATCAACATTCGATTTCGGTTTTCTCACACAAAAAAAATCTCTATTGTGTCCTGTGTCCTTCTTGCATGTGTATAGTCCTATGAACACAATTTAATTGCTTATTTTTCCGGATAGGTCACAGAAATTGTTTGTGCGATAATTTGGGTAAAATCTAATAAAATCTATAATTGCCAGACAACTTGTTATATGAAAGAACGTCGATTTTAAAACAACAAAATCTAGAGGTTCCAGATATTTACATAAACAAGCATTAATCTCTCTTGACTATGCTGAAAAATGAGCAGAACAAAATCGAATTGATTCATTTTACTCGTAGATAATAAACAGGTTAAATATGTCGATTAGGTTATTACTAATTATAGTTGGGTTTAACAAAAAAAAAATAATTCAGTTAGGTATATTTTAAAAAGTGCGTTCACGACGATATAAGAAAAATCAATTATCAAAATTGAAGCAATCAATCACAGATTTACTTCAAGAAAATCCTACCACCACTATGCTGTTGTATATCCCAAACCGCAAATTGCAAGTAATCTGCAATCAAGTACTTTCACAACACAAAACTTGCTGCTTCTTTCTGTATTCGCATCGCACCCGTGTTGGTCCTGGTGCGGAAGTTTGTCCCTTCGATTGGGTGGCTCAGGCGGTGAACTTGAAAACGGTATTAATTTATCGACGTAAAGCGACACTTCACATCGACGGCGCTGCCGCCGGGTGTGAAGGCTCTCCGGAATACAATCGCTAGTGTGGAAGCATGGCACCGAAGTTGAGAGCTTAGACTACGAATATGCATATTTGAACTGGCACTACAACTGGTGTGCTATAAATAAAGTTGTTCGGATCGCGAACGTTCGATGTTTGTTCGAAATCCCTGGCTGCATCCTTACTATTGGATAGCGGATAGCACGGTACGGGCCTAGGGTGAAAGCATGCGAGGATTTTCGATCAACAAACAGTATGAAATATTCGCGTAGTGTTTGGTGAAGTTATGATATAAATTGTTTTTTTCAGAGCGAAGTGAAATTCTGGAGGGGATAGTGAGAAGTTATTGCTCAAATATACACGTTGGTTGCATTTGGTAGTTTTTGAATGTTTGCACTATTTTCATGTTTCGGAATGAAAAACCAATATCATACAGAGCTGGGTATATGTGCATATCAGTGCTAATAAACAATATTGGTTTTTCGAAGGATAACACTGTGAAATTGCATTCTTGCTTTCGTGAGTGCAGTGATTTATATCAGTGCACTGGATAACTGGGTAGTGTGGTTTGGTTAGCACATTAAGTTTTTGTTGTTTCCTTTTTTTAATTGTTACTTCTAGCATAACATGGGCAGAAAACTAAAATAAGCATATATTCTATTCCGTGTACATCTACGTATTATGCATAATAAACTTTAGAAAGATTTTGTACAACCAAGCTGTACAAAAGTAGTCGTTTCAGTACGATTATTGCCACTAATACCGAGCTGGAGGAAGTGAAGTGTAAAATGTCAGGGTCCGTAAATCGGGGTGTAGCTAGAAGTTAAATGCACTGTTATTAAAAACAAAGCGAACGTTTACACAAGAGCGTGGGAAAGTTATTTAAAGTGCCCAACAGATGGAATAGGTTTACAGCTCTGACTATTGTTTGGATCAAGCTCTCAAATGGATCACGTATTGGATTTGCACGTTCAGAATTAGTCAAGGTTGATATACCTAGTCACTTGAAAATCAACAGAAAACATGCTCTGACTTTGGAGTCTTTTTATTACTTTTTTGCTGAATGCTTTTATGAAAATTCTCGATCGTTTAAATATTATTGCTGTGCTTTTTAACTGTAATATATTGTGAACTGTTGTACACTAAGGAAAAAATGCCATTTCGTGACCTAAGTAACACGATTTGTATCTTGTGGACTCTAGAGAGGATATGTAAATATGTCAATTTCATCAACCGAAACTTTAGTATCGAAGGTGTGAAGCACTTGCACATGTACCTGTCTCTTTTATATTATTCGCCTAATGTCATGCAAATTAAGTTTCGTGCGACTCGCTTGAATTTTGATTTATAAAAATAAAAAAACAAATCGAGATAAAATGGAATAACCAAATTAAAATAAAAAATAAAAGGAAAGCCTTGCACACTGTTTCCAAAGCTTTCTCATTTTAGTGGACACTTTTCACGGCAAGGTTTTAGCAGATTTTATAAGAAACAACTTTGTCGAAGACATTATACTTCTATCTGCCTATTTAAATCAACTTTTGTGGAGTTTTCTCTAGAATATCTCTTGAAATATTAATTTTCCTAACAGTTAGGTAAAATAATATTTTTCCTAATTTTCAAAATACCAGATTGCTTCCTTCAGCAAAGTTGTGGAAAAAAAAAAAAAAAAAACAATACCACGTTACCAGCGTCACTAAGTTGTGTGGGGGAACATGAATCGCTTAAGGTTGTTTTCGCTATAGAGTATTATTAGGGATAAGTAAGTCGTTCATAAGAATCGGCACACGAAAATGAGGCACGATTTTTCGAGCGCCCTAAAATGATCGTTCGCACGAAACTGAAGTTTACCGGAACATCACGATTCTCGTGTATATGATATATAATCTGATTTCAATCTATGTCAATGTATTCGCAGTACAACTGTTTCGTTCTGCATTTCACACTTTTATTGTGCGATTTTAGTGGAAAATTTGTGCGTATCGGGAAGACACATTGTTTGTACAAGACTTGAACTTTTGCGTGGATATCGTTTATTTTGAAAGATAGAAAAAAACTTTATTTTAAAAAAGTTACGCAAAATTAACGCGGCTACAACATTGTAGAACATCTATATCGACAAAGATAAGAAAGTTAGATGTAGAACATCTCTATCTACAAAGATAAGAAAGTTAGATTCTGGATTTCATAAAAAATTTGGGTCCCCCTAATTTGTAGTTACAGGGAAATGTCCGCTCCATCACATGTAACACTTCGCAAAAAAAGTTTTTCTCTAGAATATTACAATCGAGTTCTAGATTCAAATTTTCACCTAAGCTCGTTCACTAGAATGCTGTCGAATAATTAACTTAGCGTCTCCACCCATTTAACAGTGAAAGGAGGCGCACGGCTAACGTTCACGATGGAGTGGATAGGGGCTTGTGCCGCGTAACTGATATGGCTAGGAGCACCAAATTTCACAGGAATAGTGAAAAAGCTATAATCTTTCATTTTTTCCAGTTTGAGCTTTAGGGTCACATGTAATTAAATCTCAGAAAACCCACTTTCTGAAATTCTGGATTTTATTAAACAAAAATACACAATGTTCGCTAAACATTGATAGCTAATTAAACTTGGAGAAATAAAAATTAAAAAAAAATTTTATGAACTTTTTGTAAGTTTATGTTTAAAGTCTATATTTTTAAGACAAAATTATGATCTACAACTTTGTTGAAGACAATATACTGATCTAATAAATCGTTTCGGCTCTAAAAATCCGGTGGTTCCGGAGGGGAACCAAAATTGGCCGAATACCATCCTATCTATATTTTTTCCAGAATCGGAATGATTTGAAGAGACCTGAAAATGAGAGATCATTTGAATTGAAAAATAGTGACTTCCGGTATCTGGAAAAGATTTAAAAATGGCCTAATACCGGCCAATATGAATATTTCCGGAATGGAGGTAATGCCCACAGACAGGAAATCAACTCCAGACGCCATTTCGGAATTTAAAATAAATTTAAATTATTTGAAAAATGAAATTTAAAAAGTTCAAATGGCCGCTAGGGTCGTTTTCAAGTCTCTGGATATCACCCCGATTCCGGAAACACCAATATTGGATGTTATTTGGCCAATTTTGGTTCTCTTCGAGATACCGGAAGTCACCATTTTGAAATCCAAAATGGCGTCGGGGGTCGTTTTCGATCTCTAGATATCATCACAGTCCTGAATGTAGTCATATGTGGCACTTTGGTCAATTTTAGCTGTTTTCGGAAACCGGAAATTACCATTTTAAATGTCAAAATGGCGTCTGGAGTTGATTTCCGGTCTATGGGCATCATCTCGATTCCGGAAATACTCATATTGCGTGGGGTTCGGCCAATTTGGATTCGCTCCCACATACCGAAAGTCACCCTTTTGGAATCCAAATGGCCAAATACCCATATTGGGTGCTATTTGACCTTGTATTATTTAATTGCCCTCTAGAAGTCCTGGTAGAGTATGTTTAGGAAGGACCATTATCAAATACAGTAAAGTCTTTTTTTTACACGGTTTTATATTACAAGATTCTTTTTTACGACGATTTTCCAAATAACACGATTTTTTTTACGTCGTTTTCCCAAATACCGCGATTTTTTTACACGATTTTTTTTGCACGATTTTTCATCTTCGCGTAAAATTGTTACAGTAAGTATCAGTAACGGCAACAAACTATAATAGGCTGTTTTCTACACAGTTTAATTTTTACACGGTTTGTGTTTTACAAGATTTTTTTTACGACGTTTTTCCGAATAACGCGGTTTTTTTTACGACGTTTTTCCAAATAACGCGGTTTTTTTTACACGATTTTTTTTTGCACGGTACGTAGAATCGTGTAAAAAAGAACTTTACTGTACCCTCACCATAACATTCAAAACCGTAAAAAAATTAAAATTTCAACTTTCTAGATTTCATAAACATATGAGATTGTAAAAAAGTTTCCCCAGATTATTGATTTTTTATTTTATTTTAGATTAGAAATAATTTTTTTTGGAGTGTCATATTTTTTGAAAAAAAAAAAACACACTCGGTAGGTAATACAACTTTGTCGAAGGCGTCTCGCCGATCAAACAAACCGTTCCGGGTTTAAAATTATTTGTAACTATCAATACCATTTCTAACGTTTCCGGTAAAAATATGGACAAAAATTGCCGATTTTTCATGGGTTTAACTTCACTCGCACTGACGAAACTACCCATGTAGCATCAATCATAGTAGCCCATGAACCAGCAGAATAAAAAATGACAGCTCTATTAGTCGCATTCTAACCGTGATAGTGAAAACAATGAAGCTACTCCGTCCGAAAAAGGACATCGTGCGGCATTTCGTGGACACCGGATACGCCCGTTCCTGCATCTACAACATCTTGGCAGTATTGGACAACAAGCTTCGAATGGTTCTGGACGGCCGACGACCCTGAGCTACAAGAAGCTCCAAAGAATGCAGAGGAAGACCGAGAGAAAAATGGATACATCGCTGCGCTTGATCGAGAGGTCGGTGTAACCGGCCAAACAGTGAAAAAGTACCTGGCGAACATGGACATACATGTCAGGAAGCGGCAGTCCCGTCTACTGGTCTTGAAGTTGCAGGCAATGACGCAGTGATAGTGCCTGAATAAAATGGTCAAGTAGATTTCCCGGCAAATCGCGACGTAGCGGGAGTAATGGACGATGTGACCTGTCTCAATCTGAATGGCAACGACTGGCAGGGCATTTCGTATTTTACTTCCCCATGGAGGAAGTGAGCACCGAGCTGAAGTTCACACACCAAGTTTCTCAAGAAGGTGCTGCTGTAGCTGACAATTAGCGAGAAGGGGGTGGCAAAGCCGCTCTTCTTTCGCTTCGAACTGGCCATGAACGGGGTAATTTATAGTACGAAGTGCCTGCCGGAAGATCTACTCCAACAAATTTGTCGCGAAAACTGAAGAGTAATTGATAAATAAAACGAAAAAAGAACTCAAAAACATGTCTACACGCACGTTTTCGTCCACTTTTTTTATGTACCACAAAAAAATTGAGACATTTTTATGAACTTGCTCTTGAGTCAAAATGAAGAAATGAAATGAATGAAAATTGATTGAAAATCAGGGCAATAACTTTTTCATGATGGTTTTACTATGTGTTCAAGTTTCAGCAGCCGTTCCCTAATCGAAAGTTGATCGCAACGACCTGAATTATGAATGCTTTTTTGTTCTCTTTTTTGAATCAATAGAATCAAAATAACAGAAATTTTGGAACAAATATATTAAAAATATAAATTGATAAGATTAAAATAAAACACATGTAAGTCTTGTTTCCATGAGCCATAGATTCACTTATATTAGTCAAACTTATTTGATACCGCGTAAATTATTTTAATCTCTCTAAACGTAACTAATCCGTGTTATTTTAAAAAATCACATAAAAATAATTTGCGATTTTGTAAAAAAATCGCGTAAAATCCGCGTATAAAAAAACCGCGTAAAAATAACTCGCGTGAAATAGACTTCAGTGTTTATCTTTGAGTAAGTCGTAACTTTTATTTAGAACCATAATATTGATTTTTATTTGGTATCATAATATCGCATTGTTAGTTCATTGAGAAATTCTTCTTGTAGTTAGCAGCTTTTTATAAATATCTTTAAGGCTTGTAGAGAAAATACCGTAAGGCATCGTACACAAATTACGTAACCCATGAAGGGAGGGAGAGGAGGGGGAGGGGGGTTGAGTCTGCGTTACTTATTGTTCCATATGTGTGTGGAGGGAGATAGCTACGTAACTGTGATATTTTCCTGAAATCGAAAAATTTGAGAATGGTGGCGAGGGTGTGAGGTTGTTCAGTATTACCTATTTCTAGAGGCGGGATTCATACGAAACGTTACTTATTGTTACAAAGGTGAAGTGGTTTGATATTTAGATTTTTAGCATAACATAATTTATGTACGATGCCTTATTAGAAATTACAACACCGATAAAATAAAAATTATAAGCCTCTAACACAAAAACATAATTTCATAAAAAAAATCCAATAAATGAGTAACAAATAAATAAGAAAAGCAAAGTGTGATTATTGTGCTGTAATTTGTCGATGAATGAATTATGCCCGATTTTTATCAAAGCGAAAAAAAGAGAAGAAAGAGGGTACAGATGAATGAACATCGAGGTTCTCAAATCACGCTCCTGTGCGAGGCAGGAAATGTTGACGCCCAAAAATTTAAATTACTCTAAAGACAAATATATCACAATTAGCCTGAATCATGTTCAATGACCGATTATCACATTCGTACTTTAAAGCACACGATGTTTTTTTTTCTAGAGGAGCACAATAAAATGCGGCGAAACATCGAATCCCACCAATTTTTCGATCCGAACACATGTTGCTCGCTCTCATATGCAAGCATTGATGTGGTGAGATAATTTTTCACCCATCCGTTATTTACCTTTTGTTTCGTTCACCATCAGTCGGTAACGTTTTTTTTCTCTCCTTTGTAATCAACTTAAATTTTATTATCCCGCGTGACTCACTTTCGCGCCGCTACTGACTGCCGGCAGTAATTGAAGATCAGTCAAATTACAATTATTTGCGTTTGTTGTTCAACCATCGGTGTTTTGATGGATAAATTTTTCGCAGCTTGGCACGTGTTAGGTGCAAATAAGCTACTAATCCAATCAGTTGATTATGGTCTGGATTTTAGCTTCAGAATATTTTTTCATGGATACCTGTAAACTTAATGTAACTTAAATAATTATGCAAGCTCAGGTGATGTTTTTTTACGCGGAAATCTGTAAAAAGTTGCACGACAGCCCTGAGCGAGTCAGGTGTCCCCTACAATATCGAGTTGCAAGAGTGAGTCGCCCGTAAAGGGTTAGCGATAAATTTTTGTCTTTTCGTATATTTACTATTGAGCTTGAGGGGACATTCTGATGTAGAGGACATTACAACATTGGCTCGCTCACTTGCAGCAGAATGTCACTGTGTAATGTGTTTGATCCACCGTAGATGACTGAATAGAAACTGCCGAAGTATGATAATTACTTGGTTCGGACTGCAACCAGTCTCAAGGAAATGATTCATTGGATGCGATGCATTAATATGCAATCTGGGAGGAAAAATAGAAGTGGGCACCGTGACGAAAACGAAAACTCGCTCGAGGAAACTGTAGTGAATTGCCACTCATACGACCATTCGTATTGGGCGCACGTATGCTAGCCTAGGAGAGAGACTTAGAGAGACAGAGAGAGATGCAGATTGAAGTTGACGAATGTCTGCCTATGTGCATTGCATAACAATTATGCTAAACTGCACGATTGCATGGATTGCCGTGTGGGAAAACTGAAAGCGAAATTTGCTGCAAAGTCATTTCCAGTGCAGCTTTGTAATTGAGCGCAAAATATCATCTTTCCGGGTCGATGGAGCGTGATTGGAATGTCGAGCTTCATGCTGAATATTTATTCAGAATCGGCGTGGACGCATTGTGCCTAGTCAAATAAACGCGCAGGTCTATAGTTTAATCAAACTGGGTTTAGCGGCTTGTTGCATGATTCATGTGTCGAATATAAGTGTTGATTATTGTTATGGTAAGATTAGTGATAGAAAATTGACATACGATGGACTACACATAATAATGGTCGTATATTAGGACGTGTAATAGCTAATAATTTAATGATTCAATCTGACGATCAACGTATAGACTTCACATTTGAGAAAGCCTAAAATTTCCCAAAACTTCGTGCAACAAATTCAATTTCCACCGATTAAACGCTGACTGACCATTATGTCCTGTCTGTTGAGCGGTGCTTTCGTTTCACTAAAATCAAATAAAGCAAAGCGAATTATTAATTGGCGGAAAATCGGCATCGGCTGGTTTCGGTATTTCATAACATCACGGCAAATTACAGGTGGTGTGAAACGCCAGCTGGCCAACCGATGTTTGCGTGTACACAAACTGTAATACGTGTTCACGGTTACACGGTGCGCGGGAGAGGATGGCTTTTGTGGTTTTGCTTTTAATTAACTATGACTTTTCACTGCCAATTTACAAGTTTATCTATTACAGATGGTTTGAATAATTTAGGCTGACTTTAGTGATGCGTAGCTCGCTGCTTGCGAAGTATAAAACAAATCAAGGATCGAAGCAATTAAGCTTGTGTCATTAATTAAATTAATCAGCTTTTAAATCTGTTTTGTAGTAGTGTACTTAACAAAATTAAAACAGTAAAAATACGTATTATGCATGCTAGTTTTCTCTTTATTTCTAGAAGTGATGAAGCATTTCTATCTAATTATTTAGGATATTTTTAGCTAAACTAGTATGTTAATATTTTTTTTTTCTAATTTATTCCATTTTTCGAAATTCTACCAATAAAGCTTTGATTGAGATATCCTTGAAAATTTGTTTCAACTGGGTTTTAATTATATTTAAGAGTTTAATAATAATAATTGTGACGGCTGTAATGGGAATGAGCAGATAGAAATGTTCAATAAGTAAATGGAAACAAAACAAATCATGAAAGATAAACTCAAAACTCAAGAATTGAAATTAAAAGATCAAGCGTCAAAATGTGGAAGATGATAGATGATTTTGATGGTAAACTCACGAGTACTGTAGAACTTACATGTGGAAAACTCATAGTCACTGCTTCAATTGAAAACGTGGTCGCTTTAAAAAAGACGGTTGGTTTTGTTTTCTCCAAAGCTGAGAATTATTTGATTTGGGGCCATCCACATACCACGATGACAGCTTTAAGGGGGGGGGGGGGGTGTTATGTGTAATGTCCACGGTCCATACAAAATTTTAAGAATTTATATGAGCAGTTGTCCACGGGGGAGGGGGTTGAAATAGTTTAAAATCTGTCCACGTGGTATGTGAATGGCCCCTTATGCCTTCCTTTTTGTTCGAGAGCATCAAATTTAGGATATTTGTCAAAACACCTTCCTGGGCAATAGTGATGCCGGATAGAAGCTCGTTCAATTGATAAGGACTCAAGCACCAATGCGCAATGAATAAAAACCGTGTCATTATCTCTTAAACTACGGAGAGGAATAAGGCAACAACGTGGAAGTAGAAAAATGAAGGAATGTAAAAAAGGGACATACTTCGCAGTACATTGTTTGTACAAAGAAGGTTTTCGCGCCAACTCGGCCAGATGTTGGCAGTACTCTCCTCATAATTTAATAAATATGTTCGTATGCAGGCCTCAATACCCTAAGCAACTTTGCATAATTAAAAAAAAAATCATCAGGATTAGCATTTGAAAGGTCAGAAGTTTTTTCGTTTAAAAAATCGATATATCTAAATAATAATGAGAGATAGAGCAAGTTGTCAAGGGATGACTTCCAGGGAATTGTCTGAGCTATCATTTAAAAATATTAAAAAAAAATGAATTTGGGATTTTCCATTGAAAAAAATATTTTAAAACAAAAAAAAAGATTTTGAAAAAATCGGTAATCTCAGATTCTTTTCAAATGAAGTTTTTTAAATAGACAATTCAGCTACCATAATTTTTCTGAACAAATTGAACTGAGCACTCTCAAGGGAAAGAGGTATTTCCATCAAAAACTTTTTTATGTTTCACGCGGTTTTACAGTTTTGCTTTTGAGATCATAACCGTTCGTTAGTGACAAGAGTTAGGAAAAAGTTGTTATGGGGTGTTTCTTATGAAATTATTAAAATTTTTCTTAAAAACTAAAAAAAAAACAATTTTTAGTTTCTGCACTGATTTTTTTCATTAACAAAAAGTGATATTTGAAAAACTCAGTTTTTATTGATATCTTTCGAAATGAGTGTCATATATAGGGGACGTTACATACAAAGTGTCCATACCACTTGGCCATCACGGATTTGACTCAAAATTGGAGGAAATATTCATTGGGTTCTTTGTTGTCCTCTTTGTTGCAAAGTCACGCATCTTTTGTTCATTTTTTTTCTTTTTTTTTACAATTCATACACGTAAGATGGCCGAAAAATACTGATGATTTTTTAATAAAAATAAACCAGGGTATTAAAAAAACTGTTAGTTTTGATCGGAAGTGTTGCGAGATAGATTATTTCTGTATTTGAAAACTGAATTTACATTTTTCGACAGATGTAGCCTTATTTATTCTAAATTTGATTTTTTCATAGTGTTTCTTGCAAATTTCACGTGAGAAACACTTAATAATATCGAGTCTAGGGCTCTACATTTTCGAAACAAAACAATTAAACTGATATACTCGCGCTGTCATTTCGATTCGAACAGTTTCATTTTCACTTGATTCCTTTTGGCTGCTGTCAACGAATCACTTTTTTCTCTCTTTCTTCTTTCGGATCGTTTCAAACGAAACTAATGACTATTCCAATCGACGGATAGAGTGACGGAAAGAGAGACTCTTTCCTTTCCTTCAGCGCCTCAATTGAAATTAGCACTGCATCGCGTCGTTTGATGGTAGTTTTCTAATACCGCAAGCCGTAGTTAGAACGGCAATGGCATTTAATAAATACGTTACGCAAGTTTCGATCAATATTTCATTCCTCTTTTCTATATATGCGTGAAGTACTGTTTGGAAGCCTTCTGTCTCCGTCAGCGCTCATTGTCATTATCAATTGAGAATCGTCATGTGAGAATGATGGTGATAAACTCCGCTTTCAATTGAAAAGCGTTTGTATCAATTTCAAGCCATTCAGTTTTTTATTTAAAGAGGGGATTTGTTAGTAGCTTAAGTATTTATGATAAATATTAGTAAATAATGAGTATGTGTGTCCAATCACAAATGGTGACTTCTCAACACTGTTAGAAATTTGTAATTTTAATTGTTAGGATTTGTTTGCTTTCGCAATTAGGAATTATCATTCGTAGGGATTTAAACCTACTTGTCAGAAAAGGGGAAGTAAACTTACAACTAACTTAATTGCTAACTTATTGGCTATAGAGAGAGCTTATCGTAGCAATTGAGGATTGCAACGATTTTTGTCGAAAATTGTTAATAATTTTATTTGACATAGTTTCTAATGGTTCAACACCAGTAAATCTATGTAATTCGAGTACCAAACCAAGGAGGACGCTTCAAAATCATTTTTAGAATTTTATTCTGAATCCTTTGAAGCGTTTTCTTCCTTGTTGAACAGCAACTTGACCAGATCGATACAGCATAAAGCATTGCTGGTCTAAAAATTTGTTTGTAAATCAAAAGTTTGTTCTTTAAACAAATTTTAGAATTCCTGTTAATGAGAGGATATAAACATCTCGTATATTTGATGCACTTGGCTTGTATACTCTCAATGTGGTCTTTGAAAATAAGTTTTTTATCATAAATTAGTCCCAAGTACTTAACCTTGTCAGACCAACATAAAATAACCCCATTCATCTTGACAACGTGATTATTGTTTGGCTTGAGGAAAGAAGACCTAGGCTTATGCGGAAAAATTATCATTTGAGTTTTAGAAGCATTGGAGAGATTTTCCACTTTTGCAAGTAGGAAGAAAAAATATCTAAACTTTTCTGCAATCGACTGCATATGACACGAAGCCTTTTTCCTTTTACGGAAATGCTTGTGTCATCGCAGAACAATGACTTTGTGCATCCTGGAGGCAAATCAGGAAGATCTGAAGTGAATATGTTGTACAGGACTGGACCCAAGACTGAACCTTGAGGCACACCTGCTCTGACAGGAAATCTATCAGATTTTGAATTCTGATAGACAACCTGCAGAGTTCGATCAGTAAGATAATTTTTTAAAATTTTGATTAGGAAAATTGGAAAATTAAAAGTTTGCAGTTTCGCAATCAAACCTTCATGCCAAACACTGTCGAATGCTTTTTCTATGTCTAAAAGAGCAGCTCCAGTGGTATAACTTTCAGATTTGTTAGCTCGTATCATATTAGTAACTCTGAGCATTTGATGAGTAGTGGAATGCCCATGGCGAAATCCAAACTGTTCATCTGCAAAAATTGAATTTTCGTTAATGTGTGACATCATTCTGTTAAGAATAATTCTCTCAAACAGTTTACTTATTGAAGAAAGCAAACTGATTGGTCGATAACTGGAAACTTCAGCTGGGTTCTTGTCCGGTTTTAGAATTGGAGTAATTTTTGCATTTTTCCATAATTTGGGAAAACTTGCAATTTTGAAGCAGCAATTGAAAATTTTCACTTAAAATTCCATTGTGCTTTCAGGGAGATGTTTGATTAATATATTAAAGATTCCATCGTCACCAGGTGCTTTCATATTTTTGAAATTTTTAATAATTGATTCAATCTCATTCAAGTTAGTTTCAATTATTTCTGCAGGTAAAAAATTCTGGGAAGAAATTAAATCAAATTGACGTGTGACTTCGTTTTCAATTGGACTCACAAAATTCAAATTTGAGTTATGAACACTCTTAAACTGCTGAGCAAGTCTTTGAGCCTTTTGTTCATTGGATACAAGAAAACGTTTACCATCTTTCAAAACTGGAATAGGCTTTGAAGGTTTCTTAAGAATCTTCGACAGCTTCCAAAAAGGTTTTGAATATGGTTTCAATTTTTCAACTTTAGTTTCAAAATTTTGATTTCTCAGAAGAGTAAATCTATGTTTAATCTCTTTCTGTAAATCTTTATAAATAGTTTTAAAAACAGGGTCACGAGAACGTTGATATTGACGTCTGCGGTAATTTTTCAAACGAATTAGAAGTTGGAGATTTTCGTCAATTATTGGTGAATCAAATTTCACTTGAGCCTTTGGAACAGAATAATTCCTGGCATCAACAATTGCACATTTTGATGCTTCCAAAGCGGAATCAATATTCACTTCGTTTTGCAAATCAAGCTCATTATTGAATTTTCTCTCAATATGAGTTTTGTATCTTTCCCAATTAGCCTTGTTATAATTAAAAACAGAGCTAATAGGGCTTAAAACTGATTCATGTGATAAAGAAAAAGTTATTGGAAGATGATCAGAATCAAAGTCAGCATGTGTGATCAAATCACTACATACATGACTTTGATCTGTTAGCACTAAATCAAGCCCTTCAGTTGTCAGAATCACAGCAAAAGCATTCGACTGGGTGTCATGTGACTCACGAAGTGCTCGAAACTGATACAAAAGCTTTTCAATTGAAAGGGACGGGTCAAAGCGTCACTATAACCTGATAATTGTCAATTGAAAATGACTTTGTCAGGCTCTGATCGAGTCAATATCGAGTTATAAGATTTTTACGAAAATAGTTTAACAATTCTTAAGAAAGTTTTCTTACAATTTATAAACGCAAGACGTCCACAGTTAGGTGATTTTTGAAGCAGTCTCTTCGAGTAGGTGATCTTTGAAGCAAATGAACCAAGGAGTCTAGAAAAAATATTATTGTTGACCTGAAGTGTTGCCAGACAGATTATTTTTGTATTTAAAAAATTAACATGCATTTTTCGGCAAATGCAGCTTATTTTATTTTAAATTTAAAAGTTTCAACGTATTTCTCGGAAAAGTTTACGTGAGAAACACTATTCTCATAAAAATATTATATCATATTTTTTCGCGGTGATGTGTTTCTCACGTAAAATTTTCCGAGGAACACGATAAAACTATCAAATTTCAAGTAAAATTATCTGAATTTGCTGATAATAACAACTTAAAATTTCAAATACAAAAAATATGTCTGGCAACACTTCCGATCAAATATAATATTTTTGTGTGGATTTCTTGGCTTGTTTTCTTCAAATATCGCTTGCCGGTATTTTTCGGATGTCAAGCGTAAGCAAAATTATATAAGTAAATAAGAACGATTTTCGTAAAAATGTTATAAGTCGAGATTGGCTCACATTACCTCGGGGTGATAAGTGTTTCTTTCGTAAAATTTTCCTAGGAACACGATATGAGAAATGAAGTTAGTTCGTAATGCAAGTTTAGTGTTTAAATAAAAAATAATGATCTGACTGGCAACACTTCCGATCATAAATAATATTTTTTCTGGATTCTTTGATTTATTTTATTCAAAGGTAAATTACCTGTATTTTTCGAACATCATACGTCTAAGAATTGTAAGAAAACTAAATAGGAAATTTTAATCTTTTTCGTTAAAATGTTCTAAGGCGTCGTACACAAATTACGTAACGCTTAAAATCTAGATTTCAGACCCCCTCCCCCCTATGTAACGATAAGTAACGTTCGACATGACTCCTTCCCCTGAAATTACGTAACGCTGATTAACCTGACCCCTTCCAAAATTTTCAATTTCGAGCAAACATCACAGTTACGTAACAGTCTCTACTACCCCTCTCCCCCCCACGTAACAATAAGTAACGCTGATTCAAATCCCCTCCCCCCCTTCATGCGTTACGTAATTTGTGTACGACGCCTAACTTGAGATTGGCTCATATTGCCTTGGAGTGATAAGTGTTTCTAACGTAAAACTTTTCGCGGAATACGATGAAATTATCAAATTTAAAAAAAAATGGCTGCATTTCCCGAAAAATGTGAATTTACTTTTCAAATACAAAATTAATCTATCTGGCACTCTCGTAAAACAGAAAAACAATCTATCTGGCAACACTTCCGATCAAAATATTTTTTCCTGGATTTCTTAGCTCATTTCCTTCAAAAATCACCTGTTAGTATTTTTCGGATGTCTTAAGCCTAAAAAATGTAAGAAAGAACAAAGAGATTTTGTTCAAAAACTGCGTCATTTCATAATAAAAATGGGGATTCCACAGAGCGGAGGATAATCTAATCGAGACCAAAATAGGGATTTTTTTAAAGTGAACCTAGATAAATAATTCCCTCAGCCTCGAGGTAAATCCGTAGTGGTCGATGCCAAGTTTGTGCTTTTTCATGGTCACTTCGTATGGAATGACCCATAGAAAATTTTGTTACCTAAAACTCTTCTGGACTTTTTTTGGATTTTTCAGTAGTCTCCTTTCAGGAAAAAAGTTTCTCTAAAATAAACATCATGCATGGTCGTTTGGGGGCGTTTGAAAAGGCTTTTGCTCGTGAAACCTTTTTACCCTAGAGAATCGATTTTTAAAAATCACTTTTAGTTTTCAAAATATTTTTTTTGCAGTATAGAATCTCAAGTTCAGTTTTTTGAATATTTTTCAATGAAGGTCAGATAATTCCCTAAAAGTAATCCTCTAATAACTTTTCTCTGTATCGTGTTATTATTTGGATATGTATATTGATTTATAAAAAAAAGTCAGTCCTTTGCAAATATTAATAGAGATGATTTTCAAAAAAAAAAAAAAAAAAAAAAAAATTATGCAAGGTGGCTTAAGGTAGTAAAGCCCACACATTTACAAAGCTTCATCAAATTCTGAGAGAGTGCTGCTAGCCCCTCTCGACTGAGAAAGACTGCCTTGAGAAGGTTGTGCTGTTTAATCGTCAACAAGCGAAAAAGCCTGCAGTTAACTCTCTAGTGCTCAAGTTAGTTTTTATACGGACTTAAAATCACTATGTATCTTTGTAAACATTTTTTAAGTATTCATAGAAGCTATTTGGAAGTTTGACTGGGGCTCGTCTAAAAGCGGCATTGGGCATAAGAGGGTTCGAGCTCGAAATAAATTGTTTCATTCCTCCTCCTTACAATAGTATAAATAACAATTTGTACCCCTATGTTGCCGAAAGACGGATTTCTACGTCAAAATCATAAACCTGGGGAATGGCAACGAAAGTTAAAATTTTTCGAAAGCTGCACAAGGCGCGGTCGAGAAATGAACTCAAAGTAAAGTAAGATCTCATTTATACACTTTTTTGCGCAGTTGCTATCGCTCAAGTTTTTGGCAAGTGGCAGAAAAATATATTAACTTTTTTAAGTATGATTTGGGCATCTAAAAATTGGTATTTCTTACAATAGTGACAAGTTTGTTTGATTTAGCATCATTTTGGATTGTCATTTATCGATGACACGGGATGATTCTAGTTCTCTTGTTATTCTCCGCTCCGCACACACTGCACGCACGCAAAAAGGACATAACCATCATACACACACGCTACCAGCACACTTAGCTATTAGCAGTGGCCGAATGACATTAGGCAAACGCGACGCGACAATTTCGGGCAAAACTACTAACATGTTCGAACTGCGATCGCCAATTCAATCTTGCTGCGCTAAAATCAGCTGCTGATCTGCCGGCTGTAAATCGAGCCAGTTTTCAGTACAAACCTACTGTCTTCTTGCTGCAATAATTGGTTATATAATGAAAACTAAATTTCTGCATGCTTGTTTTTATACGTGACTACTAAGAGGTAAACTTCTGGTAGGCGAGTCAATGTGAACAAGAGCGAATAAAACAAGAACAACATAAATAGGTTAAAAAGTCAAATTGTTTGTTTAAATTGGGGTCAAATGTGCAGGAAAAGAAGGCCTTGTTTCAGCTCTGATTGGTCGAAACATGCGTTCAACAAGGCTTTATATTTTTCAACAGTACAATAGTAAGCATCACAACATCAAAATTTTCCGCATTTTGATGGACGCATAGCTTCTTTTTCAATCGATTGCTGTAAAATAAAGGGAATCCGTTGCAAACTGACTGAGTTTTAAGTATTTTAAAGTGGACAATTTTCGTTACGCTCGATGTTTTCGGTTTTTCAATTTGTATCCCTATTTAAGTGTGTTGCCGTAAGACGTAATGCTACGTTAATAAAAATACCAAAAAGACAATATGTACATTTAAATTTTGTCCAAATTGTATTCTTAAGTCACTCTATTTCAAATAAATTTTTCAATTTAAACAGCGGTTACTAAACTGCAATTCCACATTTTTAAATAGAAAAAATCCAAACCTCAACATGGGAAGCACGACCGGTCTCCATAATCTACTAACAGGATTAGTGAATGACAAGGCAAAGCTCTGAAAATAAATCTTTGGATCATTACCAAAACAGCAATTAATTCGCAACGAATGAGCCTTCACAGGCCATAAATCGCATTGAAAATAATTGATTTACCAACTCCGAAAACGTTACTAAGCCAACGGTCGTCCGGCTGGAGGCAGGTGATTGAAAATAAATTTCCGATTGGTCACCCGGGTGACCCTGTGTGTGAGCTGAAAAGAATAACGGGCGACAAACGAGTGTTCACCGCAAACATACATTAATCTTTCCTTGGGCTCGGTTGGCTCGGTTACCCGTTCTGGATTTTGCAGAATGCTTTTATTTTTTAATTGGTAGAATATTTATTGCTCCGGTAATATGCGCTTCGGAATAATATTATTCACAGCCATTAGCTTTTTTTCTCTCGAAAAATGTTTAACGTAGCATGGTGATTAATTGACTTAAATTAATGGAATTTGAATCCTTGGTAGCGATATGCACATAATCACTCGAACCGCAGAGGTGACGTTAATACTTCGTAGATAAATGACAAGTTACCAATAATTTTAATTGGTTTCGAGAGGAAAAGGGCTATTTAAGTTACGCAGCACAACTAACTTCAGGTAAACATTTATTCCCTGCATGTCTGAAATATGCTCACTTTACTATAATACAAAGAGTGAGGAACACTATTTAACTGTCTGTCAACTTTTCACTACTATCCAATCTCCGGTGGTCAATCAATCAATTGCTATCTCTCCTAATGTTCGCAGTCCCATTGATGTCTGGGTCAAACTCTTCAAAGCAGTCAGGACCGGGGCGATTGTGACGGACAGGTCGACGTGATTCAGCCGTTAAAAGTTATGTAAATCTGCCGGTCGGTTCACGTAATTAATTCAATCAACAAAGTGAGCACCATTCCTAGCCAAACTATCGATTGATCACTTCACATCACCTTAAAAAATTATTAGAAGTAGTGCGATTTTTTCTGCAAATAATTGCTTTTCTACGGTGGCTGGTGGTAGCGTGGAGGACTGGGTTGCGGGTGATCAGCACCGTCTAGTTCAGCACTTGTCGGTCCAAAAGAGGTCAATCGCTTTAAATTGGCGAAATGCCCTCTGATTCATTTGTGGCATTTTTTTTCTTTCGCATCTGGATACACGTGTAACGCTTAGTCTAGCCTAAAGTGCCATGTCAAGTGCATGAATGTATTGGTTGATTCATAACGTTACGTTATTTTTCGATACCGGAGAATATCAATCTGGTGAATCGACAGTGTTATATTGCGGTTTGGATGATTGGGCCAATATAGTGATTTTAACCCAGACTAGGACCCTGTTAGTGTCGTGAATTTGGTCACTAATGGGCTGCTGCTTTCGTATCTAGGGTTCACATATTTCCTTCTTAGTATAAGCGAAGCGTTTGCAAGAGGGTTTCTACGTGCGATTGTAATGGAAGGCAACGTGCTTTCTCCTTTGCACCTGCAACCAGTGCCATAATGAAGCTTTGCCGGCTGACCCGATGGCACTTTAACCTGGCGTGCGGAGAAGATTGGTTTTCGTTTGGATAGAGTTCATACTCGTGTTCCGTTGAACTTCCGTACACATTTTTTTCCCAGCCGTGTCACTCGAAGCTGATGTGGTTATGGTAGGAATGTAACCGATGCGGTAACATGTAGCATTCCTTCTGTCCGTAGAAATGCATTCCATTAGTTTGACAGAGCACAGGATTGCGGATGTTCACAGAGCAAAGAACTAATTTACGGTCCTAGCTCTTTGTTGGGTAAACTGGTTTCTTTTACTGTTGCAGTTGGTATTAGAAACATTCTTTTTTCTCTGAATATGGTTCTAAATGTGTTACTTTAATGTCAGGTGTAATCTAACGGGATTGACATTTCTAATTAGTACTAATTTTCATATTAATCGTGACAGTTAAATTACGCAAAATATGTAACTGATGACGGATTGAATGCTGTTTCCATTCACTTTCTTGTGAACGTTACACAATATGTTCAGTGTTGCCGTTTAATTTCAGAAGTGCTCTGTATAATTATCGCCGTGACAAAAGCTTTTAAATGCACTATGCTTACCGTACATAACTTGCTTTTTCAAGGTTGGGCTAGTTATATTCTTGTCTTCGTATGAGCGCTGGTGTTAAAATTTTGGGGGTGTATACCTGCAAATAGAGGAAAAAAGATATTGTTAATTCCTAGCGAAAAAATTTTCATCTTATTTTTATATGAGATTGATTGGCTGAACGAAATTTTGTTCAGCGGCTTTCCAGTATAGGAGTTATTCGTGTGGTGTAATTCCTCAGCATTGAAGAAAGGTTGAAAAAAGCTTGATGTATTTCTAAAATTAAAGATCGTGCTCGAAAAAAATGCAAACACTTTCTTTGTGTACAACATTGATTCCAATCGGTAAAAATTATTGGAATTATGGGTAAAACTAATTTACAGTACAATGTTTACATGTGCAAAATTTCGTGATAATCTGTCAAATCGTTATCGAGAAGTGCTTCCACAAATAGTTATGCAAGCGGTTGTGAGAGTACAGGTCAGTCCCACAGGTGGGTCGCGAAACAGCTGGGAATCGGCCATTCGCAATTGTACCGTGTGGTAAAATCGTTCGAGAAGCTCTAGATTACCAAGCGGTGACCTGGCAGCGGAACACAACCATAGACGTCTGACCCCGTGAAGGCAAGGAAGCTGAGGGATTACTTCAAGCGCAATTCGAAGGTCAATTTTTCTGTCTGGTTCCTAACCTAATCGATAAACAGAATACATTGGTCAAATCCCGCACCATAAAGCTGTACTGCGAGTGGTTGGTGAAGGAGAAAGGCATTCTAATGGACCACAAGACGTACATTAAAGCGAACACCAAGCAAATCCTCGCTCTGGAGTTTTTCGTTTATTTTAGCCGAATTTCTCAGAAATGCATGAAACTTTGAGATGTGGTGTTTTTCAATAAAAAATCGACTTCCTAAGAGACTCTTTCAACTAGAAACTTTTTCGACCTCTAACGTCGATATGAAAAAATTATAGACAACTTAACGATTCATGGCATTGGCATTTTACAGTTGATTCTTTTTTTTCACTGGTCAGAAAACATTAACCGATTTGAGGCCTGGCTTCAGGAATTCAGATTGCAAAGGCTATGTTAATAGGGGTTGTTAAGGGGTACAGGATTAATTTCGACTTGTAAGGGAATACATAAGCCCAGTACTAGCGGGGAAATTATCTCCCGGAGGCAGGTCTGTTACAAGATCAAATTTAAACCTAACTTACTGTGACCTCGGAAAGAAACAATTCTCTCTTCCGGTTTTCCCTGTCCTTTTCTTAGCTTTGTCTTTATCACCTATAGTTACCAAACAGAGGATAACCTTATCGTTGCTCTTTTTTTATTGCATTCTTATTTCATTGCTATACGGCAGTCGTCGTTTATCCCATGGAAAAAAAGTGTCTGATATCAACAGCTTATTCCGGCGAAGGAACATCGGCAATATATACTATTTCAGATTATGCAACGGAAGGTTACATAGAATGTCTGTCTGTCTGTGGGAATGAAATTTTGTTCCAATACCTGGTTTTGACTACGGCAACTCTTAAGACCTACCGCTAAACAAAACTTGAAAAGTCAATTTCCATTAGTAGTTAACTGTTTATGTCATACGATGGCGACGGCAAGGCCGCTGGGAAGGACGGTGCGAGCGGCTGTACTATGCCATCCACCAGATAATATTGGGTTGGGTAAAAAGAAATGTCGTATTTTGTCAATATATGGCAACACTTAAACATATCTTGTGTTATACTTATCGTGTCGGGTCATGCTATACGACAATCTGTGCTACGTTTTGACAGTGTTGTGATCCTACGTTGGCCCCAAGGATGGAGTCCACCAAGCAAGAATTTCGTCATGTTTTACGTTTTTACTATCTGAATTTTACTAAAAATGCAACGAAGGCGGCCAAAAAAATTTGTGAAGCTAATGGGCCCGATACTGTAACGATTCGCACAGCACAGCGTTGGTTTGATCGATTTCGTTCTGGTGTAGAGGTTGTTGAAGATACACCCCGTACTGGTAGGCCAATCGTCATAGAAATCGATAAAATCGTGGAAATCATCCAAGTAGACCGACATGTGAGCATTCGCTCGATTGGCCAGGAACTGGGTATAGACAATAAAACTGTTTGGAACCATTTGCAGAAGATTGGATTTCAAAAAAAGCTGGATGTTTGGGTGCCACACGAGTTGACGCAAAAAGAAAACCTCTTAGACCGAATCAACGCCTGCGATGCACTGCTGAAATGGAACGAACTAAAAAAATAATGAAAAATAAAAACAAAAAAAAAAAAAAATAAATAAATAAAAAAAAAAAGAAAACTCTTCCTATTTTTAAGGCGGATGGTGACTGGTGATGAAATGTGAATCACGTACGACAACCTCAAGCGAAAAAAATCGTGGTCGAAGTGCGGTGAACCAGCCCAAACCATCGCCAAGCCCGGATTGACGGCCAGGAAGGTTTTACTGTGTGGTGGGATTGGATTGGATTGGATTGGAATCATCCACTATGAGCTGCTCAACTATGGCCACACCCTCAATTAGGTTCTCTATTGTGAGCAGCTCGACCGTTTGAAGAAGGTAATTGACCATAAGCGGCCAGTCAATAAAAATGGTGTTGTTTTCCACTAGGACAACGCTCGGCCTCACACGTCTTTAATAACCTGCCAGAAGGTACGGGAGCTCGGATGGGATTTCCTATCGCACCCGCTGTATATTCCGGACCTGGCACCAAGTGATTACCATCTCTTCCGGTCCATGCAAAACGTTCTTTGTGATACTAAGTTGGCTTCAAAAGAGGCTTGCGAAAACTGGCTGTCTGAGTTTTTTGCAAATAACGAAAGGGGGTTTCATAAAGGGGAAATAATGTAGTTGCCTTCTAAATGGCAACAAGTTTGCGAACAAAATGGCGCATATTTGACTTAAATCGGATAATTCTAAGTATGTTGAATAAAGCATCAAATTTCGATCAGAAATAAGACATTTTTTTTCCCTCAACCCAATACTAAGAATTTGGGTGGATGAACAAATGCCGAACGACTGGTTGGAAGGCCTCATACTCTCTCTAACTTACTATTCAACATCGCCCTTGAAGGTGCAGTACGAAGAGCAAACGTGGAAAGAAACGGTACGATCATCACGAAATCTCACATGCTTCTTGGTTTTGCGGACGACATCGATATCATCGGTATCAACCGTAGGGCCGTGGAGGAGGCCTTCGCAGCGAGATTGGAACTTGTCGTTAACTCTGCCAAAACGAAGTATATGGTAGCTGGCAGGGAGCGTGGGAGTTTCCGCGGTGTTGGTGCTGAAGTGGAGATAGATGCTGAACGATTTGAAGTGGTTGACGAATTCGTTTATCTTAGTACGCTTGTGACATGTGACAACGATAAGAGCCGTGAAGTGAAACGACGAGTTGCAGCTGCGAACAGGGCCTTCTACGGACTACGTAACCAGCTAAGGTCCTGAGTTTGCAAACTCGCACAAAACTAGCGCTGTATAGGACGCTGATACTCCCGGTGGCCCTTTACCGACATAAAGCATGGACGCTGAAGAAAGCTGATCAACGAGTGTTTGGAGTTTTTGAGCGTAAAGTTCTGTGATCGATACTTGGCGGTAAACTGGAAGATAGAGTGTGGCGCAGACGTATGAATCACTAGTTGTACCAGCTATACAAACATGCTGATATAGTGATACAGCGGGACATGTAGCCAGAATACCTGACGAGAGAGCCGCCAAAACTATCTTCAGTAGAGAACCAAGAAGAGGCCGTCGACTCCATGGTAGGCCTCGCACGCGGTGGATGTGCGCGGTGGAAGAAGAAGCACGATCTGCTGGTGTACGAGGAGACTGCAGAACGGCTGCCCAAGACAGAAGAAGCTGGACATCTCTAATTGACTATTGACTGAACTACGCAACGGTTCACTTGAACAGCACGTGCGTTGCACGGTAAGCGGTATCACCAAAGGCAGCAGGAAAACACTTTTTTTACGCTGTCTGTTCTCTCTCTTCTTTCATATCTCTACTACAGATCACCCGTGAGTGCGCCAAGCTACTATTCTGATCCCGTTTTGCTTAATTATAGTCTTTGATTCAGGTTACTCTCTATCAACCTGACTCTCTCATCAGTATCCTCAAAATTCACATTTTTATAAAAAATTTTGACAATTATCGCTCTATTGGTTGCTTTCGGCAGCGGCGGTGAAACTGAGTAAGATTAGCAGACAGTGCTGTTAATCTAATTATCACAAAATTATCCTAAACTAATAATTTTGTGTCTAAGGACTAAGATTCTTCATTCTTCATTCAAATTTCTGTGGTTTATTGTCTAAGTTCTTTGCTTTTTTATAAATATATTAGAAAGAATTAAGCTGGAAACGAGAAACATTAAATGTGTGTGTCATGGTACACCATCAATGAAAACTTTTTTCTCCAAAATAAAATTTAATGATTTCAAGGAAAAAAAACTTACAATTGTTTATTACATAAACATGTCTGATTCGCACCGCGTAGGCTTTGTTTTGCTTACTACAGATTTATAGCAAAAACATATGCAACAACCCATATTCAACTTATTCAGCCCCAATCTGCATCTCAGGGGTTTCCACCCACGCATCAATTTGTCGGCTTCCAGTGGCCTTACACCGTGCTTGACACTCTCATAACTCCCTAGAATGGGCGTTTACCGTGAGTAATTTCCTTGCACCGGCCGTTCACTTAGCAAACTGTTTGATTTGAATAGCCATCCGGCAAGCAGTTGCCGCTCTGCCACCAATAATCAGACACACTAGTTATAATTCCGCAAGTCATAAAACCGGTAACCAGCTTTCGCAGTGCAATAACAACAGGTGCGGCGGGATGGAAATCAATAAATGTAAATTGCATTTATTTTTATCAGAGGAATGGGGGGGTAACGTGGGAGCAACAAGTTCGTGTTGGCATTTTCAATCAAAATCTACATGATCGAATTATCATAGCGACATCAATAACAAGCGAGCTGTTTAGCTTTCGATTTCACCTGCACAGTTATTAACTGGGAATTCACGACAAGCCAAATGCCATTTTTTTGACAAAAATATCATTACTACAAATATCCTTGAAAATTTCTGTGAAAGGACACTCAGTATTATTAACACCCTACGCTACAGTAGATGACTCGGAATTCGCGCAGTGCAGCATCCACTCCAAAGAATGTAGTCTGAATAGTGTAGTAGTTATTACGATAGTTAATTTTGCGGTCGAACTAGATACTAAACGAGTACAGTATGGTATTACCATACCGTATTCTGCTACTGGGAGTTACTGGTCAATGTATAGATTGACGCCTTGCTGTAGCGCAACTCCGGTTCTTTACTCTAAAGAAATAATGATAAGCTCATTGATGTAAGTAAATTATTGGGTACAAATCTAAAATCATTTCTAAGTAATTTTTTCGCTATGGAGAAGCCAATAGAACACTTTGTCATTTTGTCACCTGCTTTAAATTGCATTGCGTCATCAGATTTCAAAGATTACTACCTACCATTCAGTTTTGCTTGACTTTACATAAAAGCAGCCGTGTCCACTCGAATCATAAAGCAAATATTTAATGACCAGCCATGGTTCAAAATTAGTAAGCTCAAGTGCCGCCCACTTAACTAGGCTGGGAGGGGAGGTACTGATCTTGTAGCCAGCAGAACAAGCTGGCTCTCCAATGATCTAACTTCGGCTGGTAAAAGAACTAAATGGTTGTCGAAGGAGAGAGAGTGCGAGGAAGGTATACAACCGCAATCACCTTGACAAATTGAACGACAGGTGATTGTAATGTATGGTAGAATAAGGCGATCGTAAAGCCTTGGAAGGAATGTGTGTGGCGTGGTTAGCGCTAGAATGAGCTGATTGTGCACTTGAACGAACGAGTTTCGCGGATAATTAAAACGATAAGTATATGTGTGTGTGGTGCGCTTCCGCTGTTTACACGGTTAAACGCAAATATCCACAATTAAGGATAAAATATTTATTGCACAGTATCCTTTCTCTTTGGCTCACGATTCTGATTTTATAGTACAAACTGCTAAAAATTTAGGGTTATAGCGTTAGGTTGTTTTCGTAAAGCAACTAACTTGAATACATAATAATCAACAAATCTTCAATTAATTACAAGTTACACCCAGCAGCATTCATAAACAAAACACAATAAAAAAATCCATCTCAGAAAAAGAATCTTAATTAGAATAAATATTTAGGCATCGACAACACGTGAAGAAACTCAAAAATGGATATGCGAATTTCAAATAATCATTAGTGCATAGCATAGAATAGCATATTTGATCGCCTGAGGGTAATTAAAAAAAATCCAAAAAACACACCATATATACACATATGTTGAACTGTTAATAAATACATTTGTTTGTTGGGTTACTAGACAGGTAATAACAAAATCTCATAAAATTCACCGGTCGCAAAAAAAACAGAAGGGCACAAATATTGCGAATTTAGAAATAGATGCCCGCACTGAGCACAATTTAATGCGATTCAAGCAATGATAAAAGAACTTATATATTGAAGTATTCAAGAGAACGTCAGCAGTCTAAATTTATTCAGGGCGTTGGAAAACTAAAACGGTAAATGAATTTCAAATTTCGAGATCACAGAAACATGTTAAATTGAATCAAATCAAAATTCAAATAATTTAGGATTCACTGATAATTTTCATTCATTTTATTATTCAAGCATAAACGTATACGTCAACGTAAATCGTTTATGTTTAAATAATCGCACATTGTCAGGCTTTATCCATTGTTTTGATTTTTGCTCACATTTCCTCCTCTAACTGTCAAACGCCAGGGAAAACTAGACTTTCTCTCGCACGAGTGAGTAACTAATCAGATTTGGTCGTAGAGCATTTCAGTCGCAGAGTTCACTTTCACTCACAATCGTCGTGTGCGAGGGGTAAACAAATCTTTTCTCTCTCAGTTTAAGAGGGAGCAGTTTTCATTAACTTTTCAGTGAGAAGTTAACCAAAGTACAAAACATGTAGGTTTACATTGAAGCCACATCCCACCAGATTTCGAATATAATATAGGAAGATTCAGAATTCACCTTGGGTACGTAATCTGTTGAACGCTCGATTTTACACTGTTTTCGTCGCACCCCAGGGTGATGAGAACAGTAACGCAATATTCTCAGATGTTCGCTTAGCAATTCATTTCACTAATCTTGCGTATACGGATAAGCTAAATTGAGAGCGTTTATTCGCAAGAGAAACTATTACTCTTCGCTCTCTCAACAGCAGATGGTAAATGCGCGTTGAATGAAAGCTTACATTTGTACTTACATCAAGACGAGCAAAATAAAGCCTTTTCATTGTTAGTAGAAAATAATTCTCAAAAGCTGATGTAGAACATTGTGGATTTTACAAATATTCAGTGACAAAAAAAGAAATTTGGAAATTCAGATCGGCGGGCATACAAGTCTAAGTTAGTAGATTTCATCAGTGTACGAGAAATGTACCAGAGTAAACAATCAAAACTACATTTAAATCGATGCTCAAAATATCATTTATCAAAAACCCGATTCACATTTTTTTATATTTTATAAAAAAAACTGAGATTTTATGTAGAGAAGCAAACAAAATTTTAGGCGCTTCTGTAACATATACGATGACAACATAGAAAAAGTTTTTTTAATATTGATGTTTATTTTAGAACGTCATTTAATACAAAAACCCTTATTAAAGTTTGTTATTTTAACATATTGATTGTTTATTTTCTTGATTTTTTTTTAATTTCTTGGTAGTCGATGTTTTTCTATTGTTTCCGGTTTGTTATCTTGTTTGAAATTCAATAAAATAAACATAATCAAGGTTTTTTTCTGACACTTGTTTCCGGTTTGTTATCTTGTTTGAAATTCAATAAAATAAACATAATCAAGGGTTTTCTGATACTTTTTCAAATCTTTGTCAGTTAGCACTATAGTCATTCCTGACTGTCAAGGGTTAGTTATCTTTTGTACTACGTTTTTACTACACTGGCGTCCTGATCTTGATTCAATAATTGTGGAAATATATAAACAACATATTACCATTTCCGTTGAAATCAGATTTGAAAGTATCATATCGTTTTGTATCATTCTTAGAAATATGTGATCAATATTATATAAAACTAGTTGACTTGGCAAACACCGTTACGCCCATTTTTTCTGTATTTAAATATTTTAAACATTTTTAATTGATTCCACATAAAACCAAAGATTGACCTTGCGATTTGTTTATAGTCTGCAAATGCATGACGAATCGGATATTGAATACGTTCAAACTCAAGAGACAAATTGTTTGAAATTATAGGTTCTATCGGAATCAGAACATCAGCTTTTGGCTTCCGTACATCACCTTGATTCTTAAAATACCCATATTGAATGGTATTCGGGTATTTACAGTTGTTTTCCAGAAATCGGAAGTCGTCATCTTGAATTTAAAAATGGCGTTGGGTGTTAATTTCTGTTCTCTGAGCATCAATCTGATTCGGGAAATACACATTGAGTGGTTTGCAGTCATTTTGGGCTATTTCCTCGAAACCAGGAGTCGCCATTTTAGAATTCAAAATGGTGTCCTGGGATTCTTGGCTTCTATGCATCATCCGGATTACGAACATTCCCATATTGGGTGGTATTCGATCATTTTCAACTGTTTTGCAGAAACCGGAAGTCGTCATGTTGGATTTCGAGTCAAGTTTAGGCCTCTGGGCGTCATTCTGGCTCCAGAAATATTTTTATTGGATGGTATTTGGTCATTTTCGGCTGTTTTCCATACACCGGAAGTCGCTATTCTAGAAGACAAAATGGCGCCTGTGGTACTTTTTTACTTCAGTGTATCATTGAAACCCTCATAGAAACATTTCTAGCCTCCCCCCCCAAAAACTTCCACATGGCAAATTTGCTTGATTAGTTCTTGAGTTATGCAGAAATTTGTGTTTTATTTCACCATAGAAATATTTCTTGTACCTAAAAATCTCCAAATGCCAAATTTGGTTTCATTTACTTGGTTAGCTCTTCAGTTATGCAGAAATTTTTTGTTTCATTTGTATGGAACACCTCTCTTCCAGAAAAAGGAGGGGTGTCAAACTACCACAAAAATATTTTTTGTTCCCCATAACATGCTAAATCTGGTTCCTTTTACTTGATTAGTTCTTGAGTTACACAGCAATTTGTGTTTTATTTGTATGGGAGCTATCCCTTTGAGAGAAGCGAGGGATGTTTACCTATCACAGATATATTTCTTGCTCCTAAAAACCTCCACATGCTAATTTTGGTTTCATTTGCTCGATTGGTTCTTGAGCTTTGTAGAAACTTGTGTTTCATTTGTATGCGGAGGAAGGGGCTTTTCCAGAGTAAAGAGGGGTGTCAAACTACCACAAAAAATTTTTTTTGCTCCCTAAAACATGCACATGCTAAATTTGGTTTCATTTGCTTGATGAGTTCTTGAGTTATGCATAAATTTGCGCTTCATTTGTATTGTAGTCCTTCCTTTCAGAAAAGGAAGAGAGGGGGGGGGGGGGTGTTAATATATCATAGGTATATTTATTGCTCCTAAGAACCTCCGCTTGCCAATTTCGGTTCCATTTGCTTGATCAGTTCCTGAGTCATGAAGAAATTTGTGTTTCATTTTTATGGGATCTCTCCCTTCCAGAGGAGGGAGGGGTCTCACACCATCATAGGAACCTTTCTCGGCCCCAAAAACGTGTACAACAATTTTCACGTCAATCGGTTCAGTAGTTTCCAAGTCTATATGGATCAGGCAGGCAGACCGACAGGATTGTATTCTTTTATATGTTCAAATACTCTTAAACAGCAAGCCGATACAAACGAACAATACGAATAGAACTTTCTGTCTGACGATCAACTTGGAAATTTAAATCTTTTATGAAATTGTCGCGAAGCAGCGTTAGCCTACTGTTCATTGAAACCCCTCTCGATGGTTATTGACTTTTGATATGACATCGCAGTTAGCGAGCCGATTTCTCCAACTGAGAAATGCTCTTCACCCATTTAGTGAACAGTTACTTAACATCTTGTCGGCACTTGTAAAAAATTTACGCGTTTCTTGCCTTTTGTTTCAGTTAACGTCAGGTTGTCCTTTGTCATGGGAAGTCGCAAAAGAATACAAAAAAAAAACAATGCTCAACGTTCATCGACTTCAAGCCATAAGAAATTTAAACTCCCTGTTTTTGAACCATTCCCAAAGCATTAACAATTCTTCTAATTCGTCTTTGTAGGTTGATGGCCTTCCTTCACACCGAAAGTTGTCAACATTGAAATTACAGTCTTCAAAGCACTTTGTTTCACTTGGAGCAGTATTTCCGTAAACTATTTTTTTAACTCTCGATGCGCTTCAGTCACCGTATGGCCGACAGTTGTTGGTCCAAAAAACACCTCGTTGATTTTTTCAATGCGGTATCAGCTGCTAACCTTGGATCGTGTGGTTGATAATAATAGGTTGTTTACGTGTTTGAAAAGTTATCAGGAAACAATTTGTATGGGGAGCTGCGTAGCCGCAAGGTTATAGTGTCCGCTTTGTCAAGCGGATGGTCGTTGGTTCGAATCTTAGTAGAATCAGGCCTTTTGATGTCAAAAAAGAGTTAAGCATGAGTTTATTCCACTTACCCTTCTTTTACGCTGAATTCTATAATACCTTTGCATGACTTCCTCTTAATAAAAAAAGTCCCTCTTATCAATAAAACTGGCCAGAAGAACGCACGACGAAACTTCTCCAGGGAATAATAATTGGCGATATTTGGCAGGAGGAAGAAGGCACGGTATAGTAGAGTCGATAGCGTGTAAAAAGTAAGGGTAAAATCACATTACACACAAGCACGGATAAAACAAAAAAAAAGCATGCCACTTCTCAATAGCGGTATTGCTAATAACAGAGGTGCGGGATACAGCACACACCCGGGTATGTCTCACAATAGATCTACGATTCTGGTCGCAGTGAGGAAGTCCATACAGGAAAAAAAAATACATTTTGCATCACTCAATTTAAGAAAATTTAAAGTGCACCAAAATTCAAAACGATCTGTTACTTTCTGCAATTCTCTACATTCAGCTTCACTTCGTGAAACAAGATAAATTTTCGAATCATCGGCATAGATGAATATACCACCATTGTGCCGGAGTATTATGACGTCGTTGAAAAAGAGTGTAAACAAGAGGGGTCCCAAGCTGCTTCTTCGGGGCACGCCAGAACCAGGATAAAAAGTGCTGATTCATTTGGACCAATTTCCATACCACAACAAAGGCCAATATTCTCCAATGCGGTAGGCCAATATGCAGAAATCAGCACGCAAGTGAGAAGCGCTAGATGTCTCAAAAGTAAAATCAAAAGTTATGGAACATAGGGGAGAATTGTACAAAACGCACCAGTTAGGCTTTTACGCAGTTTACAGCGCTTCAAATAATTTTTAAGCGACATTGAACGTGTGGGATGATTGTGGGATCTAGATAATGTATGTTTATGTTTTTGATAAAAATTGCCATTGCTTCCAAACAAGTTCGTGGCCAAAACGCACTACAACGAAGGCCAATATGCTCCGTTGCAGAAGGTTAAAATGTACCTAGCAGAAATGAGCATTCGAAGTGAGAATCAAAAGCAATGGAACATACCCTAGGTTGTCAAGCAATCTTCTGCAGCAATTAATTTTGAGCCTTTTCAGGTAAAAGTTAATGAAAGTTAGTGCAATGAATTGAAATAGTCTTAGTAATTTAAATTCCTAAAGTGTGAGAGTTTGGGATACGACAGTTTTTTTAATTTTTATGCCATATATAAATTATATAAATTTCATGAATAATTTAATGTTGAACATCGCCACAGACTACAGTTTTTAAAGTATTATACTGGTCGGTCAACACAGGTGCAATCCAAAAGCGCAAACCAAAATCTCACATAAGTTCACAAGTTTTGGTAATGGTCATAGGAATGGTTGAATAGCTGTAATCATTATTTAGTTTTTGGAATGCATTTTTTTCTTTTTCGTCCATTGTTATAGTTATTAGGGCGCAATTTTTGAAATGGGAACTGCAGGAAAGTAGGGTTTGTATGAGAAAAACGAAGAAATTCATCATTAAAAGCCACATGAGTGATAATTTTAGAGCATTAATAGAAAGGACCATTTTACACTACTGGTGCGTTCTGTACGGTTCTCCCTTATTTGCCAGTTAGATTTGTTTGAGAACGACTGTGATGACTGGAATAACATGCTGACGCTCCTCTATCGGGTAGGAATCAAGGCTCCCATGGTTCAGGAGGCTGCGTATTTTGAAGCTGTCGAAAATGCTACGTTGGATAATCGATTCTGATCACATCGTCGTTGATACCATCCCATTCCATTACCATACCATTCGCATCATTGTTCATATTCAGCAAATTACGAACAAACTTGATAATTTCTTGAAGCGGGTCAAATGTTGTTGAAGGAAATGAAAAAATCAATTTGAACATCCGATGCTATCATTTTCTGAAGAGTTGGTAGATTCACTCCAAAACCCTAGCCACTTAACAAGCTATAAAATCATTATCCAATTAAACAACGTTCGCGGTTGCTACCACACCGTTGACCCTCGCTTCTCAGCAAATTGAAAACGGTAACTGTAAGATATCCGCTGTCGTGCCTGATTGCCAAAGTTTAAATTCGTCACGACACCCGTTTTGTAGTGCACAGCTGTTTGTGGCAATTACTTGTAGTTTTCCATTTTTAACACATAACCTAGAACGATTTATCGTCTTGCCGACCACACATACACAAACGCATAGGCGAAGTTTTGCATCAATTGCTCTAGCAGCAATTTCAGAAGCGGTTTAATTGTCGGATCGTTCTCATGTGACAGCGGCACTGTATTGGAAACGTTTTCTGTGCTTGACTACACACGAACGAAACTTCAGCTTCTTTTATTCAATGCACCTAAACGTCATCATCATCGTCATCAACATCATCGTGCTCGACTGTAAATTGCATCGGAGACGGATGGACGAACGAACGAACGAACGCACGGATGGACTTCTGTCTAATGCTAATAAAATTGCAACAAACACACAAACGGTTGCAACACATGCCGTCATCGTCGATCGATCGTTGACTCGGTCGCAAATGCATTGCGTCTAACTGTGCATTTTAACACCGCAAGCTATAGACGCTCTTGTACTACTGCTTCTTGGCTCAAAGGCAAAATGGAATTTTCGAGCAATTAAAATTGCTTCTTTTGGACGCTCTGTGAGACCAACTTTGAACTTTGCAGCCGATTTGTCGTTTTACGTTCAATCTTTTTGCACTCGGCCGTCAAGAATTGTCGCATTTCAAAGATATTGCAAATAGTTGTTTGTTTAGCGAACCGCCGAGAATTCCCCGCTGATCAATCGCATGTCTCGTAAATAAATTTTGATCTCAATTTTAAATCAATCCTAATGCAATCGGTTCTGATTCGTAAGTGTGTAGTGCATGAGTATTCCGCACTGAAAGCGCAGTTCGACTTCCTCGTGGATGATTTTGCTAACGATCTGTTGCAGTGAAAAAAAAAACACTTTCATTTTCATCGATTTCATTTTTCACGAACCCTTTCCGAGCAGCTGTACCGAGGTAATGACGGAGCAGCGTTCCGTCCAATTATCGCAATTATTTGCCACAATTCATTCAGCAGCCCCAGCAGTAGCAGCAGGGGGAAATTTCAATCAGTCATGGGTCTGAGCATACACGACAGAACACACAAATCACTCATGGGTTGACCGCGGACGGGACAGGATGCGGTGGCACGTTGCTACCGAATCAACTTGCTGATGAATTGAAGAATTTTACTGCTTGTCGTAACCAGCAAATCGCTGTCATTAAATATGCCAGTGCACACTGAGGAGCGGAAGCAATTTAAAGATGCTACTGTGGCGATGCAGTGAGTTGTATTCATTGCAGAACAAAGAAATATGACTTTAAGCAAATTGCGTGAAAGTGGTTTCTGTTATAATTTTTATGGAACTGCTGGCATTTATTTCTGACTCAGTGATGACAACTGAGAAGTATAGTGTATAGGAAAGCATATTTGATCTTGGTGAGCTCACTGTTTAATGTTCAATAACATAGTCTGTCACACCCGATGCAGATCAATTGATGAAGAGATTCAAGGAATCATCCAGCTCCAGAGAGATGAGAGATCTAAAATCGTATTGTTATCGTATCGAAATGGGTAGAAATTATTCATATCACGTTAAATAAAAGTAAAAAAATATCCGGATTCATATATTTTTCTACTTTTTAATTAATGAACAGTTTCATAGAGCGTACTTTAAACCTATGTGCCACACAATCGGTTGCGCTGTTTTTTCGAGATGTTACGGTAAAGTGAAAAAAAAAAATCCACAGACGATGTCGTAAAGCCATCTAGTAGTATAGAATGTTGGAGCATTTGGATGGCACAATCATAATATCACGCGCGATGGTCGCTGTATACAACACTAGTGATGCTGGCACTCAATATGTAGTTTTTGAGGTTTTTTATTGTTAGTGATTATGTATTATACTGACGCTCTAAAAGTAGAAAGTAAAAGCATTAAATGTTGCGTGATTATTTATCTATATTGCCAGCTTATCCATTGTACACATTTTAAACTAGCAGTGAACATTCACAGTCGTTTCAATTACGCTCACACAGTTTCAGCTGATAATTACTATCGCCATCTTTACCGGTAGCAGCCTTCTTCGCCACCTCTGCGGCAACCAGTCGCTCTAATTAAATTGTTCTGGCAAATAATTTGAGATTATTGTCATCAATTATCATTCGCGACACTTCAGTAGTTGCGGCTTGGGGCCGTATGCACACAGCGCAGCGCTGTACCGTCTGGTTCAACCCAGAGCATCTAGAGGAGGTATTATTTTATTAATTATTCAACATCTGTCATCAACTTTGAGCAATTGCCGCCGACCTTCATTGTTCATGAGACTGCGGGGCGCATCCGCGGTTAGCTTCACCACCGGTAGAGACAGAGAGCAATAACTCATCCTTACTGCATGAAATTTTGATTGCCGATGAGACGGGATGAAGTGGAACATTTAGTTTACAGTATTATTAGAGGAACTTTAATAACAACATTTCTAGTACTCAATATATGGGAGTTAGCAGAAAAATTACGTGAGTGATCGTTTTTACCAAAATTACGGTACTGCTGATAAATCACAGCGACCAATCTGGAATTTTCCGATTTGAGTTTCCTTCCGGTTCGAGCTATTGCTATTACCCTTAGCCGGGCGCCATTTCGATTCCGGCGGCATTATTGGTACGATTTCACCTTTTCGGTTTGGTTTTTCGAGCAACTCTCGCCGCCTAAACGTGATTTGAATGAACAACAAATCGAACACCTTGTACCATGTGCAAGGCGGCAATCACCGCCGTGTTGAGTTGGGTTCAGCGTTTCTTTGCTGTTTACCGACTGACGGCAGGCGGTGGGTGGTCTGATAGTGTCTATATGTGCTCAGCACTTTTTGCTGATTGAATAAGTAATACATGGGATGGTATACGCCGTAAGGGCAGATGATATGCACAGCTTCGAATGCTCGATCCGTCTTCCACGCACAAAGCATTGCTCTTTCTATCAACGATGTTTTGCATATTTTCATAAAACTCTCTGGTCGGTATCGCGTGTGGGTGCGGCGGGAAATTGCATGATACCGTACGGCTGTGCGAGCTGGTTCGTTTGACCTACACCTTGAAATCGAATTTCAATGCGCTTCGTACGTGCCGTTGCAAGCCGCCGAGCCTTGATGATGCATGCGGGTGCGAGCTTCTCCCCCCAGGTTTTCCTCGCAATGCATTTTCGCTTTTAGCTAGTTTCGTTTATGTGCAACGGCTACGATCGATTGCCGTTGTTGGCTGGCGGTCAGGTTGATATTCTGTTTTGCACGGTTCGAGCCACCGCCGGTTGTAGTTAAAATGGGGCCAAGCGCTATCTTGTTCAGGCATGCTACTTTTGGATAGGCTCTGATTTGGGTTCAGCCATAGGTGAAATGTAATTAAGGAGTGTTTTCGGTTGGTTTGTATACGTTACGTGCTATCAGTTTTTTTTTTCTCTAGGACTCGACTGCGGAAAGCCTGTGTTGTAATAATCAAAATGCAACAAATATCAGCATGTGTAAAAAAACTTTTACTATGAATACGGATTGTTTATGAAAAAAATTCTGGTTTTCATCACCAAAAGAATAATTGCAATAGACGCGCATAACTTAAGAGCAATTTCGAAAAAACCTTAGCTTTAATATATACTGACGCAGGTTGGCACTTGGAAACCGGAAATCGAAGTCCAATGACATTTTGAAATTCAAAATGGTGACCTCCGGATTCAGAAAATCCTTGAAAAATTTATTATTATATGCTCTACCATGTGGGTATTTTCGGAACCGAGATGACATCTAAAGACCACATGTCGATGTTTAAATTCATTTTTCAATATGTAAATAAAATATATGAATGAAACCTTATTTATATTGGCATCTCCTCTTCGCAGTTATTCGAATTAGAAAAGCATTTGTTCGTAGCTTGTAATGACAAGACAAACATTTGAATTAGCGAATTCGGTAGATTCTCCCCTTCTCAGTAAACAGCAAATACGAACCTATTCGGTATTTGAGACCAGAACGATTCACTGCACCGGCCGCTATCGAAAAATGAACATCAAGAAAATATACTTATTTGCAAGGCTTTCCCCGCTATCAGCAACGCTTTGTAGAAGAGGAAATTCAACTAGCCACTTCAATTACAACACTTCAAGGCAGAGTTGCCAATGTTCCAGTTTAAACTGGATTCTTCCAGTTTTTTTCAAGTGATCCAGCCAATCAGTTTAATCCCAAAATCTTCCAGTTTTTCCTTGTATATCTGCCAGTTTTATCCAGATTTTTCAAACACTAAAGCTCCGACTGGTTTGGAAATATTTTTAGAACTTAAATTTCGTGGATTGATAAGCAGCATTTTCAGTATTGTATCTTCTCGCACGAAACACGGCCAAATTAAGGATGTGTTGTACAAAAGTTTTATTTTCATGATTTTGCGATAAACTGGTTGCGCAATTTAAAATTTTACTCCTGTAAACGAAAATTTTCAGTTTATAATTTCAACAAAATGTAGGCCCGAAGTTTTTTTTTTTTTTTATTCTCGCTTATTTTCCGTCGGTCTATTTCCGCCACTGTAGTGGCCAATTACCGACGCCCAGGGAGGCGACTCCACACCCAGGTCCCTAACTCACGACCCGTTTATTAACGGACCGGCGCCAACGGCTTTACTTCCTCATGCGATGGAAGGCGTGATCCCAGAGATTTTTCGCCTCAGAAAATCTCCCGGTGTCGGCTAGGATTGAATCTAGACCAGTTGGGTTGGTTGTGAGTGGATCACGCCACCCCACAACCATCGACACCTATGTCGGCGGTGGGATTCGAACCCAGGCGTCGAGCGTGGTTGGCGGAGACGTTACCAACCACACTAGGCCCCCGCTCAAGGCCCGAAGTTGCTGTATTTAAAACTCATATTGGATTCAATAACCATCACAGGGAAGCACTCCCACAATTTATTTTTTCGATATTTTGTTAATTTATTCGGAATCCAGTTTTTTCCAGTTTTTTCCTCAGCAATCTTCCAGTTCAATCAAAAATTTTGTTGGCAACTCTGCTTCAAGGCACCAAAAGGTGCCAGTTGCCGATGATTTTTGTTCTCTGGTTATTCCGGCCAGAATTCCACCCATTTTAATACTTTTGCAGTAGCCATGTACTATTAACAGCCGCATTACGGGTGAAACCGGCACGAGATGACCGGTACTATTTTGTCTTTCCTCCTTTCATCGGCTGGCACCTAGCGTCCGTACGTCAGTGGTACGGTTTTAAAATGAAAATGATGGGATCAAATGTTCAAATGTATCCTTTATATCAACGTTTCGTCAGTTAGTTGGAAAGAGGGAGGAGTTAGAAAGAGAAGAGAATGGCAAGGGAAGTAAAAAAGCATCGGAAACAGCAAGTGATATCAACAACAACAGCAACAAATCGTTTAAAAAGTCAGACCGGTTGTATCCGTTAGTGTCGGCTGTGCTTGGGAAGAGAGGTAGTGATTGGCTGCTCGGTATGATTTAGACAATCGATGTTATTTACCAATTTTTCGATAGTGTATCTCAAACAATAGGTTGTTGTTGGTACATAAATTTAACCGCAGAGGAATTTCTGATCGATTGATGTCAGAACCTCGATAATCTGATCTGATTATAAATGACTGAAATGTAAGCGCTCAAATCCTTATCAGTTTTTCCTGGTTTTCCCCGGTTGAATTACTAGATTTTCAAATTCAGGTAACTAATTTCCAGATAGAGGTAGTCCTACGTCAAAATTGACATTCAACATCATTTTAAAATCCAATTAATTTTCTGTTACGTTTAATTTTAATTTAATTTTTTAATTTTTATTGAGAAATTTAAGATGTCGTCGGTATTCGAAAAGCTGTCAGAAGCTGGCGACAATATTCAAATACTCCTCGACAAATATATATTCAGAACCGTTTGGAAACGTCTTGACAACAAAAAATGTTGTACGATGCCATATAGAAATTCGAGATGATTTCTACCAGTTTGCGGAAAACTAAATACACCACCACCATGTTGACATGGGTGGTGTAGACAAATTTGATACATCATTGGTACCATATATGTTTATACGTGATAGCGGATCATTTCTCTTCGACAACAAAAATCTCCAAATGGATTACACTGGGGTATTTTTTCAAGCGGATTATTTTCATGCAATTTTACTTTTTGTAGTGATTTTTTACAATTTTTCAATGTTGTACAATACTGTTTGCTGTAACAAAATGAACAGTTTCTTCGAAGAAAAGTTGTTTTTATCTCACATAGGGAGACTGCTTCATTATTCATCTCATTAAGCCAATATTCACGAAGAATGCACGGATTAAACACCAAATTTTCACGAAATCATTGAACAAATAAACTGAAGAATATGCTTTCGTGCTCTTATGAAATCGATTTGCATTGTATATTTAGTAAAATTAGCTAGATATATCATCGCGGTTAAATGCGCAAGGATAAATTGCGCAAGGACTTGCATGCAAGTCAGTGAAACTTGTATGCAAGTTAAATATTTTTAGCCGAAAAAACGTGTAAAAAATTTGAAAATCCCAAATAAATCATAATGCATGCTGAAAACTTTTATTTTAATTTCGTTTAATAATGTTGCCTGAAGCAGCAGCAACAGGTAAAATGCACAGCAGAATTAATTTTGTATGACGAAAACACAAAAAAAACTCGCATTTTCTCACAACGGCAGGCCTAGCGGAAAATTGTGATTATGAGCGAATGTTGGTCTACTAGTGGGTCACCATTCCTGAAAATATCGTTTTTGGGAATTTCCTTATAGTGGAGTAGTAGTCGAATAAGTGACCTACACACGTATACAAGGTAAATTATTGAAAAAATCGAATTTCCCAGGATCGGCCGGTCTAGCGGAAAATTGTGAGTATGAGCGAATGTTTGTCTACTAGTGGGTAACCATTCCTGAAAATATCATTTTTGGGAATTTCCTTATAGTGGAGTAGTAGTCGAATAAGTGACCTATACACGTATACAAGATAAATTATTGAAAAAATCGAATTTCCCAGGATCGGCCGGCCTAGCGGAAAATTGTGAGTATGAGCGAATGTTGGTCTACTAGTGGGTCACCATTCCTGAAAATATCATTTTTGGGAATTTCCTTATAGTGGAGTAGTAGTCGAATAAGTGACCTATACACGTATACAAGGTAAATTATTGAAAAAATCGAATTTCCCAGGATCGGCCGGCCTAGCGGAAAATTGTGAGTATGAGCGAATGTTTGTCTACTAGTGGGTCACCATTCCTGAAAATATCATTTTACTCCACTATAAAGAAATTCCCAGAAATGATATTTTCAGGAATAGTGACCCACCAGTAGACCAACATTCCCTCATACTCACAATTTTCCGCTAGGCCGGCCGATCTTGGGAAATACGATTTTTTCAATAATTTGCCTCATGTACGTATGTAGGCCACTTATTCGACTACTACTCCACTATAAGGAAATTCCCAAAAATGATATTTTCAGGAATGGTGACCCACCAGTAGACCAACATTCGCTCATACTCACAATTTTCCGCTAGGCCGGCCGATTTTGGGAAATTCGATTTTTTCAATAATTTGCCTCATATACGTATGTAGGTCACTTATTCGACTACTACTCCCCTATAAGGAAATTCCCAAAAATGATATTTTCAGGAATGGTGACCCACCAGTTGACCAACATTCCCTCATACTCACAATTTTCCGCTAGGCCGGCCGAACTTGGGAAATTCGATTTTTTCAATAATTTGCCTCATACACGTATGTAGGTCACTTATTCGACTACTACTCCACTATAAGGAAATTCCCAAAAATGATATTTTCAGGAATGGTGACCCACTAGTAGACCAACATTCGCTCATAATCACAATTTTCCGCTAGGCCGGCCGATCTTGGGAAATTCGATTTTTTTGATAATTTGCCTACTCTACTTGTGACCTACACACTCAATGTTTGTGTCTACTAGAAATTCATTAAATAAATTCTCCAGATGAAAGTGAAATTGGTTTTTTAACAGTTTTCTGATGTATTAGAGATCGTTTTTAATTGAAAGAAATTTTATATTTATTTTCACTACGTAACTTGAAAGCTGACTTGCATGCAAGTCCTTGCGCGATTTGCCCTTGCGCATTTAACCCGGGTAGTTATATACAGAACTTTGTAAAACAAAACCATTTTTCACAGCGCTTCCATATCTGAAACTTCCTTTTCTAGAAGTTATTGTTAAAATTGCCAAAGTCGATTTTCCGACTAATGTCGTACTTTGAAATTGGCTTTTGAAGGAGAACACTTTGTTGTACTGGAGGAAAACTTAACTTTATTGAACAAAAATTTACAAAAGTCATCTTAACACTACAAGTTACACACGCGATCTATAACTATTCGAAAAAATCCTTATCTATAACTATCCCTTAAGATGCCAGTGTTTTCATTAAAATTAGAGAAAATTTATTTATTTTCCTTCTGGCTCTAACGGGTCCTTTCATTGAACACATTACAAATGTTGTTCATTCTTCTATTAAGTCCTAACGTTAGAAAAAGAGAGTAAACTTCTAATGCGCCTTGGTCCCTTCACATGGGAGTGGCTTATCCTAAAGTCCTAACTAAACAAAACGTTTAAAATACACAATCTACGCGTGAGACCGTTTTCACGTTTCTTTTCATAACTCTATTCTAGAGGTCTCGCGCGGATCTAGCATGCTCCTAGTCAGCTCGATCATGTCTTATGGTCTGTTGCTATGCGATCTTATATTTTCTCTCGCTTCTAAGCGACACTAAATTGTTCAATTGTAAAAATATCGCTTACGGAGCGACAATATCCATCTCAAAACTTAAATCACTGCTCAATTATTCATCTCACGACGCCCCCATATTCATCACACTGTCATGAATGAATTACATTATCATGAATGAACGTAGCCGCAGCCCGTCGTAGTAGGTTACCTAGATATCCGCTGCAGTTGTTTACGTGCAAAATTGGTAACCTCGGTAACCACCACAGTGTTGTAGATTTATGTCAATTATGTCGGAGTAATTCAGCATTTTCTGTATGATTTTTTTTGTATTAACATAAACTGATTTGGCAACTTTTGATTTTGTTCAACGCACTGAAAACAGATGAAAATACATACAGTGAAAATTTAGGAATTGTAGCAATTCATCTCATATATTTCTGCTAATTCAAGCTTGTTTTAGGAAATTTGAGGTGAACATTTTAAAGATTTAAGTATTTTTAGTGTAGTGAGTGATTTTGTTTAGTGATTTAAATAAAAAGTGGTCCGCTAGTGATGAAAAAAACTTTGGTTGGCTGCTGAACGAGTCCCGTTGTAGCCGTATAGAACAATGCGCAGATTTTGTTTTTTGAGGTAGGTGATTGAATTAAATTAGTTTTCGAGTGCAGATACTCGACTAAAGCAAAGCAAAGCAAATCAAAGCCTTGGTGCTACATTCCGATTCGGAACTTGACCTTCTGTTTATACACAGACTTCTGTTTTATACTTCTGTTTTATACACAGACTTCGCAGCCGACTGTTCAGCGTACAGGACAATTGCGGGGCTAGCGCTACGATCCTACTGACACTAACAGTCTCTCCCGAACCGAGACTCGAACCTACGACGACTGGCTTGTTAGACCAGCATCGCACCTTGAGACCATCTGGGAGATCTATGCTCAGATGCTCGACTATAATATCAAATTTAGCACTTTTAAGTGAGTTTTTGAAGATTATACTTTATGAGGAATCTAAAGTGAACTAAGAAGAATCCATTCCATGGATTAGCAGATTGGTTTAAGAAGAAAATATGCGTTTTTTCCTGTTTTCAATTGTGTTTTCATGTTTCATGAGATGAATATATGAGCTAAGATGAATATGGGAGCAGTTCCCCTATTTCGATTTTGAAGTCGTGGTGCCTCAACAATGTTGTTTCACTATCATTCTATCATTCTACATTTTATAGAAGTTGAAATTTTGTAATTAATCAACCTAAATGTGAGAAACGAATTTAATTTTTTTTTATTTTTGCATATAAAAATCCACTTTGGAAGAGGTTGTTTCCCCTAAGACCAATATCGATCACCCTTCTCTATTGCTCTATGTTCCACACACTATGTTCACACAGTAGTTTAATTGGCCAAAAACACCATGCCGGAGACATCGGAGATTGCGGGGTCAAGTCCCGTCAGGACGAGGGAAATTTTGTCTAAGTTTAAATCACATCCTCAGCTCGTGTTCATTATTCGCATCTTCGAAAAAATCACATACATTGCCTACTTTATAACTTAAAATGTAAATCATAGGACAAACAATGTAATTAGTTCATGAAGTTGATGAAACTGTTTGTTTTGTTATAGAAAATAACATTGTAGAACATTGAAAAATTATAGAAAATCACTAGTAAATAGTATATTAAGAAACTTGAATTTTAGTAGCAATGTTTAGGAAACTCTACAAAAGTCGATTTAAATAGGCAGATAGAAGTATGGTGTCTTCGACAAAGTTGTTTCTCATAGAACGTGTTACAGTTTTGCCGAACGAAGTAAAATACTATATGGAAAAATGAAAAAAATAAAATTTCCTTCTGAATTTTAGGTGGATTATTTTCAAAATTGCAACTCCTTTAAAATAGAGAATCCATTTTATCCATGCTTTGCTGAACTTTGCTGAAGGCACTATGGCCCCAAAATCAATTTTTTTTGGGTTAAAATAATTTTGATCGCGTTCTTGCAGCTTTGAAAACAGTGTGCCGAGTGTTAGGTTTGATCGCGACAGGGGAGGGAAAGCTAAAATCCCGTTCATCTCGTGCTAAGGCCAATTTCCGGCAGCCCGAATAAATCGTCTGCAGTGCGAAGAAAGCGCTCGTCTATCTGCTAGGTTTTTTTTCTTCATCTAAGTCTATCTGCTAGGTCAGCGGTTCTCAACCTTTTTTCTGTCTGCGTACCCCTTGGCAAATTTTTTCAAATCAGCGGGAGAGAGTAGTGGTAGATCATGTTGTGTTATGCTAGTTCAGGTCTCAAATTGAACTATGTTTTGTTTGATTGCTACAGTTATGTTTAAAAAGCAAATTTAAACAACAAATGAAGAATTATAAAGAAAAACTGCTTTGTCCGCCATTACTGATTTTTCTTACGCGTACCCCTAGAGGTACGCGTACCACAGGTTGAGAACCGCTGTGCTAGGTGTTATGGAATACTTTGCAGCCGATATTTTTCTGAAAATGGTGGAAAATGTTGCCGCGATAACCACAGAACAAGAATCATCCCACGTCATATGCAAATGGTAATCTACAATGAGAGATATTAAACACAATAGCCGGCTGTCATTATTGCGACACACGTTCACGCTTCTTAGCACCCAAAATCATTTGGTTATGAAGTAGCTAATTGTTTTTCGCCACTCACCAAAACATTGCGGATAGTGGTAAAACTGAATTTAATTAGACTCAGTAGGGCAAAAGAGAATGGGGAATTTTTATATTTCATGGAAATGTTAAAGGCAACTTCCACTCCAATTCAATTGACAATATGTAGTCGTCTTACGAAATTATATGAAAAGAAGGTTGTTTTTAGTTTTCACAAAGCTGGGTAAATGCCTGTATAACGGTGCTTCCCACACGTACGGGAGACTCAAAATATAGTACTGTGGATGATGACCAGTGCGTGGTCTGTCGGTTTTCTCTGTGGGTCCGTCTGCTATGGAAGACCGCGAAATATTTGAAAATGCCGCCTGCTGCGCTGCGACTTTCCGCACATCTGCTTTCAGTTGGTCGATCCAGTTCCCAGTAAATCAATGTTTTGCAACAGTAATCGGATAGACAATGAAGATTAAATTTCTGCATGCTAGCTTTTATACGTGACTACTGAGAGTTATACTTCTGATGGGCGTGTCGTTGTACATTCGAGCTAGCAAAACAATAACAAGAACAAATCGTTTACAAAGTCGTTATTTTCACTTCATTCATCACTGTGCTAGGGAAGACAGGTAAGTGATTGGTTGTTTATTTTGATTTAGAATGATACTGAAAGTTTCGCTTGATATTAGCCTTGTTCTCGGTTCTGGTCGGTTGAAATATGTGTTTAACAAGGTACATTTAATTGTTCGTTCGATTACAGTAAGAATGAAGGAAATCCGTTGAAAAATGTCTGAGCTCTCAGCATCTTGAAGTGATCAATTTTCGTGACGCTCTCGATGCTTTCGGGTTTTCGATTTGAGCTCCTAGGTTACCGTCAGACGTAATTCTACGTCAAAACTGTTCTCAAAATGTTGTCCAAATCTATGAATTACAAATTGATTTTAATTATTATTGGCTTCCGTCTAAATTTGGTTTTTAGATGTTCGTTATCTGTGGCAAAACTTGAAAGATTCCATCGGTTCGCGGTACAATCACTCACCAGAGGCCAGCCTTTACGCTTCATGGTCCGGTCCATAGGGGAAAATGTGTCGAGTGCAGCAGATACACAAATACCACAAACTCGTTCAATATGTATGAAATTACTTAGCTTTCGCAGCGATCGTCTTCTACGTGATCGGAAGAAGACGTTTACACGATGGTCCACCTGATTTACGATAGGAATCAGCGTCTTGTTAAATAAGATTTATTGCTAGGGTGCGAGGGTGTGTTTTGGTGCTTATAAGAGCTTTGACGCTACATACATACGCATGGGAAGTCATTAGCTCGGCTTGGTGCAGTTTTCGGACCGAAATACCATCGTTCACGCTATTTTTCCGTTGCTAGCTTGCAGCTAAAATCAAACACCACGCGGCATGGGAGAAAGACCAAATCGTCAGCTGCAGTGGATTGCAATTTCTCCTGCATGCTCGGCTGCCCGTTTTATTGTAACTCTCTTTGTATTCTGCGTGCGAGCGAAAATTGCACCGCGAAAAATGGCACTTTAAATGCAATTACGGAACAACGAATTTACGATCCACGGTACGGTGCGGCTGGAAGCGATGACGGTTCGATACAGCTGGGACGTAACACTTGCTATCAAGGATCCGGTGGCTATCACTTCCAGCGCCGCATTGGTCAAATGTTAAAATTTATACGGTCACAACCGGCTTACGAGAAGAAGGAAAACATTAAGCCGAAGGTATTTCACAACCGCGAAGTTTAGCTACCGCTCACGAAAAGGTCGTAACTCATCCATACACGCAAACATAAGTATACCAGTTGCAGTTTTACGGGGCGAGGCGAAACTCGGAATGTTACTGAGGAGATTTGCTCATGTGATGAATGTAATGAAATGAATGGTTGCTTGAAAGTAAAATAAAACTGATGGCTGCGGAAAAGTTGAATTAGTGTATATGTTATTATCTAAACGATTATTAGGCAACGTATCATTTAACCTGAATGTTTTTTCTCTTCACCTATCGTTTGTTTGACACGGCACAAATACAATTTAATGTTTAACAGCGCCAATTATATCTGATGACTTAAATTCTTTAAGCAAATTTTTTATCCTCTCTGCCGACTACGAGGTGAAATTAAGTCTATCTTAAAACTAGCATATATTTTTCAATCAATGTTTTGTAGTTGAATGGTCGTCTGATGATCGTCGAATGGCCATGGATATGCAGCATGTATGGATTTGTTCTGCTAAGCCACGATGTCATGAGCTGGGCTTTACCTGAATGTTAACGATATTATGTAAAAATCTGAGTTACCCTTTTTCTAATAAAACAGGAAGACTTAAACGTATACATTGAAATTTCTCACACACAGGAACCAATCTGCAGCAACTACAAATAAGTACATAATACAACCCATTCGGACCGCCGCGTGACCTCAAGTGTGAAGTTAATAAATTAAGAGCACCATTTCTTTCTTTTCACGGCACAGCTGGGCATTCCTTGAACCCAAACAAGGCTGCCCCGGGCCAGGCAGTTATGATCACCACCCATTTTTGGGGGTTTAGAGCTTGTCCAACGCCATAAACCAGTTGCTTCATTGCAAATGGCTCACACCACGGGCTGGTAGGAAGAGGCCAGAAATGTTGTACCACTTGATCTAGAGCACTTCTGCTCCTTAGCATAATCAACTCGTTCGGCTCGATGAAAACTCTCAATCCGGAGTACATTATGGAACAAGTGCCAGTAATTTATTACCTTTTTTTCTGTAGCTTGGTTGCAATTCAGCGTTGTTAATAATATTAATTGAAAAATAAATATTTTTCTCCCGACAGTCTCGCGGCCATATTCATCGTGAGAGCTTGTATAAATAAGAGTAGTGAAGCACAAACTTAATTGCGCAAGGCCGTAGCTATCGTTCGGTTGAAAAGTGACCAGCCCTAATCGATCAAGCCCTTTCGATGGAGTCTCTCGTTGGCATAAAACACGACTGTGACATTTTCCGTTCCTCCATGTCTCTCTACCAACGCCAGAGGGCTACGATCCGCTAATGAGGGAGAAAAATCTTGTTTCATTTTAATTGATACCTCCTTCTTTCCTGCATAAAACCACCTTGGCAGAACTGATCAATGGAGAGGATGGCGTTAACCGGTGTGGTTTATGAATTTCTTAATCATCTTGCTTGTGGTCTTGTTCTACACAAACCGGTGCATGGCCACTAATGGGGTGACAATTTGGGAAGTTCACATACGATCGGTTCTGTTCTAGCGGATCGCGCGGAGACACATGCATGTTCAACTTTGTAGGAATTCAGTGTACGTGACGGTTAATTAATACGTCTCGAAGGCATTGAGAAATTGGACGATTCTTATGGATTCTTGACTCGTGAGGCAATCATAACTGTCCACTGGAAGGGTCCGTTCACAGCAGCTGCGGTTATGGTTGCGACGACTCGTCCAATCAATATCTTGAAATGGCGACCGTGCCGTGTACTGTGCCATACGGTATAAGCTGCGACAATTTGGATTATTAAGATGACTTTGAGTTGTATGCAGGCCAAAAGTGACACGAACATTGTTTTATAGCCTTGATTGAAGCAAACATGTTTTAAGTTCGGTTTCACTAGTTTGTTGATGGATATAGAAAAGTCTAGAATATGTTTTAAACTCTGTTTTTAAGTTCTTAAAGTCATCGTTGAATCAGTCATTTTTAGATGTTTTGACTACTTAGACAATACTTGGGAAAGCGAATGTCATAATAACCATTGCCTTAATTTTTGGAAATTATTTTTAAAAACAAACAAAAAGAACGCCTATGGGAAATCCACTTTCGAGTTTTCTAGGTCGATGACCAGTATAAAAAACCTTCCAAAATTTTTTACTAGATCACTGGTGAAGGCATGTTGATAATACATCCAAGACTCAACATTTTTTTGATACCTGTCGATCAAATTTTGAACAAGACCAATGAAGCGACGTTAGTGTATTCAGAACTCTCTGAATGTTTCAAAATCTTTTGTATCATCGTGACGCTTGTAGACACTTTTGAAGTAAAACTTAATAATATTGATAGAAGTTTTTTTTTCACAAATTGGCACCCGAACTAGTTACTACAGTCGATCCAGCGTCATCGGTTTGCAACTAAACTTAACCGTTCAGCGAGGAATTGAGTGATATTTCCCCATTAAATTGTCAACAAAGACCGATAATGTTGTACCTGTGGGACGTTTGGAATGTGATGCAACGTGTCTGCGTGTGTGTTTGTGCAGTTCAAGGGGAAGCTTGTTTGCACATGTGGGATTTGCAACGAGCCGAGCCGTTGAGAGTATCTTGACACACTGATTGTAACTATTATTCATCATTACGGCACGAATGCCGTTGTTTCGATTCTGATACGAGGTGTACCCAGGACGTGCACAGCTGGGAGAATCACAGATAAAATGATTATGTCAACATTGTAAAAGGTTTTTACCTTTCCTCCAATTAAAGTTAACTATGCGGCTTTGTGGAAACCTGGAAATGCTACAATTGTCGTTTGGAATAAAACATTAGGGTGAGTTGAAAGGTGATTTATCGAGTACCCAATCTCATCCGACAGATAATTACATTTCCTGAAGCTTCTTCCTAGGCAGCTACTCAGGCCCCAATACATGGTGGAGATCAGATTCTCATAAATTAAAAAAAAACCTTTCAACGGCTGGCGATCCAGTTCAGATGGAACAGCGTGCGGTTATATTTCATTATGCAGGCGATATCCTCTATCCGACGCTGACCGGCTCGGCTCTCGTGTTGTAGTGACCTGCATCATATTTTTCTTTCCGTCGTCGGTGGAGCAGTAGTCGAGTAGTGCTGGCATTGTTGGCATATCCCTATAACGGCTTTGTGAGCCAGTCATCCTCCGTCGCAATCACTGAAGGACGTCCGTCATAAAGTCAACCCCGACTTCCTGACAGCAAAGCGGCAGTCGACCTCTTGGTCAGCAAGTGTGCCGCAAATAACTTTTTTGTCACGAGGAAAATGAGAGTACGGTTTATACTTCCCATAATGAAGAATTTATTTTTTTTAATAACAATTTTGTTTTACAACTAAGGTGAGAAACAGTGTTAAGGTTATTACGACTTCCCACATTTAATTTTATAATTGTGCAATGTCCTTTCGTTATTCAACTGCCTATCTGCACACCTGTTCAACTAAAGAACCAAAAACGAGACGAAATCTCTTTATTTTAAGTATCGACATCTAGCGGTGGAGAGAACGCATTTTACACTCGAAATTTTATTATACTTATAACACAGACAAACAGACGTGCCACTCGATGACAATTTCATCGACCTGAAAAATAACGATTATTTTGAAATTTTGCTTAGTGGGCAATAATGCCGCTAGTGTCGCTATAACAAGCGTGCACATTCATTATCAAAGACAAAAACCGTTAGTAATGCAGCTGGTTTTAATTTAAGCAAGCGCGCACATCCTTTAGCAAAGACAAAAACCGTTTTACGAAAAGAAGTTAGTAGGCAATAGGCTCACATGGTGGCGCACGAGTGTAAGGTTTCGAATAAGGACGAAGATTTTTCAGGATTTTTCTTAGAAGTGGCACGTCTGTTTGTCTGTGCTTATACCATTCATACCTGCTCGTGGTGAAGAATTATTTCGGTCTCTTTTGTCCTCATACAAAAAGCAAAAAGCAAAAAACAGTGCGACCTTCGCTGCTCTTTCGCCGAGAAAATTCTTTGTTCTCTCAGGTATCGGTATAGCAAGAGTGCCTTTTCATGATAATCGTACAGTACCACCCGCATACGTGCAAGGTTTTTTTTGTACATATTTTTTTAATAACCTTTATTGTTGCCAGATTTGAAAACCGATTATCTTGGCTAACAACAATCGTTTTAGCGTTTTTTTTTTAGTACTTAATGTCGCAAGCAGTGCTGTGTATAGCGCGTATTATACTCGCTATGTTAGGTCTAATTAACGGTACGAGAAAAAAAAATTATTGCCGTTAGTCGAGGATTTCGGATTCCAACTCCAACGAAAATATTTAAGTAATTCAACTAAAGCCCTATTTAGAGTTCCAAGCGAAGTGAAAATCTCATACAAAATGTTCATTTTTTTACGCTCGTGAAAAATGCAACCTGCAAAAATTTCACATCACTAGGAACTGTAAACAAATTCGATCCAGCGAAATCGAAGGTTGTGGATCTCAACTTTTTCACTTGGGTTCACTTTTTTCACGCATGCAAACGCCAGTGAAAAAAGCAGCAGCAAGCGAAAACTTGCGTGCGTTTATATTCTGTCAGTTGCAGCCAATTTTCACTTCGGAGTGTAAACTCGTGAATTTCGCTTCACTTAAACTGTAAATTGCAGACTGGTGAAATACCTGCGTGTTCCAAAAGCGGGTTTTCACGACAGATTTTACGCTTTTTCACTTGTCGAATTTTTCACTTCGCTTGGAACTGTAAACTATGCTTAACTGGTTAAAATGGTTTCAACAGTCGCAAGGTGTACGATCCAAGAAAATTTATTAAGCAATGTTTGAATGGTTGTGAGATTTTTAGTTTATTTATTTCTATTCATGTTGATTGTGAATGGTTATTAAATATAAGTTCAAAAAATCTCTTGAATGCGGTTTTGTTTTAACTTGATTTCGATAAGTTCAAGATCACCTTTTTGTCTGATCATTGAAGTAACTAAAGAATAGATGTTTGCTGCATGTTCAAACTATTGGAGCTAACTGTTTCAACGATACACTGTAAAATCAATGTAGGATGCAATAGCGAAAAACGAATGAGAAAGCGTGGGCTAGGATTTGCAGCAGAGTTTTGTTCGAAGTTGCATATCTGTTCTGTGCTATCTGTCAACTGTGAATCTTGGCTTCAATATTGAAGCAGCGAGATGGGATGATGGGCATTACAAACCTGTGGAGTGGAGAAAGAAAAATAAGGAGGTTGTGAGTATATAAGCGGGAATGAAAAGGTGAGCTGCAATGGAGAATTAATATAATCGGTGCACTGACAGTTAAAATATTTTGTTTTTAGAGCTATTGAAGAATATATGTTCTAGTTAAGAAATTGATGCGGAACTTTCTGTAGAATGTTGTGGTTTTGTTCGCTGTAGGGTTCTGTGTAGCTCCCAGATGGTCTCGAGGTACGATGCTGGCCTAACAAGCTAGTCGTCGTTGGTTCGAGTGTTGGCTCGGGAGAGACTGTTAGTGTCAGTAGGATCCTAGCGCTAGCCCTGCAATTGTCCTGTACACTAAATAGTCGACTGCGAAGTCCATGTATAAATAAACAGAAGGTCAGGTTCCGAATCGGAATGTAGTACGAAGTCTTTGCTTTGCTTTGCTTTAAGGTTCTGTGTGTATTCAATACTGCTTCTTGTATTAATGTTTAGAACTAATCTTAGCAGAACTACAGAAGATTCGATAATTTTCATATTCATAGCGGTAAAACATGGCCGCGAGGCAGAAGTTTAAACTGATATTTCGTCAAACTCAGATACAGTATTTACAGTACTCTATTTGACAAAATTGAAAGTATATTGTGATGTGAATAATATTCTTTAAATCATTAAACATATATGCAGGAATTTGTTATGTTGATAAAACAATTTCTTGTTCATTATTTTTCAGCGTTTTTCAATTGCGAAGATGGTTTCACATCTGTTAGTTGTGTGGTTTACGGAATGAATTTGATTATTCATTTCTACTATTCTAGCATGACAAAATCGTTTTCTCTCCCAGCAAATTCGACATCCAAAAGTTGATGTAACAAACAGCCTGTCTCCGTATTTATTTCTCATTGTTTCAACTGCAGTTTAATTATGTTTCATAAATCATATCCGGTTGAAATTACTGAGCCCGTAGATTTTCGAGGCCCATTCGCGCGGAGCTCGCTCAGGTGGGAAGCAAGTCTAATGCCACAATAAACCAAAACCTTTAATACGCAACAAAATGTGGGCCGTTTTACGAATCTGTCTTGCTTCATACTCGCGCTACTAATCCTAGGTGATATGGCAAACAGTAAAGCTGGTTTGACAGTTTTCACCTCTCACCGCCCGTGTTGAGTAACTCAATTACCTGCCAGTCTTCCCTAGATCTTGCAGTCGGAGCTCGTAATAATTTGAGATAGAGAGAATGATATTTACGCTCGCTTCGCGGTTTGCGAGTAACTGTGAAGTTGGTACCGTTTTTACAAGTTAACGGATGTATAAAGTGAATTAGCAGTGTGAGAGAGTTGGAGGCGCAAAGGCAACGTTCCGAAATGAAACTAATTAAATTTTAGTACATTTTTCGAATTTGTAACGTGTTTGATTTTGTTGCGTTGAAATAATTCACCTCGCTTGTTAAAACCAGCCGCAACATAACCTAATTAAAACGAAGCTAACTGTTTTCGATGAATATTCTCTCAGTGCATACTGACAGTTGCCAGGTATCCGCCGGGGGGCTCATCGTTTCTCTTTTACGACACTTGCACATCCCGGTTTTGTCGAATTAAACTGCACCTGTCATGTTAAATTACCATGCTGAGCTGCTGATTTCGTCGCATGCCAGTCAAGTTCTTCGCTGCGTTACGGTGGAAGAAAAAAATGAACTTTATGGGCAATTAAAGTGATGAACAGTTTATGTCAACGGCACACGGATAAGCACAATATGGTGAAGTGGAAGATAACGAGATATTTATTTTCGTCTATATCATGTATCAGTGGTTGTTTATCAGTAAAAAAAACTGGTGATATGAAAAGTATGGTTTCACAACAAGCTATGATGCATACATAAATATTAAGGGTAAATCACTTTTTTCATTTACACATTTTCTTATTCCCTGTAGCCCTTTTTGTTATATTTACCACATCTTTCATCTGGTTATCGCAACCTTGCTTAAATCGCACATCATTTTCCAAAGTTTTCACTTTATCTGCTTGTTATTGCTTTTCGCAGTTTTCAAACCCAACCACAAGTTAAGTCATCAACATTAAATCGTTTTATAGCTGCCCTAATTTTCCGATTTCATTATTTTGGGAACTGCCAGGTCCGAAAAAGACAAACGGACTCCACACAGTGATTCCAGTACTACGTCCATCGACCACCGGAGTACAGATCTCTAATGGGCTCACCATTACCATAATCACTAATCTTTATTATCGTTATGTGTTATGTTTCACCTCTCGGGATATTTACTTCATCGAATGGGCTCGAAACTAAGAGATGGAAAGAGCTGAGCACTCCTGTAATAACATTATCTCCCCGCGAACTGTGAAATCAAACCGCACACTTTTCCGCCAGTTTATGTTATTGTTGCACCCTCGAGCAAACAACAATCAGCTGAGCGTACACCTTCAGCCAATGGCGTCGTAAGATGCAGTCCGAGGTCTGAGCCGGTGTTTATTTGTATACGGACTGAGTACAACTTGTACTTCACTCGCTACCGTTTGTAGCAGCAAAAAATGGGACGAGGAGGCATAATCCACAATAATACATTTCTTAACACTCATTTTCCACATCGGGAGTTGAATTGTTGGACTTATCCTGTCCACGCTTATGAATTCGCGCTCTTGGTCATCAATCCTAGGCCAAGCTCTGTGGTTAGCGTGGGAAGCCTGGGGGAGCGCAGGAGGTAATATGGAACGAAGCAACCAATCAGTTCACCTCTCGCTCGGTAAACCACAAAACACTACAGGAAGAAGGAAGTGAACCGATCAAACATTCCATTTTCAATTGCCCGCCGAGGTTTGATAGAAATGAAAGTGTACTGTTGTATGATACCGGCATGGACTTCTCTGTATACAACAGCATCAACCCCAGACATGAAGCCGCTGTTCTCTTCTGCACCATGAGGTAACGAGAAATGAAAGAAGACACCGTCTTCGCGATGATGCTCTCTGTCTAATCGATAAGTATGCCTTAAGGCAGTAACTAAATATTATGATGCAGTTCGTTTTTTGCTAATTACGGGCGCTATTACGTAAACCAAATTGTGTAGTCACGAATGGTATTTTTTCTAGCCGTTCATTTTGAGGTTAATTTTCAAAGGTGCGATTTTGATGATGAGCAAGGTTAGGAGAATTTTTAGTTTATATTAGTACAATTTTATGGGAAACACTTTAGTGTACGTTTCCAAACTAGTGGTTGGAGTTTGGTACTTGCATTGGGCTTGTGGTTGACATATAGAGGCATGTCTAGTGAACAGACATAATAGGTATGATCTTTGAATCGATTGTATTATACAATAATATAAATCATTCACCTAAGTGTATCATTCTTGATTTTATTGAAATTTTGCACACGCATGTGGCATTTTTAGGCGCAAAAGCCGATGAGAACTTGGTCGTATGCTGACAGAGAAGGAGGAACTGAGCTCCTTAGCGGACAGCTTGTCTGAGCGTTAAAGGCGACTTAAGCAGCATCTGATCCCGATTGGATGGCTGAATTATGAAATGCGACAAAGCATCGCATAAGGCACCATGCTAAAACAAACAGTATTATGAACAATCCAGATAATATTGCGAATCGGAACGATCGGCAGTGAAATAGGTGGCGAAATAAGTGTCCCGGGTGGCGACCGAATCCTACTGGATCAGCTGGAAGTCGGCCACTTCGACATCGTTGTTTTTAGAAACTTTTTCGTAGAGGAGCGAACAGAACTACGGCTTTATAGTGCTGGGCAGGATGCGGAGTCAAAGGGCGGGATTTGGGTGTTGGGGGACCCGAGGTATATACTTTTAAGAGTCTCTGATTGATATACAAACAGTGAAATATTCACGCTCCGTGAAAAAATGCCATGTCATCCCAACCAAAATGTCAGTGAAACCGCGCCCAGGAGGCCTAAACAATTACCAGCGAACTGGAAGGTCCCGAGCAACAAGAGGTCTTTACTTTGTCTTCCAATCTGTATTCGCTGATCCTGATCGACCAGGACTTGGAAGCCTGGGGCATTTGCCCCCCTTAATCCGGAATACGTTCCTACGTAACTAGTTTTTGGGTTCCCTAACACCCGCCGATCGGGCGTCCTTATCCACACCGCACATCTCACGAGTACGAGGTTTAGCATGTCGGGCTCTCTACTGAATTTTATCTTCACTGGCCGCTTCACTGACATTCGTGCCATGTAGCCAGCCAACAGTAACTTGCCGTATTCTATCAGCTTGATGATATCCGCATGTTGGAATGCTCGGTACACCTGGTGGTTCATGCGCTTACGTCACACTCCGTTCTCCAGTTCTTCAGCAAGTATCTAGCGCAGGATCCTGTGCTTGAAGACTCCAAGTGCTCGCCGGTTGGTCTTCTTCATCGACCAACACTCAAAGCCGTAAATACCACCGAAAGTATCAGTGTCCTGCAGATGCCGGGAGTATCAGTGTCATGTAGTTGCGGGATCTCAGCTAGCCACATTACGGTAAAAGATCCTGTTTGCGGATATTATCCGTTTCTTCTTTTCGCGGCTAACATCATTGTTACACGACTCGAGAGTACCAAGATTAACAAATTCGTCGACTACTTCATAGATACCCTCATTTATCGCAATCGCAGTACCAAGACTCGACGCATTTCTACGCTCTTTACCAAGCATGATGTATTTTGTTTTAGATACCAAACAGTCCCAAGCCGTGGCCTTTGCTGCACGTAGAAGTCGTCTCCATTTCACTCGGACCATGGCTGCAGTCCACCAGCTCTGTAGTCTGTGCAGGGTCCGTAGGTCGTCTTCCACCTGAAATCTCCTTGTCCGCTGTCTCGTCTCTGACAGGTTGGTTTTAAACACCATCATTACCGGGCTGTCATCCAATGTTCTTGCGACATGCCCATCCCTCCACAACCTGCAAATTTTAGCAGTGTAGACGATAGATGGCTCTCCAAGCAGCTCCTGCAGTTCGTGGTTCTTCCACCTTCTCCACGCTCCGTTCTCCATCTTCATTCCACCGAAGATGATACGCAACACCTTTCTTTCGAAGACCGCAAGGGTGCGTTGGTCCTCCATAAGCATAGTCTATGTCTCATGGTCGTAGAGGACTACCGGTCTGATCAGTATCCTGTAGATGGTCAACTTAGTGCGGCTGAGAATTCTACTCGACCGAACGACTTCCGGAGACCATTTCCTGCCGGAATGCGTTGATGAATTTCTCTGATATCGTTGTCGGCAGTTATCAGTGACCCAGGTGCACGAACTCGTCGGTCAGCTCGATTTCATCACCATCAACTTGAATTTGGGGTGGGAAGTTAATGCTGTCTTTCCGTGAATCCCTTCTTTTCATGTATTTCGTCTTCGCTGCATTAATGATTAGTCCAATCCAATTGGCTTCGGCCTTTAGTCCGATGTACGTATCCGCCATCTTCACGAAGGGCCAAGCCACAATGTCGATATCGTCGGCGAAGCCAAACAGTTGGATCGACTTTTGGAATATTGTGCCACTCGTATTATTCCCCGCTCTTTTTATGACATCTTCCAGGGCAGAGGCCTCGAGGCCCCGATACTCGAACTACACACATCACTCGATCCATCTACGCTTTGAACATCCAGTTTGGTAGTGCTCTACGAACTGCTTCGCAAATGATGATAGTTGATGGCAGAGTATTCGGGGGAGTACCTTGTAGGCGGCGTGCAGCAGAGTGATTAAGATGGGCGATGGACGGCTGGGAGGCCGTTTTTTACTGTTGCTTAGTAAGTTTGTAGCTCTTTCCAAACTTCCATGACCTCGTCAAAGCTTGGCGGATCCATGTTTTGTTTGTGGCGATGGCCCTACCTTCTTCGCCGTTCACCAGCATCTCGTGAGCATGGGCCCGGGATTTCTTTTCCGTTACATCTTGACACTTCGCATCGAACGTACCTGACCAACGTGCAGTAAACCAAATGGACTATATTCGCATCGACGGCCGGGTTTGCTAAGATATCACTAGCGTAAGCACCAACCGCGGTGCGGATATAGACTCTGAGCGCTGCCTAGTTGTGGTACGCTAGCGCTCAAAACTGTTAACCGTGTTTTACGCAATGCAGAACTCCACGACTCAATTTCAAACAGATCCGGATCTCCCAGGCTGCGGAGCAATACGCGCATTAGCTCGAAACGTTTCTACTCACGGCGGAGGAGCTCGACGCATCGCGTCTCGAGGACAGCTCATGCAGAAGTAGTACAGCTATCAGCGATACCGCATCGAATAGGAGTGGAGTAAAGGTACCGATCGGGAGAAACGACTGGTATCACGGCGAATGCAAGGGAGCGGTCGAGACGAAAGAAGCGCTAGCAAGAGGATTGTGAACATGAGGAGTTCCATTTTATGTGTAACAACGCGGATGGGAACCTTCTCACAGATGCCAACGAGAAGATCGACAGTTGGAAGCAGCACTTTTAGTATCACCTGAAAGGCGATACAGCAAGAAAAAGCGAACCAGGTACAGACATAAAAACACCACCAGCAGATGACCGAGTACCAGCTCTCGATATTCATGAATTTCGCAATACCGGACTGCCGAGCGAGCTCTTCAAGTATAGAAGAGAAGCGCTGGATAGTGCGCTGTAAGGTGCCGTTTGCAGGATTTAGGAGTAGGAAGTGCCTCCAGACTGGTAGGAATGGAGGGAATTGTCTGCCCCGTCTACAAAAAGGACGACAAGTTGCAATAGCGCAACCACCGTGGGATCTCGCTTAACAATGCCGCTTACAAAATACACTCACCGATCCTGATCTATCATTTATCACCGATCACCAGGAGGTTCGTAGGCCAGTACCAAGAAGGTTTCACCTGGGACCAGATATTTTCAACACGACAGATCTTACCGAAATGTTGGTAATACATTAACTTCCCGAGGGCCTGCGATACAGTCGATCGAAAACAGCTCATGCACGACAACGGATTCCCGAATAAACTGACGCGATTGATCATGGCAACCATGGCACCAAGTGATGTGATACGTGCGTGTTACGAAGATACTTCCGAGTCCCTTCGAATTTCTTTCTTGAAAACTGTTCAACATCGCTCTTGATAGCGTGATTCGGACAAGGGGCTCGATTTTCACAAGGTCGGTTCAGTTTCAGGGTTTCGCGAATGACTTCGACATCATAGCACGTAACTTTGCGATGGTGGCGGAATTCTACGCTTGACTGAAACCCAAAGCCTGTTTCAGTGGTCGACATCTCTTCCACCGAGCAGCTAGAAACAATAAAATTGAAAGGCTTAGAAAATCATCTAAAAGGTTGTCCACCAAGGTCAAAACTACCGGCAATTGGACAGAGTATAAAAGCTGTCTAACAGGATACAATCGAGAGATCCGTAAATCAAAGAGAAGGGATTGGAAGCTTACATGTGAGCAAGTTGAAAATTTGCCATGCGAGCAAGAGGCTCCAAAAGGAATAACATCAGTCTCCCAACTCAAGTATTTGTAGACGGCGATGAGCTAGAGATGGCCGATAAGTTCGTGTACTTGGGGTTACTGGCGAACACCGTCAATAACACCAGCAAAGTGATTCAGATAACTTTTCACATCGAAACAGTCTTGCCAGATCTACGGATTTCTCCGCAGATCTACGGATTTACACGAAATAGTTCTGGTATCTTTGCTTTGGAAGAAGCTTCCTTCGAATTGGATGCTACGACGCACGACAACAATACCCTGTTCAGACCGGTAATTCTCTGCGGAATCGAGTGAGTTTAAAATGGAATTGCATCGATAAAGTCAGGAAAAATGTCTTTTTTCGTTCAACGCTGTAAGTAATTAAAAAGGTTCCACTGTAAAAATCTTTTTTTAGATAGCGAATCATTTAGCTAAGCGCATAATGAATTTTTTTTTACAAAAATTGATTCTAAGTTTTAATTTTTTTGACAAAAGAATACCAACTCAGAACCGATCCGACATTCTAATTTTAAGCATGACGCATACTTAAATAAAGATCTTATCTCATTGCCATGATTATATAGTTGGTATTCTTGAATCACCCACAATCAACGTACTAGTTGAAAATACTGCCTCCATTCTGTAATTTATTTTGCGAGTTTGTTTCAATATGTTGCAGCATGCAACGCGCCTTTTAAAGATTGTTCTGTCAGAATGGTCGTGATGGCCAATGGCAATGGCACATGATATTTCCATCCACAGTTTTTTTCAACAAGTCAAGTGAAACTTTGCCGATTACTGAATTTCGCGTAACCAAGATTGAGTGTTATGAGAAGGCAGTTATTACCTTTGAAATGCCGTTCCATTAGGGCACCCAAGTCAAAATATATGATGAGTTGTTTAGTAGTGAAACTTTTAAAGCAATCTGCTCGCGCCTATGGTTATTTCGAAAAGTATTTTAGCAGTCACTAACCCAAAAGCAGGTTTGCTAATGAACTCGTAATCAGCTTCGATAGCCCCCTGCAGTAACACACCTGCTACTGCTGGGACACTTGCACTCTGTCGTAATCCGCGTGCAGTCAATTCCTAAACTCTGCCCACGTGCGCGTGCCACCGTTCTCGATTAACAAGTTTTTCCGCTACAGTGTGATACGGGTTGAAACACACATAGCTTTCGCCCGACGATAATTTTGTAATAGCTGACCGAATAAAAACAGCCTCGCTTAATCTTTCATTTTTTTTCTGGTTCAATACCTGTCTCCAATTGATCAACTCCGCATGATTTACATTTCTATCAAGTCACTCTAGGAATGATTGATTCTATTATGACTGTAACTTGCTATGTTGGTTGCTAACATATGAATTTCATCCTGAACGAAAAACACACTATTGAATCATGGGTATGACCACTTGTTCATGTAGTTCATGAAAGCAGGTAGGCAATAATACGTTCCTTGACCCTTATATCACATTCACGTCAATTGCAGTGCTGCACATTCCCGATGCGAAGTAATAGAGAAAAGGGCTTTCCATCTTGTAGAGGCCGGTGGCGTGTAGAAATTGACTCAAAGATTGTGTGGTCGTTTCATTCAGTTTAAAAAGTAATTATCTTGAAAGTTGCCAACTACCGTGCAGCTGTTGTCCTTGTCCTCAAACATAGACCGAGCCTTCTTAAGTCGCCGCACAGATAGAGTTTCTGACTCAGAGGCAGTTCATTAAGTTGCTCGTACACAAGTGTTGCTGGTCGCACAGAGGCACGGGTTTTTGTCACCCAGTGGCAATTGAATTGAGAAACGCGCGACGACAAGGAAAAAGTAATAAAATCCATATCAGCGGGTTTACTGTTGCTGCATGTGCGCGCCGCCGCTCGTTGCTTGGTGGTATAAAATTTTGCTCCAAAGCTTGCGAAAACTTTTGCGCCATCCGGCTAGGATTGAGATATCAGCCGGATTAGTGTCGGCGGAACGCGTTCGGTCAGTTTTGTAGCAATATTAGTATGCTGGGTATGGCAAAGTTTGCTGGAAATGCACCGAAAACTTTTCTTCGGAGCTTACTGCTTTTTAAATACAAAGTTTTTAAATTTGAGTTATCACAAATCCTCAATAAAATATACAGTGGAAGGAATTTACTAAATAATATAGCAGGCTTTTTCAACACTGGAACAAAATCACTGCTCTGCTCTTACCACCATATTACCATGTTTTTGCCTTTCTCATAGAAAGGTATAGCAATCACTGGAAAAACCAAAGGTATAAAAGTGGTCCCAATGGCCGAATGTCATATACCACTCGACTTCTTTCGACGAACTGAGCATTTTCTGTATGTATGTATGTATGTGTGTATGTGTGTGTGTGTGTGTGTGTGTGTGTGTGTGTGTGTGTGTGTGTGTGTGTGTGTGTATGTGTGTGTATGTGTGTATGTGCAACTTTTTTTTCTCACTCACTTTTCTCAGAGATGGCTGGAGCGATTTTCATAAAATTAATTGCAAATGAAAGGTCTAGCTGCGCCATAGGTTGCTATTGAATTTCATTGTAATTGGATTTTTAGTTTAGAGGTTATGTATCAAAATGTAAAAATCACGAAACATCAATATCTCAGAAACCACACAACCGATTTCAATAAAACTGGTTTCAATTGATTGGGCTGTCCCCAGAACCTTTAACTTTTGAATTTCGTTATGATTTAACATATGGTTCAAAAGTTATGTGAAGAAAAGTTATCCTAAGGTTGTTCAAACACTCATTTTTCTCAGTGATGGCTGAACCGATTTTCACAAAATTAGTGTCAAATGAAAGGTCTAGTTGCCTCATAAGTTGCTATTGAATTTCATTGCAATCGGATTGTAACTGTGCCCGTTGTTTTTATAAAAATGTGAAATCACATAATGAAAGTAAACATATTGACTTTCTCCTAACTATCACTGGATAATTAAAAGGTAGAAAAATGATTGAAATGGCCAAATGTCATATACTACTCAACTCAGTTCGATGAATCGAGCATTTTCTGCATATATGCATGCATAAGTATATATGTTTGTGTGTGGGTGTGTACGTGTGTATGTGCACCTTTCTTTCGCACTCACTTTTCTCAGAGATGGTCTGACCGATTCTTCCTATCTTGGTGTCAAATGAAGGGTTTATTTGCCGCTTAGGTTGCTATTAAATTTTATTGCAATCAAACTTTTAGTTTTAGCGCTGCGTCAGAATGTGAAAAACGCTCTTATATCTCAGAAGCTATGAACATAGTTGAATTCAAATAAATGGGCTTTCAAGCCCTTAAACAATGAATTTCATAATGTTTAAACATGTGGTTTGAAAGTTATAGAAAGAAACGAAACCCGCAGACTGTTCAAAACTATAGCTACGATCAAAATATGTGGCCTTAACATCATTTAAATTGAATATTGTACTATTTCAATGTTTGCGGCCTTGCTCGAGATTGAAGTTGAAATTAAAAGTCATTTCTATCATTTCACTTTTTGCCTTTCTCCTAGAAAGGTATAGCAATCACTGCAAAAACTAAAGGTATAAAAATGCTCAAAAGGGCCGAATGTCGTATACCACTCGACTCAGTTCGACGAGCTGAGCATTTTTTGCATGTGTGTGTGTGTAACGCTCTCCCAATCTCACTCGATTTTATCAGAGATGGCTGAATCGATTTCAATGAAAACAATTGCAAATGAAAGGTCTAGTTGCCCTATAAGACCCTATTGAATTTTATTGTAATCTGATATCTAGTTTAGAGGTTATGTATCAAAATGTAAAAATCACGAAACATCAATATCTCAGAAACTACACAACCGATTTGAACAAAATTGGTTTCAAATGAACGGGCTACCTAAAAACCTTCAACTTTTGAATTTTATGAAGATTGAACATATGGTTCAGAAGTTACAGAAAGAAACGTGTTCTGGAGACTGTTTAATCTCACTCATGTTTCTCAGAGATGGCTGGACCGATTTTCATAAAATCAGTGTCATATGGAAAGTCTTGTTGCCTCATAAGACCCTAATTATTTTTTTTGCGAACGGATTATTACTTTTCCTGTTATGTTTAAAAATGTGAAATCCAGCTATGAAAAGAAACATATTCTGATGACTACTTGGGCTCACTCACTTTTCTCAGAGATGGTTGACCCGATTTCCACAGAATTAGTATCAAATGAAGGGTCAGCTGTCTCAGAACACTCTATTGAATTTTGCTGTAATCGGAATGTAACTTCGTCGGTAATGTATCAAAATGTGAAAATCACTAAACTTCATTATCTTAGAAACTACACAACAGATTTGAACAATATTGATATCGAATGAACGGGATAGTTAAGGGTTAACTGATGAATTATGATTGAACACGTGGTTTCAAAGTTTGGCTCCCTTATACGTTCCCTTTTCATTTGATTGTAATCAAACTTAAGCAACCGTTATGTTTTAATTTGTAAAACAACGAAGCTCTATTATCTCAAGTATTACACGACTTATTTGAACATAACTAGTGTCATACAAACGAGTCATCTCTCAAACTTACAAATAACAAACTTCATAAAAATTTGATATACTGTTAAAAAGTTCTGTAAAGAAAAAAAATTCAAAGACTATTCAACACTATAACTGCTTTGATCAATATATATGGCCTCAACATGCTTTAAATGTGGTTTCGTACTATTTGAACGTTCCCGGTATCGCTCGTGTTTAAATTGTTCGAAATTAAGAGTCATTTCTTATATTTCGCTATTTCTGAAGCACTAACATTACGTCAAATTTCACATTTTATACTTTAATTACAACATCAATATATTAGAACTCAGAGAGTGAATATACCTTCTTGGATTTAAGCATTCATGTAAATCTATTTTTACAAATAATAAGTTTGAATGAGAAAGGCTGAGTCTGACCGCTAGGTGGATTAATTTAGGTTTTCTCAAAAACAGTCAAAGTGAAGCAGCCTCATACTAACGGCTCAAATGGTAAAAGTAAATCAAAAACACTTGTTTTGGTTGTTGCGTAATTGTTATGTACAGCTAATGTATTTTTTCACTTTATTATATCCGCACTATGGTGAACCAGAAATGCTTGTTCCAATGTATTGATAGGCTTGTTAAGTTGTGTTAATTCTAAAGTAGAAGATAAGTGACTTAAAAGAAATCGTTCAAAAAAACGAAAAGTGTTAGGTGAAAGTGTTGTATAAAAACCAATTAAAACGTTAAAGAGCGAAAACATTTTTTCAATGGATTAAAACAATCGTTCGATTTCAAAGAATGGTCCACGACATGCAAAATATGGCCAAAATATCCGAGCACTGCACTTTACTCTAAACATTCGACAAAAATCCATAAAATTCGTTATTTTCGATCCAAAGTAGGGTCCCCCCTTAACTGCTTTTAGTTTTGATTCTATGGAAATCGATTACTTTTTATTCATAAAGTCACGTCCCGGTTTGGCCAGGAGTCTTTTTTGTTTATCTGTTTGCCAGAACAGAGCAGAACAGAACATGAAGAAAAATTGTTCTCGCACTTACTATGTGACCTTTTTTTTTTTTATTCTCGCTTATTTTCCGTCGGTCTAGTTCCGCCACTGTTGTGGCCAATCACCTACGCCCAGGGAGGCGACTCCACACCCAGGACCCTAACTCACGACCCGTTTATTAACGGACCGGTGCCAACGGCTTTACTTCCTCATGCGATGGAAGGCGTGATCCCAGAGATTTTTCGCCTCAGAAAATCTCCCGGTGTCGGCTATGATTGAATCTAGACCAGTTGGGTTGGTTGTGAGTGGATCACGACACCTCACAACCATCGACACCTATGTCGGCGGTGGGATTCGAACCCAGGCGTCGAGCGTGGTTGGCGGAGACGTTACCAACCACACTAGGCCCCCGCTCAACTATGTGACCTTATCAGTGTTTAGATTGAATTGCTCAAACAGTTATGAGTTGTGAACACTTGCCACCTTAATTAAGTAGTGCAAAATCTAAGTAACATCCATTAGCTGTTGATCATGTTCATGCTGTTCCACTTGTTTCATTTACTCAAGTTCCTTGCTATGAAGGAGAAATGGTTTCAAAGTTTGCAAAAAATAAATTGTAATCGTTGCTTGCGAGATGTTTGACTCGCACTGACAGTCGCTTCCAAAAGGGAAACCCGTGATTAGCAAATTTTTTTGGAAATAAAAGCTGTTTAACTTTGCTCTATTTTCACAGCAATCGCAGCTTTAGCATATTACAGCCGCAAAAACACGCAATAGTGCAGAGTTTTCTAAGAGGCTGGTCAATTAGCCTGCACATCGAAATCCACTTTAATTGCATCCTCTAAATGCACCAGGGACAACGGCGAAGCTCAGCGAGATCATGGTTTGCAGTTGCACTTTGAATGTGGTGTGGGTTGTAATTATACTCGAAATAACTAGCGATCAGCATTGAAATTTGCACCATTAAGTTTGCCAAAGTCAATGCCTAGTAGGTAAGTGTGGTAAAGCAATTGAAAATTGATCGAAAATTCTTGAAATTCAAAACAAAGCGGGCAATATTTCCGCGCGAAAGACAATCATTGCAAGACATGTCCATGGTAACAATTCTCGATTGTGTGAAAAAATACGCTGCTTTAGATTTAGATAAATTTGGCGGTACAAAATGAAGGCATTAAAGTGTACCTTATGTTAGCTAATGCCTTAGAAAAGTAGAAACATGAAATGGCCTTTCACATAATGAAACTCAAACATTGCTCAATGTGGGGTAACAACTTGGAAGAACAACAACTTGTTAGAGCTTAATACTGGCTTTCCATGGTCGTCGCTTTTTCTCACCGGTGACGACAAATTTACCAAAAAGAACAATGATAAATTATTAATTATCCCATGTTAGCTTTCGTCTAACCTGTCTGTGAGTAAAGTAAGTCTTTGCCCTGGAGAACTGGAAGCTTGGTTTTTATTCTTTCTGATTAAAGTTTTCCTGCAGAGAATTTTCACCGAAATGGAGATAAATGGAGTATTTTATTCAGGCAAAATTGTTTCTCCTATGGTATTGCATAGTTCCATAAAAAGTATGACAATTATACTTCAAATGTAGTTTTTTGTTAATATTTGTTCGCTGTGAATATATGGAGTACAAGAGAATTGACTCGCTTGAATGGGAAGCGGTCAGGGCAAATGTCATTTCCCTCAAACACAATTTTTATTTTGACTAGAATTCTATTTTCGCTAATGATGTTGAGAATTCTTGGATTTTATAATAACTACGATATAATTACAAGAGAGTAGAAAAACCCGCTACCGAACTACTGAATTAATAAAGATTAAAATTTATAAAGCCTCGGATATTCGTAGTTGGGGAATCTTTATGCGTCTTTTTCCAATTTTTGAGCTAGATGGAGGCGTACATGCAATTCAGAACTGTTGGCTGTGGCAAACTATTAGTTGTTAAGAAATATTCCACGACCAACGCCAAAACAAACATTATCTGCATCACAGTGAACAGCAAAATTAATAAAGTTAAAGGGTATGTGCTTGAGTGCACAAACGTAGGTTTGACGTGGGACTATTGTGGGTGTAAAAATTTAATTCTGCCATAGCCATAGTATATAACACACACCAAACGTACAAATACCAAACACAACAATTCATGAACACTTCACAAAAAACACATACACCTGTGATAAACCATAACATACAAACTAATAGGAAAAATAAATAACTTGTTGCCTATAGAAGTATTCTGTCATGAATAAATTTACCTCGGATGAATGGATTTTTGCACACACATACACGTTATACACACACGCTATACACACACACTACTCACAAGCACACGCTCCTCAGACACACCCACGCTTCTCACACACACACGCTACTCACACACACACACACGCTACTCACACACACACGCTACTCACACACAAACACACGCTTCTCACACACACACACATACACACGTTACTCACACACACATACACTTGCTACTCACACACACATATACAAACGCTACTCACACACATACATACACACGCTACTCACACACACACACGCTACTCACACACAAACACACGCTACTCACAAACACATACACACGCTACTCACACACACAAATACACTTGCTACTCACACACACATATACAAACGCTACTCACACACATACATACACACGCTACTCACACACACACATACACACGCTACTCACACACACACATACACACGCTAACGCTACTCAGACACACACACTTGGTATACGACATACTATACCTACACAAATTACTACCGGCAGCATCCAAACGGCCTCCAAGTCTTCCAATGGTTCCTTCCAACGGTTTCCAATGGTCCCCACTCCCCAGTGCCGATCACGTCCAGTTTCGGGCTGTATTCCAACAACGATATCTGAATTAGATTTTCACTGGTGGGGTCCAACTCAGATCGAAGGGAAACCGAACGCTCTGACGGTCGACCAGTGTTGAGCTTCTCTCAACACGAAATGTCCTTTTATAGTGTCACTCAGTGTGGGGAACTTGGGTGATTGGGGGAAGAACCAATCACGTGGAAGCATCTCTGCTTTCTTTCTTCGTCGTTTACGTTGGGTGATGAATGCGATGCCAATTGGTTGGCATTGCTAGCCAATGACTGGATGCGTGGAATCCTTTCGTCTATGTTTTTGAAGTCTGCGTTAGGGAAATATACCAATCGTATGAAAAATGTATGTGAATATTCGACCTTCAAACTTTCCCGCAATTTTCACGGAAATAAGAAAATGGTAACTGAAATTATCATGTTATACAAATCTTGTATGTTTTAGCTTTCCAACGGTATATCAACTATTGAAATCAAAACAGTTGTTTGAGCGCTATTAGCATCTAGAATCTTCCATTCCGCCAACCAAAAACGTTACATCACAGATAACAGACATCCAAGCTAGTTCCGCTTCATGTGTAAAAAGATTCAACGGTTTTTAAGCATGTCGCAATACGCAGTATGGTGGCGCTAAGAACACTTAGTAGTCAACGATTTAATAAAATCGATAGTTTTACAGCTTTTATCGATATTATCGCATTGCGGTTTTTAATGTAGAAATTTCGAGCAGTCGTGATTTGTACACAATCGACAATTTTATTCCTTCCCAGCTTATATTTACGATAAATATGTTTGTTTTAATGTTGATTTGATAAAAAAACACCCACCTTACAAAATCAGTGTTATATCATTGCAAAAACAGCGACTCTATAACCTGTGATAATGTTCATGCGTCTGGCAGCTTTGACTGTAATCCAGCGCTGCCATCACTAAACTGGTTAGAGTCGCAAGTTGCAGAAAGATGTCGTTAGCATTCCAAACGAGTAAAAGTTTGAAGTCTTACACACGATTTCTGGAGTTTTTTGTTCTAGCTTGGATGTCTGTTATCTGTGGTTACATGTTCAATCCAGTTTTCCAAGAATGTACCTTAGTATAGTGAAGAAAGACGTAGTCCCATGTCAAAACAAAACTAAAATGAAAAAACATGATGGTGGTATACACCGCATGGTTAACTCAGGACTACGGTAGTTTTGTTTTATTCTGGGACAAATTATTCAGTTTATAGTACCATATTTTGAAAAGAAACATTTTTCTTTTGAAGATCTTGTTATCCTCATAAGGTCGATTTATCTTCAATACTCAGAAACGCAATCTTCTGTATGAATCCCGATTAAATACAATTTAGTTAAAAGTAAACTTCATTTTACATTTAATAGTTTTGAGAAAAAATGGTCGCCGATTCCAAAGAAGCATCATCGGCATTGTAGCTCTTTGACTGGTTGAATGTATCTCACAGCAGCCATACGAAGATGCACAGAAAAACATCTTCCTGTATTCACAAGTTTTCGGCACAAACAATAAAGAAAATAAGAAAGAAAAGTCAGATACATACACAAAAACCTTGGAGTTTGCATTTAATTTTATGCGTTTATTGCTTTTTAACTAGATCAATTTAAACATATTATCAGGAAAAATAATCAGAATGATTCCAATCAGTTATAAGATACAAAAAATGCCGGATTTGCTTTAGAAAATTAATTACACTTCATAAAAAGTTTTGAAATGCTTTCATAAGGCATTTCGCTTCACAGCAGCATTTTTACCACAGGATAAAATTTTGTTATCTCCCAGCTCATACCGCAGAATACAACACGCAACACGATACAACGTGTTATTTTGTTACGTGGCTGAGTACTTCATCGGTCCGGTTTCCCTGGTTGGCAAAATAAAATTATTTAATCATTATGTCTTACGAAACGCGGAAAATGACATAGCTAGAAAAAAGGTGGGGCCACTGACAATTTAGTTCTAAACGCGAACAGAAAGCGATTTCGTGGTTGGTTAACCGCTGTTTCTCCAATTGATTTTTAGTTCATTTTTCTTTAATTTGAAACTGAAATGGAATGCTAATTATCATACCAAGTGTTTGGCGCAAATTTTACCTATAGATTAAGACATTAGTACTTAAGGCCTGTTTATGGATAGTAACAAAGCATGCATCAGGCACATGGCACGTACGATTCTATACCATGGTATAGTACATCTTGTTCTCGACTACAGAAGTGAGTTTATTTTTCTGTGAGGACTCATCACTGCCACCATAGATTAGATATATTGTGATATTACCCAGATGTATTCTGTACTCCGCATATCATAATAGGTTATACGCTTATCATTCTTATCCGTGCTTGTGTGTAAGTTTTACCTTTCCGTTTCAAGCTTAATGCTCTACTATATCGAACCTCTGTCCATCCTAACTATATAGCCTAATCACAATTCCCTGGAGAGAATTTTCATACGTTACTCACATCAGTTTCATTATAATAAGAACTTATTTATGTTAGAAGGAAAGTCAACAGGGGTACTGTAGAATTTAAATTGAAGAAAGGTTGCGTGGTAGGGAGTCTGAAAATAAACCTTTGCCAAAGTCCTTTGACAACCAAATGGTCTGATTTTACTAAGATTCGAACCCACGACCACCCGCTTGTCAAAGCGGACTGTGTGATCTTGTGGCTACGAACTCCCCTTCCTGATTCCATGCATCGCTCTATAGAAGCTCCTCATGTCGTGCCTGGTAAAACAGTTCTCCGTCTCCGAGATCGAATTGATTGCGTTTCTCACGGTTGTAAGGCCTCTTTTCAGTAGCTATAGCTTCCCGGTACCTCTACCGCATCTGACGCGTCACATGGTTGGCTGCTCCTAACGTGTTTATTTCCTTACGTCATTTCTAGACACTCAGTATCAAATCACCCACAACACGTGGTTCCCACTGCTGTGTCTATCACCTCTCGCGCATTTAACTGCCCGCGTCGTGGATGTGCTTCCAGGTTCAGGTTCATCGATCCTTCCATGAACATTCGAGTGTAGCAACTCTTTCCGCTGATAACCTCTGGCTGTTCAGACGTACAACATGATTGAGACAGGCAAAATTTTGTCTATTTTCAAACGGTCAGAACTTCACGAAAAAAGCCTCAATTTTGAAGAAACAGGATTCATTTCACTAGAAAACTATCCTAGTTACCTAGGATTACGCGATAACTTGACGTGGTGGAAACACCGGATTTTGGAAGTGTGTGTTAAAACGTACATTTTTACAACGCTTAGAACTTTTTCTGACAGCTTGTTTCTTTTAGGTTTACATGTTTGCTACTAAACTAGAATTCATTCCGAGTTCATAGGTATTCAAAGGATGAAAATCCGTCAAAGAACCATCGAGATGTAACCATTTTTGTGAAAGAAGGATTTTCGGAAATAGTGAACACCACTCTGCACAAGTAGTATGCCGTAAAAACAACTTCGGAAGAGTGGAATTGAGTTGCGGAGGCGGAAGGTTGCTTCTCTAGACACGATGCGAGAAGCTTCTACAAGAAGATAAATCGAATCAGGAATCGGAACGTGTGCAACGATAGGGAGGGGAATCTGATTACCGATAGAACGGAGGTGGCCAGGTGTTGGAAGGAACACTTTAGTGTGCTGTTGAATGGTGAAGAAAACAGCGTAGTCGAAAGGAGCAGGATGGTGATTGAGAATGATGGCAAAGCTGTGGACTCACCATCTATGGACGAGGTTAAGAAAGCAGTGAAAGAGCTGATGAACTGCAAGGCAGCTGGTAAGGACGGCATTCCAGCCGAACTTTTTAAAGCCGGGAGCGAACAGCTATATCGTGCTTACACCGGATGACCGATGAAGAATTGCTTTCGGACTGGTTGGAGGGTCTCATATGTCCAATCTACAAGACAGGCCACCGCCTGGACTGTAGTAATTATCGGGGCATAACCCTTTTCAACACCGTATACAAAATTCTTTCCCGTATTCTGTTCCATAGACTGAGGCCGTTGTCGTAGACCTTTGTTGGCGATTACCAACGTGGTTTTCGAGGGGGACGCTCCACTACGGACTAAATGTTTACCCTGCGTCAGATCCTCGATAAATTTCGAGAATTTAACCTGCAGACGCATCATCTGTTCATTGACTTCAAGGCAGCGTACGATACAGTAAAGAGAAATGAGTTATGGCGAATTCTGGTCGAGCATGGTTTCCCAACCAAACTAATTAGGCTAAAACGTGCCACCCTTGAAGGCTCTACATCATGCGTCAGGATAGCCGGTGAGATATCGGACTCCTTCGTGACGTTAGATGGTTTGAAGCAGGGAGACGGGCTGTCAAACTTATTGTTCAACATCAGAGCAGTGGAAAAGGCCTTCGGCCCTCTCAGGAAAAAAGCTGCGAGAGTAGGGCTCAACATTAACTCTGCCAAAACGAAATACATGGTGGCTGGTAGAAAGCGTGATAGTCCGATGGATGTTGGTGCTGAGCTGTTGTTAGATGGGGAAACTTTTGAAGTAGTCGACGAGTTTATTTACCTGGGTACATTAGTGACACCTTCTACGGATTGTGTAACCAGCCGTAGTTTGCAAACCCGTACTAAACTTGAACTTTACAAAACACTGATTCTTCCCGTGGTCCTCTACGGCCATGAAGCATGGAGGCCGATCGGCGAGCTCTTGGTGTTTTTGAGAGTAGCTCGATCAGAAGAGCCTAACTAAAAAATTACAAAATTCTATCAACGCGAGATACAAATAACATATTTTGATACAATCTTGTATTTTTCCATAAAAACCTGAAATGAAGTAGTTTTGAAACAAGTCTAACTAATTTTTCGTTTTTATCAAAACCTGTTGTTTCTAGCAATGTTTGTTATTATACTGTTCTATATACTATCTTATTTTGTTAGAAAGCTGATACATCAGTAAAAAATTTTGATATGTGTTTGATACTAGTAGAATCATTTCGGTTATAATTTCTGTTATTTTAACACCTAACGGGATCAAATTGAAAACACAGCCTGTAAGGTTTTTCCCGTAACAAACTAACAGCTTTTGTTACATTTTTGTTTTTTCTTTCTGATCGGGAGGGTTTTGCGTTCAATCCTTGGCGGCAAACTAGAAAAAGGTGTTTGGCGCAGATGCATGAACCATGAAGTGTACCAAGTGTACAAATCGGCGGATATAGTTAAGCGGATAAAACACGGCAGGTTGCTTTGGGCTGGGCATGTAGTTAGAATGCCGGATGAATGACCAGCAGAAATCCCGATCTCCCCCGCACTCGTTGGATGTTTGCTGTCGACGAGGATGCCCGCGAAATAGGTGTTAGGGAAGATCGGAGGATAACAGCCAAAGACCGAGTGACATGGCGACGTATTCTGCATTCGGCATTGGATCGATAATCGGTCTGTCGCCGTAAAAGTAAAGTAAGTAATCATGCTCGGAAGTTTCTATCTGTCCAGTTTACAGGAACAATAATTTATAGCCAATCCGATGTGAATTTATTTTAGTATATCAATTTATCTAATCATAGAATGTATTGTTTGAGAAGATAATTTTATTGTCTTAGACTATTCTCAACATTCGAAAAATGCCCAAAAAGTGTTTCTAACGAAAAATTTACCATGCACTGTATTTACGTGAAGTCCGTTATTATATTAAGCACAGGCAAAGTTAAGCGATGATGTCTCAGAAACAAGCTTTTCCGATTCACAGTGCAACAAAAATTCACTTTTTCTTTTGCCTTGGCTTACATGTATGATTTTTCAAACCAAGGCCAATTCATTTATGATTTTTTGATGCGAAAATAAATTTCCTCGAGTTTAAAACCTTTTAACCTTAAGGGGCAACTATGACGCCATTTTGAATTTTTGAGAAATCGGAAATTTTCGATGCTTTTTCGACGCCATTTTGTTTTAAAGCCAAATACCAAAATACCAATTTTTGGACCAAATACCAAAATTATAAGAGTATGCCCACATATTAGCATCTTTTTACCCATTTTTCAAAAATCAGATCTCGAATCCGACAAAAACTGAGCTCAAAACGGTGATTCTACGAAAACTGTTATTTGATTCCATTATCACTGCTTGCAAACAAAGCACCAGGGCCGGATTAAGACGGCGGGGGGCCCGGGGCAAATTTGTTTGTGAGGCCCTCTTTTCTTGAAACATTTAGTGGTATCGTTCGGGAAGGTGACGAGCAAAAAAAAAAGGTCGCCTCAGGACTAGGGGGGCCCCTTGAATCAGAAGGCCCGGGGCATTTGCCCCCTTTGCCCCCTCTCAAATCCGGGCCTGCAAAGCACGATAGCAATTGTAAATGAAAATTCTATTTGAAAATGGATAATTTTTTAAAACTTTTTCACAAATAGTAATACTCAAACAATCCTAATGAAACTTTTTGAACAATTTCAGGCGATGTTGCTTGATGTTTTGCTGTATGTTTGATATATTTTTTTCAAATAAGTAGTGGAAAAGTTTCATCATGGTACATTTTTGGACTTTTCCGATCATGATACAATACCTTACACACATTTATAGAACTTGTAATATTTCAATGAATCTGTTATATGTTTCCACATTAGTCAAATATGACACTAGGTTACGGTTTTCTTAAGGAACGATTTCAAACGATATGAATGAGACACTTACAAGCAGTTGCCCTATGATGCATTGATTAAAAAGAATGTACCTATAATGGAAACGAAAAAGGCAAAATTAATATTTTTTATCTCAGAACCGTAAATACATTTTTGAAATAATTCACATATTTTTATTATGGTTTTATTGTTTAGTGGATAAATAAGCTTTTTTCTCGAATGTCGATGAGAATATAAGCTTTACATAGTGAATCTGTGACTACACCAGTTTGAGATTTGTTTTATTTATACCGAACTAAAAAAGTAGGAGGGTGGTATTCAAGACACGACCGCATGACGTTGGACTACGGTATTCTTATATTCCATTAAAACAAATAATAGAGAGAATTGCAACTCTAGTATTTGCTGCAATTTTATCTAACAGTGCATTTCTGGATGCTGAGACGTTAAAACGTTATAAATAATAATATATACTAAAAGAATGGATATTTTTTATTTAATCGCTGTCATTTCATACATATTCGAATCAACCCTTTGTTTGCTGCACTACCAAGACAATCATTTAATTGAGCGAATTGGTAAAATTTTCCTATCTAAGCAAAAAGCAAACTTTACGAAACTATCTCAAATTGGAGCCCTGAACGATTCAACCGAAAATTTTAAATTTGAAAATTGTTTGACATTTAATCGATAAAACTCATGCTAGGTTAGTTCCAGCCCAGCATATAACTTCATGTATTTGAAAAAAAAAAAAAACGTTTGGTTCAATAACTCAATATAGCAAGAGCTCAATCACACGTTTTTCGGTAGTTGTTATCAAGGTTTGGGCGAGTGACAGGAAAATATCTTAACTTCTTCAGTTGTGATTTAGAGCATTTCTATTGTTTTGTTATTTTTCACGATAGCGACAAGTTTGTTTCTTTCTCTGTGTGCGAGAAACAAAATCAAAACCGCGCACCGAGAAACAAAAACGAAAATTTAATGAATGCTCATTGAGAAAACTTGCAACTCTTTTAACCAATAACTTATGATACTCAAAAGAACCCGTTTTGATCTAAATCAAATTTCTAGTAAATAAGTGTTGATGATTCATAGGTAGTAATTTTTCCTCGATGAATAAAGACTGGCTGAAGAAGTTAAAATCGCTGCTGTAAAATCAAATTCACAACTGTGTTCGTTAAGACGTTTTAATATTTTCAATGACAATAATAATCTTTGATAAACACCCGCTATAGTTATTCACACACATGCTATAACTATCTAAACACGCGTTAAAACTATTCATACACACGCTGTAACTATAGCTATCCATACACACGCTATTCCTTTCCATACATCCGATACAACTATCTATACACACGCATAAGCTATCCAACCATGTGCTATTACTATCCATACATACGCTATAACTAAGCATTACACACGCAGCAGCTATCCACACACAAGCTATAACTATCCGTACACACGCTGAAGATATACACGCAATAGCCATAATATGCTACACATGCTAGTGTCTTACACACGCTATAGCTAGACATACACACGCAACAGCGCCATCCCTATCATCGCAAATGTCATAGCAATACAGATGCACATACGCTATATGTGCACACTGCACACACACCCAACGTTTTCACCCAACGATATCTGAATTGGATTACCGCTGGTGGGGTCCAACTCAGATCGAAGGAGCACCGAACTGAATGAAGAAATGCAGCTTCCCACTACCTCCGCCGCTGCTGCCTGATACCACCGCTCTGGTTCTGCTGCAGCTCAGTTTGGCCGCTGGAATCAGCCACCGCTGCTGATTATACAAGACCGGCCTGGTGACCTTTCACTTGTTAACTGATGACTGCTATGAGACGACACAGGCTATTATATAGCCCAAAGCAAAAATCCATCCGCGAGCAAACAAGAAGCGAGCTTGTGATTGGTTGAATGTGCACGACTTTTCACACAACTTTTAACTAGTTTAGTATCGAAAACATATTTAAATTATTATATGACAATCTTGCGCAATATTTCCCCTATCAATCAAGCCATTGGTGTTTAGAATCTGTTCAGTGGTAATGATAAAAGAAGCATTTTAAAACGGTGTTGAAACACCTGTTGCAGCTACCGAAAGCGAGCTCGTTATTGGTTGAAAGCTGTGAGACTGTTTACAAAGTCAGATCGGTTGTATCCGTTAGTGTCGACTGTGCTTGTGAAGAGAGATGGTGATTGGTTGCTCGGTATGATTTAGACAATCGATGTGATTTATCAATTTTTCAATAGTGTATCTCGAACAATAGGTTATTTTTGTTACATAAATTCAACCGTAAAAGAATTTCCGATCGGTTGATGCCAAAACCTCGAAATTCTGAAAAGAAATGACTGATATATAAGCGCTCAAAACCTGACCACTTTTCCCTGGTTTTCCCCGGTTGAATTACTAGATTTTCAAATTCAGGTGCCTAACTTCGATATAGACGTTAGTCCAACGACAAAACTGTTGCCTACTCTGAACTATTTGAATTTTACCTCGAGCCTCAATATTAAATATCGTTTGTTTTTCGATGTTAAGATTCTACATCACTGTTTATATCATGCGATAAACAACAATTTGAATGTTGTTCATGATTCGACTATTGACTGAACTGCGCAATGGTTTATTTAAACAGCATGTGCGTTGCACGGTAAGATGTATCGTTGATGGTAGCAAGAAAACTTTTAATCTTTTATGTTGTTCTCTTCTGTGCTCCAGCACTCATATCTTTGCTACAACGCAACCCGTATTGATGATGAGTGACGTGAGCGCGTCAAATCATTGTTTTTTAATTCCGTGATAATCATTGATTCAGTTATTTTAATAAGAATCATAATTCACATTTTTTTAAATCAACTTCTCAGAACGAAATCCTGACAACGCCACTGCTATAAATATTTGCAGCTCAAACGCGGTACTTTTGCTCGCTATGAATCTATAGTTTCTCTACTAGTCTACTAACCCGATTAAAATGATGTCAAAGGAATGTTGTAGGAAAGTTAAAAACCCTGCAAAAAGATCACAAAAAAGAGAGAGAGAGTATCAGAAACAATTAAAATGTATGAAATATCCCATGTTTAAAAAAGATTTAATATTTTTGATCAATTTATTTCAAATTAGAATTCAAAAATATTCTTTTGAGGATTCTTATGATTAAATGCAGGTGCAGCCATGCTTCAGTTACTGAACATTTGAGAACTTCATGTTAAGTATTTGTTACTCATGTCGGAGTGCTGGTCGTGCAAGTCGTTTTCAAAGTCAAGTTCCGATAACATTACCAGCATTACCATATTTCAGGGCGTAGTGTAAGTTTTCTTTTATTTTTTTTTTTAATGAAATTTACGTTCAACATTGAAAACCACTAAAAATTGACCGAAAAATGTATTTTGAGTGTAAAATTTTTCATAACTTGACAACGGCTCTTCATGAAACTGAGGTATACCGAAGGCAAACTCGTTGAGAAGCATTACATTTAATGTTTTATATCGTGATTTAATGAGTTTTTACACATTTCTAATCATCTTTTAAGCTTTATTCTATACTCTTGATGAAAAAAATTTTCAACGCAAAATAAATTTATTTGTGGTACGTATTCGTCCTGGATACTCTCCCAGCTGGTCTCGAGGTACGTTGCTGGTCTAACAAGCCAGTCGTCGTAGGTTCGAAACTCGGCTCGGGAGAGACTGTTTGTGTCAGTAGTGCTAGCCCCGCAATTGTCCTGTACACTTAACAGTTGGCTGCGAAGTCTGTGTATAGTAAAACAGAAGGTCGAGTTCCGATACGGAATGAAGCACCAAGGCTTATTCGTCATGGATATGGTGTGATAATGTAGCCAACAACCCTGGCCGGGATACTTCATTCAACCCGGTCGGTGTAGTGATATGTTTTCAATCGCAGCATTTATTTAACGCAAAAAAACTCCAACTTCGGCCTTGATTGGTGACCGTACTTTCTTCGTACTTTTCATTTATTCCCCCTACCGCACCGGCTCGGATCATTCGTCATTGGCGCGGCATTTTCACCACCAATCAATCATTCAATCAGTTTGAGTTACATTCATTGTGGCAGCTGATGGGCAGCATCTGACAGACTAACTGTTATCATGGGTGCGCGAAACGAGAGTTGCCGGTAAGTGCTGGCCGGATACGGCAGCACCAGGCGCGAAACACATTTCCAATTGATTTGATTGTTGTTATTTGCCGGAATCGAGTAAATCTTTCTCGTTTCCCCGCTGCAGTTGAGGTTGGGAGGAATTTCATTGAAAGCAATACTTTGACGCAAGGTTTGTTTTCATAGTGGAGCTACAAAATATATTAATTTATGACATTATCTGATAAGCAGGGTTTTCCGGAGCAGTTTTTTTCCAATGCTTACAGCTCGTATTGAAAGGGTTAAATCGTTCGATAATAGATGAAATGAGATATCGCTGATTGCGTGCTGAAAAGCTGCATCAAACATGGGGTAAACCCTTTCCTGCCGAACATGACACGGATCCTTTGTGTGATCGTAGGGTGTGGTGGCATAACGGGAGCAATTTTTCATCACATCTTGGCATACGACGTGCAGTGATGATAGTTTGCAGCGAGCCGAACTTTCTACTAAAAGGTGGCAGAAAGGTTGCAAGGTTGGGCTTTCCTAGAAGAAAGCAAAGTTACAGGAATGATTCTGTCACTTGAACAACACCTGACGACGAGGGAAGCATTCCGTAGCTGTGGTCGTAAATACTGACGGTAACAGACAAGATGCTTTGAGAAGAGAAATGATTGTTGGATTTAAATGTAATTCGATACGTGAACGACATTGGAACTGGAAGTGCAACAATGTTTCTGATCGACTTTAGGTTAAGGTAAGAAGATGAGCTGGCATGTTTGTGTCTTTTGCAGCGGGTAGAAATTAGGTTGGTGAAATCTGAAATGATTTCGTTTTTTGCCGTGAGGAACTTTGGTTCGGTATAGGATTCAAATCAATCATCTGAAAATTCTGAAATAAACTGTTTCGTTATAGCGATCAAAAAGGTTTTCTTGAGCATACGTGAAGCAAGTCTACAAACAAAATAGTTTGACAACACTGCTTTATTCGACAATGTAAAATGATTTGAATATTTTTAAACAATTACCAAACTTTTAAATTTCTTTCCTTAAAAATAATATTACCACGTCCAATTTCATTTGGAAACCAATAATGGTACAACAATGTCACTTGCTACTCGCCACTCAGTGTAAATAGTGTACGTATAATCTGTAAGCCACCCATTACATCTACCACTGTTGCGAGAATCAAGTGAGGTGACGAAAAGAAATTGAATGGCAGCTTTTGTACGCTACTTGGCGGCTGATAGATTGAGCCGCATGGAGATTGACGTTAGCTGTTGATGATGTTAGATCGTTGATTAAATGTTACAATCTTGTTAATAAGCGGTTGTTTTACAATATGTCTGATGTAAACGACATAACACCTGGCAGGCAGTACGAATTGGATGACAGAAACAAGTAATTAGCAAACATTGTTTCTATTTCCCCCTTTCAAAGTAGGGCTTTTGGTAGGCTGTCATAATTGAGTGCATAGAAATTAATCGTACACATTGTGGGCAGACTTATGCGATCGTTAACAATGCCACATTATATGCTTGGCTGGACAGCAGCGGAATGCGTTTTAGCAATTCCGAGCTTCTCCGATGGAATGCAATTTTAAGTTCATGTCCTCCTCCTACCTTATTTCAATCGGAAGGTTCGCATTTATCGAACATATTATACGTTAGCAAACCATTAAAAGACGCTTAGAATGGGCATTGTAGCAAATTAGAATTTGCTTTGTAATTCGAGGCATTCCACCGTACCAGAGCGTGTGCAATTGCATGCACAACTGTTTGTCGTACACAAATAGTCAATCAAGTGGAAAACTGGATTTATGAAGCATTGTTGGTCATAGTCTGTAACCTTCACCGGTTGTCAGGGAAATGGCTCACTGACTTTAAATAGAGGGGTAATATTTGCATTGTGTACCCGTACCTTGGGATGATATATTTTGGTTGCTGTTGTGTTTGGTTATTTATATACATACATCATCTTTAAACCCGCTCGAACGAAACAAAGAACATCGAACCTTTATTTCTACGCTATTCCAGAATTCAGGAATTATCGTTACGTCCGCAAGCGCATTTTTCGCTGAAATGTTGCTTAAAAAAGAATTTATGATTTATTGAAATTCTTCTCGAGGGACATTAAAAAAAAACCGCGGATTCCTTTGATCTAGGCAGCCAAGAAATCGATGGCTAATATATACATTTTTGCAGAAAAGTTTCATGTACGAAATACACTAAAGTCGTTCTCAATGAGCTTTTTGATGAAAGTTTCGTGATTAACGCGTTTTTACGTGGATTTTAGAATTGTTACGGTTTTTTTAACGCGGATTTTCCGCAAATTTTCTTTTTGCGGTATGACTTTATGGATCGAAGAACGGACTGGATTTTTTTTGAGTCAAAATTTTTTGAATATTTTTAAATTTATTTTTTTCGAACAAGAATAGCGGTAAATAAATATCATGCTTGTTGATTTTTTTTTCCGAAAACAGCTATAATTAAAGGGTGATACGGTCATTTTTTTTTTATTAAAAATTTAATCATGTTTCTTTGTCAAGTTCAATTCGTTTAGAACAAAAGAAAAATGTTGACTCTGGCTTCCTTTTTAGCGAATGCGAATTGCTGGACCTTTCTGCTGACTCCTTCCATCAAGTTTTGTACAGCCTTCTTGGTTACTTTGTTCGCTACAAAGCGTCAGTTAGTTAGCTGCGTCTCGTCGACAACTGTCTTTCGTGTCGTCTTGAGATAGCCCAGTACTCGTTTTGTCTTTTTTGCCGCCTTCATATTTCTATTTTCTCCCGATCCTGTCTTCCCGGCAGTCGACGAGCGTTCTCCGAATTCTTTTATTACGTTGGTGATAGTTGATTTGGCCACATTCAACAATTTTGTCAACTTGGTGGGCGAGTAGTTTGGATTTTAGCGATGCGCGAGCAAAATTGTGATGCGTTGCTTGTTGCCTTGACGCTATTTACAACTAAACACATTTTTGTTTACTAATTTTACAACTAAAGAGCGAACGTCAAAATCGAACGTAAGGCATGATACTTTACACAGGTTTTTTTTTGATACACGATGAAAATAATACAGCAAATTGAGGTTGGCCAATATGACCGTAATACTCTTTATTTTTTCTCGCTTATTTTTCGTCGGTCTAGTTCCGACACTGTTGTTTATGCAAATCCCCGACGCCCGGGGAGGCGATTTCACTCAGGACTCGTTGATTAACGGACCAGCACCAACGGCTTTACTTCCTCTACTTCCTCATGCGATGGAAGGCGTGACCCCAAAGATTTTTCGCCTCAGAAAATCTGCCGGTGTCGGCTAGGGTTGAATCTAAACCAGTTGGGTTGGTTGAGTGGATCACGTCACCTCACGACCATCGACACCTATGACACCTATCTCGTTGGGATTTGAACCTAGGCGAAGAGCGTGGTTGGAGGAGACGTTACCAACCACGCTAGGCCCCCACCATAATAACCTTTATGTTTAATATCAATTCCCTAGTATTCACTGACCTTCTTATTTTTTCTTAATTTTCATATTGATTCGCAGGTAGAGTTAACTCTGCTTTTTAGTCTTTTTCAAAAGTATTTATCAGTCACGATTAAAACTCGTTTGCAGGTGAAATTTTAAGCGGATTTGAGAGTTTCACGGAATTCAGAATCTACGTGTTTTAAACGCGGGTTTCGGAATTAGCGCGGTTTCTTTTAGTGTAAATAATTTAGAACATTTAATTGTTGATTAAAAGTTACAATAATCGTCATTTGTTACTTTTCTCATTGCATTCGGTGGTTGAAGTGAGAATAAAAAAAAAATTACCAGAAATGCTGTTCTACTCTGCTGAAAGACGATAGTTTTGATTTTGATAATTGTCCGCGATAAGGAAGACCAAAAACCCTAGAAGACGCAGAATAAGAGAAATTGTTCGAGGAGAGTGCATGCCAAACGCAGGAACAGCTTGCTTCGGTATTAGGAGTTACCAGTCAAGCCATTTCCAAGAAATTTCAAACTGTGGGAATGATTCAAAAACAAAGAACTTGGGTTGCTTATGATTCGAAGTCAAGGAAAAGATTTCATCGTGACAAGTGATAGAAAATGGATTCATTACAGTAACCCAGGGAAAACGAAGTCATTAAACCGAACGAAACCATTACCTAAGAGCACGGTACCGATTTCAATTGATGTGATCAAGCCGAGCACTTCACGAAAAACGGCTATATAACAGTGGCACGGAAAAGTGATTGTGCTACATGACAACGCTCGGTTTCATGCTGCCAATATCGTGGAAACTTACTTAGAAACGGTTGAATGGAAAATCCTCTCTCGTCCGCCATATTCTCCAGATATTGCGCATTCCGATTATTACTTATTCCGTGCATGTTCGAGAAGTGATGTGAGTGGTAAGAAAAACTCGTTGCTCTCCTAACTATATGAATGTATTGGTAATGGTGGTGTCAAATATGAAATCGGTGGTTGCGAACTTGCTCAAAAACACGTTTTTCTGATATAATTCACCACGGCGACAAATGCATTAAAAAATATATCAATAAAAAGATCGTGAATTGCTCAAAATACTACATTTTAAGACAGTTTGACTTCTGGTACCCAAGGGATCCATCAATATGAACTTATAAAAGTAGTTTTCACTACTTTCAATAATTTAGATATAACAATATCCTTTTTGAAAGACCTCGTGTAGAAACGGTATCAGCGAGAATTACTCAGCGTTTTGGCCGTCATTGCGCGTTATTCAAACGTCTGAAACCGAGGACGGTTGCGAGATTTCGTTTATAAAATCATGAAAAGGTACAAAGAGGCATCCTCTCTAGAAGACCGTAGAAGATGCGGTTGGCCATGATCTGCAAGGCGACCGCAAGTCATTAAACTTGGCAAAAAGGCAACGTTCAGATCAAAAATTAGCCCCCGATCTGAATATTTCTATTGGATGTATTCACATTATTTAACCGTACCGTAATATTTGGCTAAAATATCCTTTACTTTGTTGCTTGAACATTGAGGTATCGAAAAAACCACTTTAGTATGGTGGCAGCAGTGATATTTGATTTTGGGACTTTTTGGTTAGACTGGGTCGTTTTCGACCCGTCATATTGTAGTGTGAATTTCATGGATGTGATATTCCATATTTCATTGTGATTTTATTGTTTACACTCGTAGAATTATTATCAACACTTTAACACAACATTATTAGATATAAATACTTAATAACGAAAACGATCTGCCAACGTAAAATTTGTCGATTTTTTGAAGTAGAATACTTCTCTCAGGAAGTTCGGCTACATAGGGATGTGAAATGAAAATCTAAAACAGAAAAAAGTGAAAAATATGTCCAATTTTAAATGCTAATAAATCGGTTAGTATTCGATGGATTTCCTTCGTTCTTGCAGCAATAGATTGGAAAATCTTCTAAGATTCTTCCCAAAAGAAGATAATTGTAATTTTGTAATTCACACCATTGTACTAACAGTCAAGCCTTGTTAAAACGAAAAATTCGACCTCTGATTGGTCGTTATATGATTGCTTCCCAATCACGGTCGACAGAATCATATACCGTGCAGTTTTAAATATGCTATTTGGCCTATAAAAGAGCCTGTTTTAGCCGAAGCCGCTCATAATAGTGCTAGACAGCGACAACAGCAGTCGTCCTCCCTTAGCAGCAGCACCAGCAGTGCAGTGGATACCAGCGATGGCGGAAAGCGGCCACAGCTGTGACGTAGCAATGGATAGCGAACTAGTTGCAGCGGATCTCAGCATCGATAGCGGCTGATGCAGTGAGGCACTTTAGTGAAATGCAGTCTCTATGCGATAGTGGGCACTAGTAAATGCATTCAATGAAAAGTTGACTCATTTTGACAACACGTGAGCCGTCTAGTTTTGAGTGTCAAATCAGCTTTTCACTGTTTATTTTATCATAAGGAATACTTTGTTCGCACTGTCAGTGATAACGCAAAGGTGTGATCGGCATCCGATTCCGATACAAAAATGAAAAACAAATTGCCCTTTCCGGATGAAATAAAAACTTGATTGAAGAGTTAATATTTTCTAATGAGTAAATTCACATTTTCAAATTTGTAAAAGTTATAAATTTTACTTTATCTCCGTGTCTCAAAATTTAAAAACAAGCCCCAATCATGACAAGCAACTTACTATATTATTGAAAATGGTCAATCCTTGTTGAAGCGCAAAATTCGATTGATCTGATTAGTCTGACACGCAAGCAGCCGGGTTATCTTTCTTGTAAAAGTATTCTACTTCAACCTTGCGGTCGTGGCTTTGTACACAACCCTCCTGTTATTTCAACGTAGGTCTACGGTTGAGCAATTGACCTTTTATAGTCCTTTCAGACGTTTTCGAGTCCTCTCAAAAAAGAGGTTCAATAGAACAAAAATGATACTTTCACGGCACGCTGGTCACGACACGTTGATCTCACTCATAAAAAGCATGCAACACCTCAAGTGAGGGTCTCGTCGCTACCGATATCACACACTGAAGTGTTCTCCATTCAAGCCATTTCTCGTTCTTTCTCGCTGTCTTCCATGTTCGCATTCGCTCCCGGGATCATATGCACACATGCGCGCCTACTCTTTTACTCGCGTGTAGTCCTCTTCTCGCGAGCAAAACCAGCCGAGTACAATTGTTGCAAGATACATTACGATAGTTGCGGAGGGGCAAAAAGATATTTCAAATAGGGTAACGGACTACTTCGGTAGCGGTTTGCTTCTGCTGGTTTTGCATTAGACTGCTATAAAAAACTTACCAAAGCAGTCCGATACCCTACACGTTCCAGTATGCAATACTTTACAGATTCTTCCCCCACGTTCGGCTGTCGGTGCACGAAGCAAAACTGGGTTTCGTTTTCGAGCACAGTTTTTCAAGCACTCCTCCTAGTCGAGCAATTTTATTCGAGTACTCCTACTCGCTAGCAGGAACTCGCGTACTCTTTTACAGTTGCTAGGTAGCAATAGCAATACAAAAGAGTTCTTCATTCTGTGCCGAACACGCATCAGCATCGGTTGTCTCGAATTCACTCCGATAAAATTCAAAACGTGTGCACAAGTGCTGGCATTCTTTGACCGGGCCTGGTGTCTTTTGTTTAGATTGCTGTTTCGCATTCAAGGTCAAGTGGCTTTGTGTAACTGTGTCGCTTTGTAGCTGCCTGCTGTCGAACGATTTGGTGGTGAGTGCAGTGTACTCCTGTGGACGTTTATCCAACACGAAGGAGAGAAGGAAAGGAAGGTACGTGCTTCTTGTCTGTCCCATCGGCGCGCTAGATTTAGCGCGATGGATGTAGCACCTCCATCCTCGAATCCCCCCGACCCTGTCCCTCCTGCCCCTCCTTCTACTGTTAATTCTTCAGCTTCCTCACGTGTCAGGTTGTATCCAGACGGATCGACGCTTCCAGTGGCAGTTTACCTCAGGCCTAAAGCAGGGCCGAAATCGAAATCTTTGAATATATTACAGATTTCGAAAGACCTGACGTCACACTATAAAGCTGTGACTGAAATTTCTAAAATCAGGCCGAACAAGCTCCGTGTCGTGGTCAATGACCTTAAAGAGGCCAACGATATAGCTTGCTCCGAGCTCTTTACACGGGAATACCGTGTCTATGTACCCGCTAGAGATGTGGAGATCGACGGTGTCGTGACCGATTCGAGTCTTTCCGTGGAGTGTATATTGAAAAGGGCTAAAGGGTGCTTCAAGAACAGCACATGTCCCGATGCGAAGGTGCTCGACTGCAAGCAATTGCGGTCGATATCGCTCGTCGGTGACAAAAAAGTTTACACTCCGTCAGACTCGTTTCGAGTTACGTTCGCCGGGTCTGCACTACCAAGCCACATCTCGATCCACCGGGTTCGTCTCCCTGTGAGGCTCTACGTGCCCCGCGTCATAAACTGCCTGAATTGCAAGCAGTTAGGCAGCCGCCTACTGCTGTAATAAGGCACGTTGTGGCAAGTGTGGGGAGTCTCATGCGGAAGATTCTTGCAGTGTTAACGCTGAAAAGTGTATTCACTGCGGGGAAAATCTGCATGAGCTCTCGACATGTGCGGTGTACATGCAGCGCAGGGATAAAATAAAACGGTCTCTCAAAGAGCGTTCAAAGCGTTCCTACGCTGACATGCTGAAGAAGACCGTTACCACTTCTCCCGTTACTTCGAACCCCTTCGATCTGTTGTCCTCTGATGAAACCGATTCTGACGATTTACCAGCGGGAACATCCTATGCCAATAAAGAAAAATATTTCCTCTCCTAAACTTCCCCGAAAAGGTCCAAAGATTTCCCAAAGTGAAATGAATGGTACAAACAAACCTAAAAGTGCAGCGGAAAAACCGAAGCAAACTCCTCCTGGGCTTGCAAATTTAAAGTCCCAGAAGGAGTTTCCAGCACTGCCAGGAACATCTAAAACCCCAGTTGTTCCTTTTGCACATCCAGTGGAAAAATCAAATGCTGGACTGGTGAAAATTTTCTGATATTGTGGACTGGAACTTTCAATGTACCCGATCCAATTAAAGGTTTTTCTCACAGCATTCCTCCCAACAGTTAGAACATTTTTGAAGCAGTTGACTGCTCAATGGCCCCCTTCTTGCAGCGATCGTATCCTTCGATGCCTAATTCATCTGCTAATCTGAAGGATTCTATCTCTGTCTTACAGTGGAATTGCAGAAGTATTTTACCAAAAATTGATTCGTTTAAAGTTTTGATAAATAAAAACAAATGCGATGCATTTTCCCTTTGTGAAACTTGGCTTACTCAAATATTGATCTCAACTTCCATGATTCTAATATTATTCGCCTTGATCGAGACACCCCATATGGAGGAGTACTTTTAGGGATTAAATTTTTGCTTTGGGATTTGCTATTCTTTCTATCGTATTAACCTACCCTCGATTCCAGGCATCGAAGTTGTCGCATGTCAAATGACAATACAAGGTAAAGAGCTTTGTATTGCCTCAATATATATTCCTCCCAGAGCACAGGTTGGGCAACGGCTGCTCTTTGATTTAATAGAACTTCTTCCCTCGCCACGTTTGATTTTGGGAGACTTCAATTCTCATGGTGTGGCTTGGGGTTCCCCATACAATGATAACCGCTCCTCTTTAATCTATAACCTTTGCGATGACTTCGACATGACTATTTTGAACAACGGTGAAATGACACGTATCCCGAAACCTCCAGCGCGCCCAAGCGCTTTGGATCTATCCTTATGTTCGACGTCGCTACGGTTGGATTGCACATGGAAGGTCATCCTCGATCCTCACGGTAGCGACCATTTGCCTATTCTTATTTCAATTACTAACGGTTCAACTCGCATGCGACCAATTGACATTCCGTATGACCTCACACGGAATGTCGATTGGAAGTTATACGAGGAAATGATTTCAAAAGCGGTCGAGTCGATTCAACATCATCCACCACTTGAAGAATACAACCTCCTCGCGGGCTTGATTCTCGATGCCGCGTTGCAAGCCCAAACGAAGAAATATCCCGGCGTAACGATCAAAAAACGGCCTCCAACTCGGTGGTGGGACAAAGAGTGCTCCGATGTCTACACGCAAAGATCCGACGCGTTTTTGGCCTTCCAGAAGGGAGGTATACCTGGCGACTATTTACGGTATTCGGAGCTTGATACCAAGCTTAAAAGCTTGGCTAAAGCAAAGAAACGCGGATATTGGCGTCGGTTCGTGAACGAGACGTCGAGGGAGACATCGATGAGCATCGTAACGGTCAACGAAAGCGAGGAGTCTTCAAGTCGGTGGATATTTGATTTTGACAGGAAAGTATGTCCGGACTCTGTTCCTGAGCAAAATATTGTTCGCGATGCGTCTCCGGGCCACGACGCGATAGAATCACCTTTTACGATGGCAGAATTTTCAGTTGCCCTCCTGTCCTGTAACAATAACGCGCCTGGGTTAGATAGAATCAAATTCAACTTGTTGAAGAATCTACCCGGCAATGTCAAGAGGCGCTTGTTGAACTTGTTCAATAAGTTCCTGGAGCAAAACATTGTACCGCAGGATTGGAGGCAAGTGAAGGTGATCGCCATCCAAAAACCAGGGAAACCAGCTTCTGATCACAACTCTTATAGGCCGATTGCAATGCTATCCTGTATCCGGAAATTGATGGAGAAAATGATACTCCGTCGTTTAGACCACTGGGTCGAATCAAATGGTCTACTATCAGATACTCAATTTGGCTTCCGCCGTGCCAAAGGGACGAATGCGTTGCTTTCAACAGATATTCAGCTGGCGTATGCTCGCAAAGAACAAATGGCGTCTGCGTTCTTGGACATTGGCTTTTGATTCCGTTTGTATTGACATTCTTTCGGGTAAACTTCACCGACAAGGATTTTCTCCAATTTTGAACAATTTTTTGCACAATTTGTTGTCCGAAAAGCATATGCATTTTGCGCATGGCGATTTGGCAACTTTTCGAATTAGCTACATGGGTCTTCACCAGGGCTCATGTTTAAGCCCCCTTCTTTACAATTTTTATGTAAATGACATTGACGAATGTCTGGCAAATTCATGCACGATAAGACAACTTGCAGACGACAGTGTAATCTCTGTTACAGGAGCCAAAGCTGCCGATTTGCAAGGACCATTGCAAGATACCTTGGACAATTTGTCTGCTTGGGCTGTACAGCTAGGTATCGAATTCTCTCCGGAGAAGACTGAGATAGTAGTTTTTTCTAGGAAGCATGAACCTGCTCAGCTTCAAACACAATTAATGGGTAAAACGATTTCTCAGGTTTTGGTACACAAATATCTTGGTGTCTGGTTCGACTCTAAAGGCACCTGGGGTTGTCACGTGAGGTATCTGATGAAAAAATGTCAACAAAGAGTGAATTTTCTTCGTACAATAACCTGACAATGGTGGGGAGCCTATCCAGGAGACCTTATAAGACTTTACCAAACAACGATATTGTCTGTTATTGAGTACGGGTGTATCTGCTTCCGCTCCGCAGCAAACACACATTTGATCAAACTGGAGCGAATACAATATCGTTGTTTGCGTATCGCCTTAGGATGCATGCAGTCGACCCATACGATGAGTTTGGAGGTCTTAGCTGGAGTACTACCATTGAAAAACCGCTTCTGGAGCCTGTCTTCTCGTATTCTTATCAAATGTGAGGTCTTGAACCGTCCCGTGATTGAAAATTTTGAAAGGTTAATCGAACTTAATTCTCAAACCCGTTTTATGACATTGTATTTCAATCAAATGTCCCAAAATATTAACCCTTCTTCGAATATTCCAAATCGTGTCGACTTATTAAATACTTCTGATTCTACTGTGTTTTTCGATACATCCATGATAGAAGAAACTCGTGGAATCCCGGATCATTTACGCGTGCAGCAGATCCCCAAAATTTTTTCCAATAAATATCGAAATATCAACTGCAACAATATGTTCTACACTGACGGATCACTTCTTGATGGGTCCACTGGCTTCGGTATCTTCAATAACAATTTAACCGTCTCCCATAAGCTCGATAATCCTGCTTCTGTTTACGTCGCAGAATTAGCTGCAATTCAGTACACCCTAGGGATTATCGAAAAAATGCCCATGGACCATTATTTCATCTTTACGGACAGTCTCAGTTCCATTGAGGCTCTCCGATCGATGAAAGATGTTAAGATGTTGAAAAATCTTCTCAGATTACCTTAGTGTGGGTCCCTTCTCACTGCTCGATACCGGGCAATGAGAAAGCGAACTCTTTGGCTAAGGTGGGCGCAACAAACGGTGAAATTTATGAAAGACCAATTGCTTTCAATGAATTTCTTGCATTTTTACGTCAGAACACGATCATCAGTTGGCAAAATTCTTGGACCAGAGGGGAACTGGGAAGGTGGTTACATTCCATTATACCCAAGGTATCGACGAATCCGTGGTTCAAGGGGTTGGATGTAGGTCGAGATTTCATTTGCGTGATGTCTCGGCTTATGTCCAATCACTATAGATTTGATGCGCATCTCCGTCGTATTGGGCTTGGGGAAAATGGTATCTGTGCCTGTGGTGAAGGTTATCACGACATAGAGCACGTTGTTTGGTCATGCCCTGTCCACCGTGACGCCAGGTCTAAATTAGTAGCTTCCCTTGAGGCCGGAGGTAGACGGCCAGCTGTACCTGTTCGTGATGTCTTGGCGAGCCGTAACATATCTACATGACCCTTATATACGTTTTCCTAACATCCATCCATGCCCCAGTCTAGTCCCGTTCCCCTCCGTCTACACCCAACAAAACGACAAGAACACGTTTGAACCTTAAGCACAGATTTTGGAATCAGCAACTGCACCCCACTCGAATTCGCCACCCGAGGCCTTCAGTGATATCTTGGCTCAGCGGCACATACCATTTGGCCACTTGAACACTAGCGAACAACAACAACGAACCATTACCAGCAACTAGACCCCGCACAATACCTCCAGGACCCGAGGAAACAAGCCCTGCCCCAGCTCGTAACATCGGCCATTCGAAGAGCACCAGACGACCATTCAACAACAAAACACTGATTGAAAAATTCATGCTAGTTTTAAGTTAGACTTAATTTCAGCTCGTAGTCGGCAACGAGGATAAAAAATTTGCTTTTAGTTTTCAAGTCACCAGATATGATTGGCGCCGTTAAACATTAAATTGTATTTGTGCCGTGTCAAATAAATGATATATGAGGAGAAAAAAAAGAGTTCCTACGTGTCGGTGCGTGCTTGCTGCTACTCAGGGAAATGCATGAAGAAAAAAGGGTATTTCGAAATCGTGTGTGCAAAAGACTTGAGCGTAGCATTTGTCTCGTTCTCAAGCAGAAAGGAGGAGAGAAGTTTTGCTTCTCGCTCGCTTTGCAACGCTGGTCACGAGTTCATTTTCTCTGACTAAAATTTTTTTATACTGGAACAACTGATGGGAAATATCGAGCAAAATCGTTAACGAGAACATCAATTGTTACCAAGTTTTTATCGATATTGTCGATGAATTATCGATAACTTTTTCAGAGCTGGAAAAGCAGGGATAACGTTAGTTCACTTGTGAATTTTACTCTATTCGGCCAGTAGAGAATTATGAACAATAATTGATCAGTCAGGAATGATAATTGGTCAGCTCTCCAGATCTGGATTTAATTGACTTTTTTGTCTGGTGTTCGGTATTCCAGAAAATCTGGGATGAAATAACAATCGCAGAAAATCGAATTGAGAACAATTTGGATCAGACTATTCACCAAAGAAGAAGGTGTGAGTGTCGAAGCAGTACAAACTGCATGACGGAAGTATGGTGAAAAGTATTCGGTAACATGTTTGAAGATGTGGTAGAAAGTCCGGGCCTGCTGACTCCACAATGAACAAGAAGATCACTACAAACGGCATCTTTCAACACGAGATATTGCAAAAAAATAGATACCCTATTGACTAACGTTGTGCGTGCCAAGGAAAAAATGGGCCTACAGACTTGTCTGTAGTAGAAGCAGCCAAAACGAGGCACCAACAGGCAGAATATGTGAAACCGAGGGCTAGGAAGCTTCATGACGAGCTTCTGACTAAGGAATCGAGGTTTGTTATCGTGGATGACAAAACCTATATAAAATTATACTATAAGATTCTACCAGGACCGATTTTTTTTATCCCGCCGAAGAGTAAGGATGTCTCTTAATCAGTGAAAGCCGTTATCACCAAAAAATTCGGCATGAAGGTTTGGCAGGCTACATGCAAATGTGCGAAACTGCCTCGTGCATTTATTACGAATGACAGATTGAATTGTAAAAACTACGTGGAAGAGTGTTTACAAAAAGGTGGTTAGGCCCTGTCTTATCTCTAGCCATTACTCTAAGGATGCGCTAGAGGGCTATGAAACCAACAATGTCACATGTCTACCAACAAAAAGCTAGCCCACCAAACTGCCCTGAAGTTCACTATGTCGAAACTTTCTGGGCTTTGACAAAGGCGAGTCTGAGAAAACATATAAAACCAGTAAAGAATGTTTTCACTTAACTGCGGAAGCAATTACAATCTTTTAATAAATAAAGCTTAAAATATATTTAAAGCTTAAAATATATTTAAAGCTTAAAATATATTCAATAGTGTTGATATTTCACCGTTTGTATCAGAACACGCAATAAAAAAAATTCTGAATAAATAATAGTAAATAATTAATTCATCACAAAACATCTCCCCTATATTTAAATAGTAGGAGGGTGGTATCCAAGACACGACCGCATAGTTGACGTAGGACTACAATACTTTTATATTTCCATTTGAGGCTCTGTTTGATTTGAGCTCGTTTTACTTCTGGCACGGTTCGATTTGCTAAAAACGAGCGACTGTGTCAAATCACATTTCTTAGTTTCTTGATTATTTAAAACAATTTAAGCTCAACATCCTCCAGAAGAAGGGTATTTTGGTTCTTCATGTTGCCGAAGCGGATGACCGGAATCGGTAAAACGGTTCCTGGAATATGACCGGAACATGTGTCGGTAATATAATGATCATGATATAAGCAGTACTAATTAATTAAATTTAAATTAATGAAATTAAATTAAACAATATTTACTTGTCTTGTTAACGATGGCTCACACTCCGATTACCAAGCGGCAAAGATGTCACATAAAAAAATTTTCTGCAGTTGCAAGTTCGTAGAAAAAAGAACGATAAAAATAACAGTTTTTAAACAAAAATGTATATTCACAGAAAATTAAAAATGAACATGAGAAATATAGTGTGTAGAGTTCAAAAATAAACAACGCATTTTATCTGTACAATGAACCTAATTTATATACTATGCTATCTGCCTCTACCAACACGTACAAAATTTTGTTGTTCCTGGTGGCGCAATGTATTTTGCGGCACCCGGAAAATCATATTGAATTCTGATATTTGCTACTATACGAAACAAGAAGAAGAAGAAGACAATTCAAATGGCAATTCGATTGTGTTCCAGATCGCAAAACGATACTACGCGTTAACCCAACACGCCCCTTTGTGCGTCGACAGCGGCAGTGTAGTCTTCACTTGGCTTGGCTGCACACAAATGAATATCGAGTTCTACTGCACTGATAGACGACGAGTGACCAGCGCTCTATTCATACATTGCTCGGTGCAGTATTGTTGCCTGTGCCAGCATGTTTTCCTTCAAGACATCAGTTTTAATAACATTCTAACAGCAGCACGTAAAACTGTTTGATAGTGGAGGTGGTTACGAACTTTCCGAAAAAGCTTCACCTTTAAGACATCAAAATAGTCTAGGCTCATGGAAGCGAACATTAGTTGACCTATTGGGACGGGGAGGTTCTGTCATTTTTTTTGTCACTGCTATACACGATATCACAGCAGGCAGTTGGTGTCTACTCATGAAGTCTGTGCCAGGAGGGCTCGCATGTGATTGGTACATTGTTCGTGAAAATTCGACCTTGAAACTTCTATGAAATTTTTACTGTTTAACAATGATATGATAATGATAACAAGGAATCACAAAGTTGTCCATCATTTCATCAATCCAACGACATATTGATTATTGTAATCCATCATGTGGTTACATCAGTATTACCGTTTGAAATCTTTCATTCCAACGTTACACCTTGGTTTTAGTTTCCGCAGAATGTATCTCGATAAAGTGCGGTTAGACGTAGTCCTACATAAAAAAAAAAAACAGTAAACAATGTTGAAAAATTTTAGAAAGAAAAAGAACGGTGCAAAAGCTCATGAGTTATGTTAGGAAATAAGTTAGAGAACTCGCGTACCCTACCGAAAAAACAGGCCAATTGCATTCAAATTGGAAAGAAACCATTATTATAAAGCAAACTTGAGAGAACAATGATCAAAAAACTAATAAATAAATGTTATTTTATTTGAGAATGAAAGTGTATTTATAATTTTCGGAACAGTCCATATTCTCCCCTAAGCTGCAAATGTTGGGGAATTACTATAATATTTCAAAAAAATCTAATTAAAATATTCTACCGGTTTCGAAGAATTCCAAAAGTTTGTTTTCTCAAACCAAATAATAATCACAGTTTCCTCTCTTTCTTGCGAAATAAATACCGCAAAGCAGTAACTCTTTAATATGACTAGTAATTGGTATTCAGCTCAAAGCGCAGAATAATCACCATTCTTATTTTGATTCTCTCAGATCTGAATAAAGCTTTGATGTTATGTTAGCCACTGCGTAAAGCAGCAGTTTACGCAATTCGTGTTTTGTTTCTTCAAGAGTAACTTTCATAAGGCCGTATGATAATTTACGAATTAACTGGCAGCAGAAACTGCTGCTCGGTTATCTGGACCCCTCATTATAATAGTGGTGTGGAAAAAGTAGAGTCAGTTCAACGGCGCATTTTGAGATTTGCTCTCCGTAAACTGCCCTGGGCGGATCATTTTCGTTTACCAAGCTGCTTAGTTATACGTTTAGCGCCTCTGTCTGTCCGTAGAGACACGATCAGGGCATTGATTACCTCAGACCTCCCGCAAGGTAGCATCGATTGTCCCGTTCTGGTGGACAAAAAACTTGCAAGTGAATATTACGTATGAAAGGTCTTGTTTACCGTAAACCATTTTAGTCAAAAAATTGACCAATTATAATACTGGAAGAAAATTTGAAATTTCAATGCTAGAATAATAAGCGATTTAATACACAACATTTTGTTGGCTAGTTTATATTTTTTAGAAAGTTTGCTCACACAAGTTGTTCCGAACTGCTCGCAATATCACTTATCAAATATCACTTTTTACGGGTTCACACTTGGAATTTTTATGGGTTATTTGAATAAATTAATATAAACTCTATTGTCATGTTTTTTTTTCTTTTAAATATTCCAGATAAGAGAAAACTGTCCTCAGATAAAAACTACATTGCCATAATACAAACCAGCTGTATTTTCCCAGCAATCTGATTCATTGAATTAAAACCAGTTGGTTAAATTCAATTGACCGACATTAAAATTAAACGCAGACAACGTAAACGTGTACTACAGCAGAAAAAAAAAGGCTAATCAGATTAGATGCTGTGATCACTTTATTACCTCTACACGGGACGATATGCATAGCGGCGGTGAATTAAATTGTATTGCGATAGGCCGCCATGCATCACGGAAGAGATACACGAAAGAAATGCTCCAAATCAGGACCAGATTAATCAGGCATGGTTTTCATCCAAGCCTAATCAATGCGATCGAGTCGGGTGCGCGCTAGTCAATTATGCTAAGCGTCTTAATCCTGGTTAACTACTGCTCGCTGTATGTAATATGCTAACTACTTTACCCGACGCTCTGTTCAGCTCACATTCAATTATTGATAAATTGAATGCAAATACTTTCTGCGTCAGATGTGGCCGATAAACGGTTTAGCATTTTGTGACGGCATCGATCGAAACAAAAGATGACAGTAGCCCGCACACTACTGGTTGCACACTGAACAGAGAGGAACTCTCCACCTTTCCCATCCAGAGCGTACCGAACATGATACCACCCGGGCTCTGGCGTGTAAACATAAACATCAACCATCGCGGTTAGATAGTAATTTATTCCACCCGGTAGGCCGTCCTGTTTGCCACCGATTGACGATTTGGACCTGTTACAGCGCGCGCTAGCGGACGGCCTCTGGTGCAGTGAATTGATTGGAGGTGAAGAATTTTTCAACGGGATCGAACGGCAATAAACCATAGGGTAGTTTGGGGTAATTTGGTCCCCCTAAGGAAAACTTCTGTTATTTCGTAACCTGTTTTTTCTATCCCATAAACGTAATGTACTATAGTAATATTGATCTGTTTTCTATGTTTCTGCACGAAAAAACCTTGATATTAAGGTCAAAAGAACAAAAAAAAATAACGGTGGTAATAACGAAGGTGGTATCAGGCATACGAAATGATAACTGCAATTCCAAGGCCAAAAAAATTTCCCTTCTCCAATTATTCATACTAGAAACTGAGTATGCGATCGTGTGTCGCACACGCGCGTTTGTGTGTGTGTGCATGTGTGTGTGTGTGTGTGAGTGTGTGTGCGAGTGTATGTCTATGTGTGTGTATGTGTGATGTAAGTTTGATGAGAATCGGATGATATATCAATTTTTGGCAGCACTTTGAATGTTGCTGTGTCAGGAAATTTCAATGATTTTTATGTTCGAAAATCACAATTTTGAGCTTAACTTCGATTACCTAATTCCCTAAATTTGGTCTGATTTTGGATCAACGAGTTTCGTTTTGAGGGGAAATTTATGTTATTTTTCAGAACTCTTGTGTACCGTACAGTCTCGTGAAACAGTTCGGAATGATCGGATAATCAACAACCTATATGAAATTAACCGTATTTTTCAAATTTTTGGGTCCCGGTTTGCATATCGTCGTTCCAAATCCGTTAATCCCGAATTCGCGAAACGGAAAAATATATAACGAATGTACGTTGACGTACGATTTTTTATTTTTCCTCGAAAGGCCTATCAAATTCCTTAAATTTTCCATTAAATCTTTTAATCGGTCAAACGGCTCAAAAGTTACAATTTTTTGAAAAATGATTGCCGATTTTTGGCAACATTAATCCAAAATGGATCACACTAAGGACCAAACAAAAAAATACGGGTATAAAGTTTTTCGATAAAGAACAAGTATACCAATGTTGAACATGATCTGAACAAAAAAATAAATCTGATAATAAGAAAGGTTTAACGGCGTTTCAGGGGAACAACATTTTCGGACATCAGAAATGAGTTCAGCACCCAAAAATTGGCATTATACGTCATTTTCAAGAATTTTAGAAAAAAAAATTAGGTTTTTCCAACTTTTGTTCAGAAACCCGCCACTCTGCGGGGCATTGAAAACACTCTTTGTACAGATAAATCATCCCAGATTGCCTGCAACACTTTTTACAGTTCATTGTTTGTACACCGCCGTCTATCCGTTCGTTTTTATATGCCCGCGGCATCAGCCCGACAAAAGAATTTACTTCAAACTCGCCTGACCATAACACCCCAAAAAAACTGTCCATTTTACCCCAAACAGGACGCCTTTCTAGAAACTCAATTCCTTCCACTATTTTCGGTCAAACTTATCGCAATCTTTCATTAAAATGTACTCTTTTACTAGACAAACACGGCTGCAATGCTAATTGGACTGAAAACAACGAAGAAAATCTCAAAAAACCTTAAATACACAAGCGTAAAACTTACAGCAAAATCAACTATTGATGTTTCCTTTGTTTACATTGGCACTGCGGTGCACCTGTAACAGCAAACCATGAAATTTTTATATTACCGTGCTGGACCGAAATCCGTACACCTAAGCACATGATAATCTTCGACGGTCAATATAAAATCAAGAAATCACATATTGCTTTAAACTGACATGTTTACTTATAAGTCTACTTATATTTTATCACTATTTTCAAGCAAAATGATTAAAATCACTCTGAAACTTGAAAAAATCATGTTTTAATAGAACATGTTTTGAATCGAAATCCGTACACAGTTTTTTGGCTGAATCAAAACCCGTACACTTTCGAATCGAAATCCGCACACACGCGATATAGACTGGATTAGAGTCCATACAGAAATAAATCAAAATCCGTATAGATATGGAAGTACATAAATGAACATCTTTTATACATTATTTATCTTTAAATTAACGAATAAATATATTTTGAGGATCAATTTGTTCCTAAAGTTTCACACGGTTTTTATATCAATTTCAATCATTTTTTATATCAGCTGAAATAGTGCAATTTTTCGTAGCGTTTCGTTGCGGCACCCCTTATTGTAGCAACCGGAACGCCGGAACCTTTCGAAGCTTCCCGGTACGACTTTCCCTAGCGCACCTCAGTCACAGCTCCTTCGAAATTGTTCGCCGTATATTTATACTTGTTTTCTTCCATTATATGCTGAAAACAAGAAGAAAGTTCAACAATATATGCATGATACACACGCTGTACGGATTTCGATTCAAGCAATTAACAAGGATCAAAATCCGTACGGCACAGTTTTTGTTGAATAAATACAATTTACACTATTCACCAGACAATATACAGCTCGAAAATGACGAAGACTTACCTTTTCCATCAATTTCAAGAAGATTCACAGAGTAAAACACGTATATCCCACTTGAAAAACGTTTTCATCTGAAGAACGTTTTCTTAGTAAATTCTCTAACGATACAACGAAATGACAACTGAAATCGATACACGATTGATTTTTTATTTTTATTATTTTTATTTCATGGCCTACTGACGCATAGTTTAATTTAACAGGAGGCCAACAGCTCAACGGACATGTACATGTAACTATCATATGAATTTTTATTTTTATAATGCTTAAAATTGAAGAAAAACGTCAAGGTGTACGGATTTCGATACTGTACGGGTTTCGATCCAGCACAGTAGTTAGGGTTTAGTAGTTCAAGGAAAGGATGAAGTAGTAGTGGAACCCAAAAATGTAATACTATCTAAGATAAAGCACCTGTCCATTTCACCCCAGGGGTCCAAATTACCCCAAACTACCCTAATAAGTCTCTCCTCGTTTGCTTGTTAGGTGGAATGCCACTACAAAGCTTTCTTCGGGGTGGTTCGGTGGCGTCAAAAGGGTTAATTACCAAAAATGCATATGGGGTGAGAGGTTAGAGATTTGCACTCATTAAGAAGGCATTCAAGGATTTCAATGAATTTCTTACTGAGCGTCTTAGTAGAATGAAATTGAATATTGAGAATAGGTTATGTTTTCATTTAACTCTACTACTCAAGCACAGTATTAGAATTAAATGGAAACATAACCTATTCTCAATATCCAAGGTTTTGTTGAATTATAATAAAAAATTGAGATTTTTCAGAACAATACAGTAACTGTTCGACCTGCTAAGTTATCAGCAAATTATCTATTGAGATTCTAAATTAACCTATTTTGACTGAAATCTGAATTAAAAATTGTCAACAAAGCTATGGTGAGAGGTATGACAATGCTTTTTTAACTTTGCCTAACACTTGTTCAATCTTTTTATTTTGAGGTTCTACGCTAGTCCCTCGATATTTGTTCAGCTCGAACATCGACCCAAAAATTGTAGACCTGTCTAATTCGGTTAGAGATAGAAGAATGGTTATTTTCATTTAGCCATAATGTTTGTTGGGTATGATGTTTTCTTAGTATATTTTCAACCAGCAGTTCTGCGGGGGCCTAGTGTGGTTGGTAACGTCTCCGCCAACCACGCTCGACGCCTGGGTTCGAATCCCACCGCCGACATAGGTGTCGTTGGTTGTGAGGTGGCGTGATCCACTCATTACCAACCCAACTGGTCTAGATTCAATTCTAGCCGACACCGGGAGATTTTCTGAGGCGAAAAATCTCTGGGATCACGCCTTCCATCGCATGAGGAAGTAAAGCCGTTGGCGCCGGTCCGTTAATAAACGGGTCGTGAGTTAGGGACCTGGGTGTGGAGTCGCCTCCCTGGGCGTCGGTAATTGGCCACAACAGTGGCGGAAATAGACCGACGGAAAATAAGCGAGAATAAAAAAAAAACCAGCAGTTCTAAGCAAAATAGATTATCTTTTGTAGATAGAATTTCTTACTAGGAAGGGTTATCACTAATGATACGATGATACCACATTCCGAATTCCAAGACGAACAGAGTCGGCCCCAGTAAAAGCCATAGAATTGATGCCGACATCCAATCATCACTTCTTAGTATAACAACTTGTAGCGAACAGGTTATCCTCTTTAGAGAAAGAGAGCAATTTGAAACCGTTTCGTTGCTATAGTTGATTTCTCCTAATTCACGCCACCGGCTAATGCCATCATAGAGTACTCCACACCAGACTGCGTGCCCTGCCATTTATCTTCAACAGACGCTTCAATCATCAGTAAAATCCACTGCGAAAAGTTTTCCAGTTGTTTCACTAAAGATATGGAGGAAAAGACTGAACCACCAGGGAGGTAGATTCTCTCAACCCAAGCATTTCCACCGCGGATAAAATCCAGCTGAGATGCTTGTGGCATCTTAAGCACGTGTGCTATCTATCTTATTGGTTACCGCCGGGCTACAGTCAATCAGTCGCCGCAATATCCATTACCGGAGGCTCGTACAGATATACATTATGTTGTGGAAGCCAACAAGCAGAGGACCTCAGTGCCGCCACCCGGGCCGTAATCGCAACTCCGTGGCCCAGCGGCTGCAACGGTGTTGTCGAGTCGTTTTCGCTACTTTCCACATTAATCGCCTCGGATAGAGGCATTTACACGACCCGACCGCCACCCCTGGCCGAATCAATCGGAAGCTCCCGCTCGGGTCGGTAGCCGGCAGTCGATAACGATCATCGGCGATAGCAGGTAGGTACAAGATACAACTTGACAATGGGAGCGTAACGAATAAGCTTTCAATTAGCCGCAAACTTCAACGCTCGACACAATCCGATGCGATGCCGATACGACTATCATTGGGCCGGAATGGGCGGTTGGTTAGTTTGTGGGGTTAGGTTTCAAATTGGCACTTCATAAAAGTAGCTTGTCAGTTCGTAGTGGAGTCAGAGAGCAGACGAGGCCCCTTATTGGGTTTCAGCAGCTAACGCGTAATGAAGAAGCACAACTTGGCCGGTGCGATGTGCGTGTATTTTGATTCTACAATAAGGAGATTGGATGACACTCGTTGATAGTTGTTTTAGGTGAAATTATCATGTTTCACGCTCGACCATTGAACATCCCAAGATATTTATCTGTCGCTGAAAATGCTCAGTTACTTGAAACCTATTTAACAACAAATTACCCGTAAATCATAGAATCAATGTGTGATATATTCACATTTTTTCTCTAGATGATGAAAAGTTTACTGAAATATGTTTGCTATTGATACATTTGTATTATCTCAGCTCTTGACTCACAAACAATATCGCACGCTAGCCTGGAAGGCTTATAGCCGTCTCGATCAACTAGATTAGTTGAGAGAATTCGATATCGATATTGTTTTTGGCACATTTTGCTTGTTGTAGGATAAGTACAACGATACACCGTCCCCCTATGCTAAGAAAAGATCCTCGACCTGATCAAAAATCGAACCCGACATCACAACCGTGTGACCGACATTGCTAACCACAGAACCACGGGGACCACGAGTTCTAAATGTTTCGAGGCAAGCAACGCTTAGTATCTGGTCAAAATTGAAAATTGGGCTGATGTTACGATATAACAAAGCTATGCTTTTAAAGAGACATTTTTCTGATCGTTTCCGAAAAAAAATTGTTTTTTTATTTCATACTGAAATAGTGATCGACTGCGATGTGACTTACATAGGGTAGTTGTTCCATTATTTATCCCATTAGGGGGACGTTCACGGAGAATACACGGCTTAAATACCAAATTTTGCCGAAATCATTGTAGAAATAAACAAAATACGCTTATCTGCTCTTATGGAATCTCCCATCAATGAATATATATAGTAAACTTAGCGAATCTTCTCTTAAATTACCAGAAACAAATCATTTTCCACAACGCTCTCATGTTCATCTTAACATTTTATACCGTTTGGGGTTGAAGTCCCTTTGAAACAAAATCAATCAATCAATCAGTCAATCTCAACATTTAAATTACTTTTTAAACATTCATTTTACGAAGTTCCAATACTCATCTTACTATTAATGATTTTCGTAAAGGAACGTAGGTAACCGCATAATGTCGTAGGTAGGTTGACTACGTACAGCATTTGTAACCCAGGTAACCACTACAGTACTGTCGAATTTAACACTACTTGATTGCTGTAAAAAAACAATGAGTTTTGGTTTTGATGTGTACTGTTAACCGAAAATATAGCACAAGTTGTTTATAGTAATAAAAAATAATATGCAGTGTCTTATAGCATTAAGGTTTATGTCACTAATGTCGTAAAAACTCAACATTTTTTTCGTGTTGATAATAATTAACTTTGCAACTTTTGAATTTCTTCATTGCAGTAAGTCAGACGAGTTTTTCATTTTAGGTAGCTTATGAAGCCTCCTGTGTATTGAGATGAAATACTCGAAATGTGTATAGTGAAATACAAACATATCAATTGTCAACTACCTGTCTTTCTGTCAGCACTTGTTTTCAGATTGTAAAATTGATTTAGCAAACTTCAACAGTAATCTATTGAAGTTTCCAATCAAGGGACACAATTATAATCATCCTGAACCTATTTTAAGCAGCAGTCTGTTTTGTAGAGGAATTTTCTTCAGCACCCAAATGGCGCCTGCATGGCTTATGATTGATTTTTTTTTCAATTGATATTTTTTGTATTGAAACGTTCGATATTGATCAAATTCCGGGAGTTTGAGACCTGTTTTCTTTGACTGATTAAAAAAGGCGCCACTGCCGTTCCTTACCCTACCATGTTAAGTTTTTTTTTCGAAAATTTGAGATGTGTACTTTAAAGATTGCAGTATTATTAGTGTAGTGATTGGTTGTGTTGAATAATTCAATTAAAATTTGGTTCCTTATTTTATAAAAAACTTTGATCGATATTTGAATAAGTCCCGAAGTAACTGTATGAAGCAGTGCGGCGAATCTGTTTTTTGGGGTAGGTAATTACTATTGAGCTATTGAGAAACTCGTTTATTGGTTCGGTAGACGGATTTAGTTAGAATATATAAGTTTGTTCTAGTTTTTGTTTGTGTCAATGTTCCATGAGATGAATAACGGAACAATTCCGCTCTTATAATTTTTGGCTAATGAAACTTCTATTTTGACGTCGGACTATGTCTTACTTTAGCAGGGTGGCTCCTGCGGAAAGTGTAACGAAATTGTGCCCTCTTAAAATGCATATTGTGTATGTCTCTAGCACTGAACGAATTTTAAACGCCGATATCTTGATAAAAGAATGAAGATTGTCCCGAACTTGTAGTATAACACTGTGCTACAGCGATTTAGAACTTTTAATGGGGCCTACTGTAGGTTGTAGGTCTTTTTTTTTTCTTCATCTATAGTTTATTTGACACGGCACAAAGTTGTAGGTCTTGTTGAGTGTAACATTCGCTCATACTAGAAATTTTCCACACACCTAAAAAATTTGAAAATACGGCTTTTGGACTTCAGCGCATAAATTTTTTTAACTCAGACATTTCTTGACCGATTTTCAATATTTCAGCAGTTTTGGAAAGGGGATAAATAGAGTTTTTGAAATATATATAGATTTGTAAAAATATCACCAAAACATGTTAAGTTATTTGAGTTCAAATCTAAATTTTTAGACTTTTTCACGTAATTTTTAAACATAACTTGAAATTTGCCACCAATTTATGTGAGAAAATTTATGCGGTCGCCGTGGCTCCGTGGTTAGTAATGTAGATCGGTTAACTCTCTCACATGCTAAAATATTAAAAATCGGTCCAGCAATGACTGAGTTAAAAAAGTTGTATGCACTGAAGTCCCGAAAACCGTATTTTGACCATAACTTCAGATTTTTGGGGTGTTTGGAAAATTTCTAGTATGAGCGAATGTTACACTCAACAAGACCTACAATCTACACTAGGTTACTTCAGAAGTTCTTGCATTTTTTTTCGTTTGTAGCACAGTGTAATAGTTAACAAATCTTTTCAACAGTAAATTGATGGAAAGGTGAGTTGAAAATCAGGACCGACACAATCACCAGGTCGCTTCAATAACTAAGAGCAAGATAGTATCGTGTAGAATCGTACGTGTTATGTGCTACTTTGAATGCATGCATTGTTACTGCCACTAACCAGATCCAGAACACAAATGTCTTAATCAGACTTGTAAACGGTCCACACTTTCATTTGATTTCGTTTCTTTAGTGTACGTCGCTTTCGTTCGTAAATGTAGAACAACCGTCGCCTCTTATACAAAGAACAGATGGTCAATTGACACTCGCGCATCGAGGAAACGCATACTGTCATTCGTTTGGCGTTGTTATTTTTGCCAATTTCTATCTTCCTTGTTCTATTCATGTTGAGGAACATTATTACAAGATCAATGATAGAGTTGCCAAGATTTTCGCACACAACGTGCATAATTCTCTTTTCTAGAAAAAATATTAAAATACGTTTGAGGAAAAAACGTCGTAGTGGCGTGTACTTGTTTGGCATGTTTGTTCAAGTATTTAGAGCGTCAGCTTGCCACCGTCAGAAATAAAAGAAGACAGTTATCGCAGTGAATAGTTGTTCTCCGTGACCATTCACAAGCCTGATCTTAATTAATAGGTGAAGTTCTCCTCAAATTTTTGATAGCAGATTAAGCATACCTTTTCAATTGCAAAGCAGCAAAAAAAAAATCTAAAATCAATTGAAAAAGCAGTAACCAATCACAAGCTCGCTTCCTATTCGCGATGTTCATTTTAGATTGTTGTAAATGGCTCTACCTTTTTTCCAAGTTATGCCATTTCAACAGTTTCGCAAGGCGCAAAGAGATTTCATTCCGTATGTAGAAATTTCATTCCTCATGTATTACAGAACGTAACAAGAATCTCATTTCGTGTTGGCAAACGGAGAAACTGGAACGATGAAGCTCTCAGCCACGCAACAAAATACAGGTCGGACTCGATTATTCGGAACATCAAAATTTTTTTCATTCCGGAGAATCGAGTTTTCCGGATAATCGAATCACACAAAAAATACTGAAATTTTGCGATTAACGCACATAAAATAAATATTTCTTTTCTTTATTTTACTTGTATGATACAGTGGCGTAACCAGAAGTTTTATTCTGAGGCGAAAAATTAGACATTGATTATTTTCACTTCATTCGAACATGTCCCAAACCTGCCGGAAGTGACTTAAATGGCAACAAATGTCCCAGAAGGGATGGTATAGGCAAAATTTCGGAATAAAAATTAAAAACGGACTCCAAAAAATAAAATTCCGGATAATCGAGTTTCCGGATAATCGAGTCCGAACTGTATCACGTTGATTTGTGTTGCAGCTCTGAAAGGAAATAGTCGAATTCTTCTCGTGTGGGATGGAAGCAGATGGCAGAAGGGGCTTAACACTCGGCCACGCTACAGTTTATACACTATTGCGTGTTGTATATTGCTGCTGTGCTGTTGGGAGACAACGAAATTTTGTTTGTGCTGACGTTGACTGGTGGCGAACATGAGAATGGTGTTCGAAATACTGGTTGTGAAGTCTAATTAGTAAATTGAATTCAGTTCTCGCAAGAATGAGTGATTATCAGACCGCGTACGATACCTGCACTAATAAAATATAATCCTTTGTCTCCGCTTTCTTTTAGGTTCTATCATCCCTAGTTTAGCGAGATGTGAAGAGATTTTATTCCGTATGTAATACAAATATACGAAACAGAAAACTCATTTCGCATTGGCCAACAGTGGAACGGAACCGATGAAGCTATCAGCCGTGCAACGAAATAACACGGTGTACCAGATTGCACATCGGAAAGAAGACGTTACATTTTTTTTCATGTTGGATAGGGCAGATTCCAACAAGGCTTCACAATTTTAAATAGCTCGCATAATCAAAATACAATTTTGTGCATTTGGGTGGATGTCTAGCTAGTTCATCAAAAGATGGCAGCAAGCATGCTTGTCATTCTCCCCAGTATGTGTAAGGAGAGGAGAAAAAATTCATCGCGCACTTCCCTTCCAGTATGTGCCTGCGTGTAGCAAATGCTTTCACCACACTGCTTCTTTCTCCACTCCAAAGTGTATCAGCCAGAGAGACAAACACACTTCCAGCTCACCCCACATCTGATAGAAACGAGAGGGGTGAATCACTCTACAGAGAAAACGCAGAAGTACACAACAGTGTCCACTGGCGAGCAGTCCGGAAGGTGAAAAAAAAACCTACCGGGCAAAAGTGTAGTCCTCATGTAGCTACACTGCGAAAACGAATTCCACCAGAGTAAATTCGACCGGCATGAGCAACGCAATCTATTTTTTTTCTCCCTATCTCTTTTCCTCTTCTGCCATGCTCAAGAAACCGACTGTAAAACGCACCGAAGATAGCTCTGCAGTGTAATTATTGTGCTTGATGTCCACACGTGTGAGCAAGTACACCATAGTTCATTGTCTCGCAAGAGAGAGATTTCAAATTTCACCGCACTGCCTCCAGGAAGCTCGGCAGATAATAATCGTTTGTCGCTCTCTTCTAGCATGAGCGTTGATTTGCTCTTTAGTGTGAGCGCAGTTGTTTTTGCAGGGCAAGATGTTCTCCTGCACTTTATCCTTAAATCCGTCCGCATTGGAAATTGGATATGATTTCGTCTTCTGTTCCTATTTTAGACTTTAATTTTAGACTCCCATATGTCATATTCCCTGATAAGTTCTCTACGTCCTTCCTTCCAAAAACAAAAACACCGAATCACCCGATTAGCACTCTTGTTACGTTACTGTGCACCCAGAAAAGTTGCGATAAAACGCAAAAGTTTGCGTCAATTTTTAGCTGGTTGCCAATCTTATTTTACATTTGTGCTGCGCTAATACATAATTTTGTCATATTCATATTATTGTCATTCTACGCAGATGACCAGATTGCATCATACGTATAGATCCAACGATTGATATTATTTTTTTGACTTCACTACGGTATCTGTATTCACTACGCTATAATACACCTTTCTTAAAGACGTAGTTCTTCATAAAAAAATTGCTTCTGTTTGATATAGTGTTTCTTGATTTTCGTAATGTTAGACCAGAGTAATGTTATTCAGATTAGTTTTAAATTAGGATTTCTGTCTAGATTTCGCTGTATAGGGTGTTCAATAAACTCGAATACACTTTGAAAATGTATTTAATAATGAAAATACAAGATATTGTTTTCTGAGATATTTTATATTGATGTAATGTTTATTGGGAACCCTTACGACATATTATCTAGGAGCACTTCCCTTTTGTGCTGTATGCCGAGCTGACGACGTTTCTCAAAAGAATCGCACGCTACACGCACGTAGCTCATCGGTATCTCGTTTTAGATCTTGGAAATGGACCAGTTTCATCCATAATGCTCTGTTTGGCTAGCATGTACGACCTTACATAGAAGTCCAGGGGATTGAGGTCCGGGATCTAGGAGGACACAAAGTTCCATCGAGAAAATCAGTCGAATTCTCCCTGACACCAATATTAGGGTTTGCAATCCCGGGAACGATTTCCCGGGAAATAGCTTTTCCGGGATTCCCAGATCCCGGGAACAGAAATATTGATTCCCGGGATCCCGGGATTACCGAGTTCCGTGAAAAATTTTGTAAGATTCACTATGCAATATTGCAATAAAATTAAATACGTCAAACTAGTGCGACCTAAAATAAATAATTTAATAAAACTAGAAAATTATATTTGCGACGCAGTTTATTTAAAAAAATCACAATGGCATAGCAAATTTTTTTTAATTAAAAAAAATAGCGAATAGCTTTGCTACCGCTCAAGTAAACAGTAAATATTTTCCGCGTCCAATGCCTGCCTAACACTCAGTTTTCTCTTCAACAAACTGAAAGAATTGGACGCCAGTTTTCAATTAAGTGTAGCAAAAGCTGTAATCGGTGATTTGAAAGTATTCTAGTAATCGAACATCAGCGGTGATTCAGCAGACTTGAGCAAAGTTTTACAGAAGGAAATAACATTTTTGAGTTTAACGGAAAATTGTCAGCGGATCTGAAGCGATTGTTTGACGACATGAAGACCCTTAATTCTCCTCTTCTGCAAATATACGCTACAAGATCGATCACGGATTTTTGATGTTACCTTAAATAGGTTTTGTATTTTATTTGTTATTTGTTTTTCATGCGAATTGAGAATGAAAATTTAAACATTTTTTTTAATCTTTGACTGATAAACTTCATTTAAAATCACATTTTGCAAAAAAAATTGTCCGTTCTCGGTTCCCGGAAATCCCCGGGAAATGCTATTTTTCATTCCCGTTTCCCGGGAAATCGATTCTCGGGAATATTGCAAACCCTAACCAATATCACAGACCTACACAACGATGAAAAGTTGTATTCGAACTAATTGAGCACCCTGTAAATAATATTAGCTTACAACAACTTTTGGAACGGTTTGGTTTTTATTCAGTTATGTTTCTTGAACTGTTTTTTATCAAATAGAATAGTTTGAAAATTTTGTCTCGATTAATTATAATTATAATTTGTCCTTGATTTGGATCCAAATTTAATTGAATCTCGATTTAGTTTTTCTAATTTCGTTACTGAAAGTTACTGAAGCTCTGAAAGGAAATAGTCGAATTCTTCTCGTGTGGGATGGAAGCAGATGGCAGAAGGGGCTTAACACTCGGCCACGCTACAGTTTATACACTATTGCGTGTTGTATATTGCTGCTGTGCTGTTGGGAGACAACGAAATTTTGTTTGTGCTGACGTTGACTGGTGGCGAACATGAGAATGGTGTTCGAAATACTGGTTGTGAAGTCTAATTAGTAAATTGAATTCAGTTCTCGCAAGAATGAGTGATTATCAGACCGCGTACGATACCTGCACTAATAAAATATAATCCTTTGTCTCCGCTTTCTTTTAGGTTCTATCATCCCTAGTTTAGCGAGATGTGAAGAGATTTTATTCCGTATGTAATACAAATATACGAAACAGAAAACTCATTTCGCATTGGCCAACAGTGGAACGGAACCGATGAAGCTATCAGCCGTGCAACGAAATAACACGGTGTACCAGATTGCACATCGGAAAGAAGACGTTACATTTTTTTTCATGTTGGATAGGGCAGATTCCAACAAGGCTTCACAATTTTAAATAGCTCGCATAATCAAAATACAATTTTGTGCATTTGGGTGGATGTCTAGCTAGTTCATCAAAAGATGGCAGCAAGCATGCTTGTCATTCTCCCCAGTATGTGTAAGGAGAGGAGAAAAAATTCATCGCGCACTTCCCTTCCAGTATGTGCCTGCGTGTAGCAAATGCTTTCACCACACTGCTTCTTTCTCCACTCCAAAGTGTATCAGCCAGAGAGACAAACACACTTCCAGCTCACCCCACATCTGATAGAAACGAGAGGGGTGAATCACTCTACAGAGAAAACGCAGAAGTACACAACAGTGTCCACTGGCGAGCAGTCCGGAAGGTGAAAAAAAAACCTACCGGGCAAAAGTGTAGTCCTCATGTAGCTACACTGCGAAAACGAATTCCACCAGAGTAAATTCGACCGGCATGAGCAACGCAATCTATTTTTTTTCTCCCTATCTCTTTTCCTCTTCTGCCATGCTCAAGAAACCGACTGTAAAACGCACCGAAGATAGCTCTGCAGTGTAATTATTGTGCTTGGTGTCCACACGTGTGAGCAAGTACACCATAGTTCATTGTCTCGCAAGAGAGAGATTTCAAATTTCACCGCACTGCCTCCAGGAAGCTCGGCAGATAATAATCGTTTGTCGCTCTCTTCTAGCATGAGCGTTGATTTGCTCTTTAGTGTGAGCGCAGTTGTTTTTGCAGGGCAAGATGTTCTCCTGCACTTTAGAGGTTTTCTGAGGAGAAAAGACAAGCATGGCTGCAAGAAGGAATGAAATCCGTCCGCATTGGAAATTGGATATGATTTCGTCTTCTGTTCCTATTTTAGACTTTAATTTTAGACTCCCATATGTCATATTCCCTGATAAGTTCTCTACGTCCTTCCTTCCAAAAACAAAAACACCGAATCACCCGATCAGCACTCTTGTTACGTTACTGTGCACCCAGAAAAGTTGCGATAAAACGCAAAAGTTTGCGTCAATTTTTAGCTGGTTGCCAATCTTATTTTACATTTGTGCTGCGCTAATACATAATTTTGTCATATTCATATTATTGTCATTCTACGCAGATGACCAGATTGCATCATACGTATAGATCCAACGATTGATATTATTTTTTTGACTTCACTACGGTATCTGTATTCACTACGCTATAATACACCTTTCTTAAAGACGTAGTTCTTCATAAAAAAATTGCTTCTGTTTGATATAGTGTTTCTTGATTTTCGTAATGTTAGACCAGAGTAATGTTATTCAGATTAGTTTTAAATTAGGATTTCTGTCTAGATTTCGCTGTATAGGGTGTTCAATAAACTCGAATACACTTTGAAAATGTATTTAATAATGAAAATACAAGATATTGTTTTCTGAGATATTTTATATTGATGTAATGTTTATTGGGAACCCTTACGACATATTATCTAGGAGCACTTCCCTTTTGTGCTGTATGCCGAGCTGACGACGTTTCTCAAAAGAATCGCACGCTACACGCACGTAGCTCATCGGTATCTCGTTTTAGATCTTGGAAATGGACCAGTTTCATCCATAATGCTCTGTTTGGCTAGCATGTACGACCTTACATAGAAGTCCAGGGGATTGAGGTCCGGGATCTAGGAGGACACAAAGTTCCATCGAGAAAATCAGTCGAATTCTCCCTGACACCAATATTAGGGTTTGCAATCCCGGGAACGATTTCCCGGGAAATAGCTTTTCCGGGATTCCCAGATCCCGGGAACAGAAATATTGATTCCCGGGATCCCGGGATTACCGAGTTCCGTGAAAAATTTTGTAAGATTCACTATGCAATATTGCAATAAAATTAAATACGTCAAACTAGTGCGACCTAAAATAAATAATTTAATAAAACTAGAAAATTATATTTGCGACGCAGTTTATTTAAAAAAATCACAATGGCATAGCAAATTTTTTTTAATTAAAAAAAATAGCGAATAGCTTTGCTACCGCTCAAGTAAACAGTAAATATTTTTCGCGTCCAATGCCTGCCTAACACTCAGTTTTCTCTTCAACAAACTGAAAGAATTGGACGCCAGTTTTCAATTAAGTGTAGCAAAAGCTGTAATCGGTGATTTGAAAGTATTCTAGTAATCGAACATCAGCGGTGATTCAGCAGACTTGAGCAAAGTTTTACAGAAGGAAATAACATTTTTGAGTTTAACGGAAAATTGTCAGCGGATCTGAAGCGATTGTTTGACGACATGAAGACCCTTAATTCTCCTCTTCTGCAAATATACGCTACAAGATCGATCACGGATTTTTGATGTTACCTTGAATAGGTTTTGTATTTTATTTGTTATTTGTTTTTCATGCGAATTGAGAATGAAAATTTAAACATTTTTTTTAATCTTTGACTGATAAACTTCATTTAAAATCACATTTTGCAAAAAAAATTGTCCGTTCTCGGTTCCCGGAAATCCCCGGGAAATGCTATTTTTCATTCCCGTTTCCCGGGAAATCGATTCTCGGGAATATTGCAAACCCTAACCAATATCACAGACCTACACAACGATGAAAAGTTGTATTCGAACTAATTGAGCACCCTGTAAATAATATTAGCTTACAACAACTTTTGGAACGGTTTGGTTTTTATTCAGTTATGTTTCTTGAACTGTTTTTTATCAAATAGAATAGTTTGAAAATTTTGTCTCGATTAATTATAATTTTAATTTGTTCTTGATTTGGATCCAAATTTAATTGAATCTCGATTTAGTTTTTCTAATTTCGTTACATTTCGCCCAATTTACTTAGAATCATGCATTTTTATTGGGGTTTTATTTAATTTACAAAATCGTGGTTCAGTTTTGAATCAATTTTGTAATAATTTTTCCCGATTTTTTGTTACAAACACGTCGTCCTTAATATGGCTTTATTTTATGTTTCTTTTTTTTTTTTGATCGATTTTCTAACTTTTTAAAATTATGTTGGGTGATTCTCTACGAAATGACTAAGTATTTCCGATCGGCAAAGAAATGCCTCATGAAATGAACATGAGTTATAGCTTCATGCATAAAATAATCTAAAATAACCCTGGATACGGAGCTTTCAAGAAACAAATGATTCACGAATTATCTCGCAGAAATATTGCCGACATGGTTGCCAGATCTCGATTGCTATTGAAGACGCAGGCTGTTCACAACATCCTTTTTTGAGATGAAAAATTGTTGGAGGCTGTATTGAACAAGCAGAATGATCGTGTATGTGGAGCATGTCTTCGTGGTATTCCAGCCGATAAAAGAGGAGTTTCCAGAATGCTTCAGTTGTTGGTTTGTGAAGTAATATTCAACAGAAGAAAGTTGCCACTTCTATTCATCGACAGAGGTGTGAAAATTAATAAAGAATACTATCTCATCATTTAAGACGATTTGCTGCCAAAGAACTATTTGGAGAAGAAAGTTTCTGCTTCCAACAGGCCAGTGCATAAGGTATCGGTTGTCCAGAAGTGGTACAAGAGAAATTTACTTAGTTTTTTCAGCAGCTCTGAATGGTCTGCATCCTCTCCCAATTTTAATTTTTAGGGCTCCAGCATTTAGGGGTACATGCTAGGAAAGCTGGGTGAAGTAAAACACATGATTTTGGACATTTTTTGGGAACCTTTTGGTAAAAATTTGGAATGAAAAGCCGATCAAAGTCGTGCGTGTGACTTGTGTTAATTCTGAAAAACGTCTGCGAGCCGTAATCAAATGCTAAGGCGAAAGATTGGAATTGAACTGATTTGACTGTATCATTACTTCCATGATAGGGTAAATGTACCCTTAGTGGAGGTAGTACCAATAGTGGAGGTAGTGCGATATAGAGAGTTTTTTCTTTTATTTTGAGTAAGACTGGCAAAAAAAGTATAATGCAACATGTTTGTATGGGTTTTATGTAATGTTTAAGGGAAAAATTCCCTTTTTACAGTGAAACACTAAAGAGAAAAAACGTTTTTCCAAATCACTAGCTGAATACCGCTTGATTTTTAGTGTTTTCTTAAGCTGCATTCGATTTTATTTAAGGGATATTTATTAAGTTAAAACAAAGTCTCATATAATTTTTAGTACTTATTGTGTAGAAAACTCATCAATTCAAAGATTCATTAGCACTTAAATCGTTTTTGTTTGATTTAACCCCGTTTTTTTCAACAGCGCCATTATTGGTACACAGAAACACCGTTGCTCCCATAGTGGAGGCATTCGAATGTTTACAAGTGTCAAACGAAAACAAATCGTTTACAGTTCAGATTTTTGAATATTCAGCGCATATACAGTGTTTGCGCAGCGAACAGGTTTTGAGCTATATCGTTACATCATCGCTGCAGGACAATGCCCTTCCTATTCACTACTTCTAAGCTACGAATAAAAACAACATTTCAAAGGACATTTCATTGACACTTGCACTGGAACAAAGGCCATTCAGTCAACTCGATTTTCTAGTTTGAATTATATCTAAACTCAACCTATTATAATATTACCGAAATTTCACAGATTCTGCTTAGTTTCATTCACAATTATAAATAAAATGTTCAGTAGAGTTATAGACAGTAAACTGTAGATTATATAGAAAATGACGGACTTATGTCCCATTTTTTGTGTAATAAAATATTCACATTGATTTCCATATTTATTTTAAACTCATCGTTTTTTGTTTTCTATACTTGTGACTGTTCAACAAACTTCAAAATGTACAATCTTCATCCATTTCACTTACAGAAATTTCAAGTTTTTAAAACTACCTCCACTATAGGTACATGGTACCACCATTATAGGAACAGTACCTCCACTAAAGGTACAAAAGCTATGATAACAATTGTTGATTTTTTTCAAATTCATTAGTTTTAAAAATGCAAAACGAGTTATTTATCAGCAAAACAACTAAATTGTCTATCAAATCATATACATCCAAAGTTAACTAAGGCTCAATTAGATTCGTTAAAATTTCTCAGAAGTAGCTACTATTTGCGCCACTATTGGTACATTTACCCTAATAAAAAAGTATTCAGAGAAGAAATATTCATCTGTGTTAATTTCATGGCCAAAATAAAGTGTATCGCTTTCACGGTGACACCCTGTAGGCTGTGATTTTATATTGTTCAATGAGTAGAAAAGTATTGGGTGCGCGGCTAAATTGTAGCTGTTTTTTCCATAAATAATGCAACTTATTTCGAAAAAATAGTAACCTATAAATGATTCATAGTATTGCCCAACGTCAACTACAAGCTCGAGTACCGTTACGATGAGATAGTCTTCTTTTGAGGTTATCCACATATCAAGACATTTTTCGATATCTCAATATGAGCAGAACCCCTTATCAACCAGACAATGTGCCATCGAACGGAACAAGTAATAACACAGTGCAACAAAAAATAACTTTTTTTCCTGCCTTGGTTTTTATATATAATTTTTTTGTGTATGTTTTTGTAAAACCAAATTTCCCCGAGTTTGAACATATTTCAACTAAAGGGGCAACAATGGCGTCATTTGAATTTTTGAGAAATCGGAATCTTTCGATGTTTTTTTTTTCCTGTGTGTGGACTCATCACTGCGATCAGAGACATTTTGATCTATTGTGATATTGCCCAGGTGTTTTCTGTTCTCCGCACTTCATATTATTGGCAGTATCACTATTGAAGTGAAATACGTTTTTTTTTTATTTATATCAGTGCTTGTGTGTGAGAGTTTACCCTTTTATTTCAAGCTTACTGCTCTACTATACCGAGCCTCTTTTCTATCCTACCAATATCACCAAATTACAATTCCCTGAACTGAGGCTACACCTAGCGTTCCTCTCTGGGCAGGTTTATCTTAAGAGGGACTTTTTGTCAAGAGGAAGGAGTCTTATCGAAACCTCGTTCTTCGTGCCAATATCGCCAATCAAAATTCCCTGTAGAGGGTAAATATTTCTGAAATCAGTTTTATTATAAGGACTTATTTTGTCAAGAGGAAGGAGTCTTATCGAACCTCGTTCCTCCTACCAACACCGCGTCACAATCACAATTCCGTGACCTCTGGTCAGGTTTATTATAAGTAGGACTTACACCTAACGTTCCTCTCTGGGCAGGTTTATTCTAAGAGGGACTTTTTGTCAAGAGGAAGGAGTCTTATCGAAACCTCGTTCTTCGTGCCAATATCGCCAATCAAAATTCCCTGTAGAGGGTAAATATTTCTGAAATCAGTTTTATTATAAGGACTTATTTTGTCCAGAGGAAGGAGTCTTATCGAAACCTCGTTCCTCCAGCCAAGACCGCGTCATAATTACAATTCCCTGAAGAGAACTATTATACGTTACTTAGAACAGTTTTATTATAAGAGGGACTTTTTTTGTTAGGATGAAAGTCAGCAAGGGTACTATAGAATTCAGCTTGAAGGAAGGGTATGTAGTAGAGAGCCTGAGAATGAACCCATGTTAAAGTCCATTGACAACCAAATGGCCTGATTCTACTAAGATTCGAACCCACGACCACTCGCATATCAAAGCGAACTCTGTAACCTTGCGGCTACGAAGCTCTCTTTTTCGATGTTTTTTCGGCGCTATTTTGTTTTAAGACCAAATATCAAAATTATAAGAGTTTGTCCACATATTAGTATCTTCTTAGCCATCTTTTAAAAAACAGTTTTCAAATAAGTTAATACAATATAATGTCGAGATAAACCTATTTTTGTATTGTAGGGGAATCGGGGCAAAATTTACATGTTGCTGATATTTCAGTTGGATCAGACACCTACCAATCGATTCCTGAGACTTTTTTACTCAATATAAGATATAATTTGACTACCACTTTAGATATTAGCGCATTACTATCAATGCTCAGACATACTCGATATTATTTTGCTTTGTGAAATATACTAAAACCATGCCAAAACCGGTTTCGTAGAATCATCGTTTTGAGCTCAGTTTCTGTCCGATTGAAGATCTGTTTTTTTAAAGATGGGTAAGAAGATGCTGATATGTGGACAAACTCTTAGATTTTTGATATTTGGCCTTAAAACAAAATGGCGTCGAAAAAACTTCGAAAATTTCCGGTTTCTCAAAGATTGAAAATGGCGCCATTGATGCCCCTTAAGTTGAAATATGTTCAAACTCGGGGAAATTTATTTTCGCATCAAACTTAATTAAAAAATCATGCATAGAAGCCATGGCAAAAAATTTCTGCACTGTGTAATCTTACGGTGCAAAATCTGGAGAATATGGCGGGTGAGGTGAGATTGTGTTCGGCTTAATCGCATCAGTTGTAGTCGATATTCAGGACCTGGTCCCACATACGATAATCTACGCAGCCTGTATATTTGACCGAGCCGACGACGCAGAACTGGGCAGCCCTCATGACTTTACTTCACGATAGGGTGAACCTTTCCTTTTTCGTTGCTGGAGCGGTTGTTCACAGGCTGAGAAACAACGCTTAACGTCCCTTGGCTTCAAATGATAAGAAACCGAAATTCAATGTTTTTGAATCATTCTTAAAGCATGCAATCGCTTGGGATGGGTTTGGTGAACAATACCTAATATCGAAGCAAGCTGTTGCTGCGTTCGACATGGATCGTTGTCGAGCAATTCCTCCATTTCAGCGTCTTAGAAGGTTTTTGTTATTTTTTCTCGTAGGCAGTCGTCATTATCGAAATTACCACCTTCAAAGCGACTGAACGTTGTTTCACTTTGAGCAGCATTTCCGAGAACTGTTTTCAACTCTCGATGCGCTTCAGCCGTCGTCACTTCTTGCAAATGAGGATTCCCCCTTGGGGTGCTACATTCCGAACTTGACCTTCTGTTTATTTATACACAGACTTCACAGCCGACTGTTTAGTGTACAGGACAATTGCGGGGCTAGCGCTACGATAATCTACTGACACTAACAGTCTCTTCAGAGCCGAGACTCGAACCTACGACGACTGGTTTGTTAGGCCAGCATCGTACCTCGAGACTGGGAGGCAAATGAGGATTACTTGGCACAAAAACAGACTTTTTCACATAAGTAAAAGTATATGACGCCACAATGAAATCACTAACGTGTCAAAGCCGTTTGTTGACCTTAACTTGGTTCATAACGTTATAAATTTGTCAAAATCGACCTAATACTGATAGTGCCATTTACTGGCAAATAACGAAACTTAGTTGCGCACCCAATACTGCAACCATACAACATTTCTTGTCTTGTAACTAGAGAGGGGGAAGTGGCTTCCTTACTAATTGTATAATAATTGGAACCATGCAAATTTTGATTGGCATTTGTTCATATAACACAAAGTTTTGTAATCAATATAATAAAATTCCAGTGTGATTTGTCAAAGGAGCGAGTTCGGTGAAGCAACTCAGCACCTTTTCAAGTTAAATTTCTACTCAGCCTTACTCAAATACCAGCTAGGTTTCCCAAAATTTGAAACGCCTAATAGTTTAGCAAAGTGGAGAGTGTGGAAACGCTTATTAAAAGTTTAATTATCGATGCCCAAAATGCATCACTCTTCTGTCGGTTTTCCTTTCGTAATGTTTTACCTCCAAACTGTTGCGTTATTAAATTAGGTAAGCTGCCGTTTATCCTAAAAGCTTTTCACAGCAGGAATTTTAGCGAGCCACCGCAGCATTGCTTTGGACCAATCAGTTGGTCGTAACCCAGTCCGGTAATCATAACTCACGCAGTCAATGTGCGTAACGAATGGTAACGATGAACCACTTAGCAGCATCCTTCGCCAGTCATTCCGCGTTGAACTAGTAATTCGCAAAAGAAGAGTTTCATCGGTTGTGTTTATCGGTCGTCTCGATATATTCGCAAAAAGTAATCGAACAAAAGGCATCGCTTGCCCGGTCCCGGTCTAACGAGTGCTGTGCAGTGCAAAATAATTCCGCTTTGAAGGTCATCCACTATTGTTTGCTTTGTTGCTGCGTAGCTGAACCGCCGCTGCTGAACCGATCGTTTCGGTGTTTAGCTGTGTTGAAGACAACTGGAGCTACAAACAAAGAAGAAAGTGTAAATCCGCACAGCTGCCGGCTGCTGCACCCAACCACCACACACCACATTGTCGAAGACAACTGGAGCATCGCTCGAAATCAAGAAAAGGTACGTGTTTCTTGTCGGTGTTAGGGCGCTAGCCTTAGCACAATGGAAGTCGATCCTCCGACACCGAACCCTCCTGACCCTGTCCCTCCTGCTTCTTCCCCCGCTGTTCACTCTTTAGTTCCCCCTCGTGCCAGGCTCTACCTTGACGAAACAGCAGGTTCACGTTTCGTTGTATATTTCCGGCCAAAAGCAGGACCTAAGTCGAAATCCCTGAACATATTACAAATTTCGAAAGACCTGACGTCACGCTTCAAGGCCGTGACTGAAATAATCAAGGTCAGACCAAACAAGCTCCGTGTTGTGGTCAATGACCTGAAACAGGCCAACGATATAGCTTGTTTCGAGCTCTTTACGCGGGAGTATCGCGTATACATACCGGCCCGAGACGTGGAGATCGACGGCGTCGTGACCGATCCGAGTTTGTCCGTCGAGTGCCTCTTGAAGGATGCTGTAGGCTGTTTTAAAAACAGCAGCCTTCCTGAGGTTAAGGTATTAGAGGTTAAACAACTGCGGTCTGTGTCGCTCGTCGGCGACAAAAAAGTATACACTCCGTCAGACTCGTTTCGTGTCACGTTCGCCGGGTCTGCATTGCCGAGCCACGTCTTGATCCACCGGGTTCGTCTTCCTGTGCGCTTATTTGTACCCCGTTTAATGAACTGCACCAATTGCAAGCAGTTAGGTCACACAGCCGCCTACTGTTGCAATAAGGCACGGTGCGGTAAGTGTGGAGAGAACCATGCCGACGATTCCTGTAGTGCGAATGCTGAAAAATGTATCCACTGCGGGGAGAATCAGCATGAGCTCTCCACATGCGCGGTGTACATGCAGCGCAAGGATAAATTGAAACGGTCTCTCAAAGAGCGTTCAAAGCGTTCCTACGCTGATATGCTCAAGGAGACCACGACCACTTCTACCATAACAGCGAACCCCTTTGATCTGTTGTCTTCAGATGAAATCGACTCTGACGAACCACTAGAGGGAACTTCTTTTGCCAATCTTGGGGAGTCTAGAAAGAGGAAAAATCTTTCCTCCCCTAAGCTGCCCAGAAAAGGTCCTAAGATTTCCCAAAGTGGAAAGAACAGTACAACCAAAACTAAAGGTGCTACGGAAAAACCGAAGCAAACCCCTCCTGGGCTTGGCAATTTAAAGTCTCAGAAGGAGTTCCCAGCACTGCCAGGAACATCTAAAACCCCAGTTGCTCCTTTTGCACATCCAGTTGACAAAACAAATGCAAAATATTGTGGACTGGATTTTCGAAAATTTCAATATACCTGATCCAATTAAAAACTTTCTTACAGCGCTCCTCCCAACAGTTAGATCATTTTTGAAGCAGTTGACATCCCAATGGCCCCTCCTTGCAGCGATCGTATCCTTCGATGGCTAATTCAACTGCTAATTTGAAGGATTCTATCTCTTTTTTACAGTGGAATTGCAGAAGTATTTTACCAAAATTCGATTCATTCAAAGTTTTGATAAATAAAAACAAATGCGATGCATTTTCCCTTTGCGAAACTTGGCTTACTTCGAATACTGATCTTAACTTCCATGATTTTAATATTATTCGTCTTGATCGAGACACCCCATATGGAGGAGTGCTTTTAGGGATTAAAAAGTGCTATTCTTTCTATCGTATTAACCTCCCCTCGATTCCGGGCATCGAAGTTGTCGCATGTCAAATGACAATACAAGGTAAAGAGCTTTGTATTGCCTCAATATATATTCTTCCCAGAGCACAGGTTGGGCAACGGCTGCTCTTTGATTTAATAGAACTTCTTCCCTCGCCACGTTTGATTTTGGGAGACTTCAACTCTCATGGTGTGGCTTGGGGTTCCCCTTACAATGATAACCGCTCCTCTTTAATCTATAACCTTTGCGATGACTTCGACATGACTATTTTAAACAACGGTGAAATGACACGTATCCCGAAACCTCCAGCGCGCCCAAGCGCTTTGGATCTATCCTTATGTTCGACGTCGCTACGGTTGGATTGCACATGGAAGGTAATCCTCGATCCTCACGGTAGCGACCAATTGCCTATTCTTATATCAATTACTAACGGGTCAACTCGCATGCGACCAATTGACATTCCGTATGACCTCACACGGAATATCGATTGGAAGTTATACGCGGAAATGATTTCAAAAGCGGTCGAGTTGATTCAACATCATCCACCACTTGAAGAATACAACCTCCTTGCGGGCTTGATTCTCGACGCCGCGATGCAAGCCCAAATGAAGAAATATCCCGGCGTAACGATCAAAGAACGGCCTCCCACTCCGTGGTGGGACCAAGAGTGCTCCGATGTCTACACGCAAAGATCCGACGCGTTTTTGGCCTTCCAGAATGGAGGTATACCTGGCGACTATATACGGTACTCGGAGCTTGATACCAAGCTTAAAAGCTTGGCTAAAGCAAATAAACGCGGATATTGGCGTCGGTTCGTAAACGAGACGTCTAGGGAGACATCGATGAGCACTCTTTGGAGCACAGCCCGAAGAATGCGGAATCGCGTAACGGTCAACGAAAGCGAGGAGTCTTCAAGTCGGTGGATATTTGATTTTGCCAGGAAAGTATGTCCGGACTCTGTCCTTGAGCAAAACATTGTTCGCGATGCGTCTCCGGGCCACGACGCGATAGAATCACCTTTTACGATGGCAGAATTTTCAGTTGCCCTCCTGTCCTGTAACAATAACGCGCCTGGGTTAGATAGAATCAAATTCAACTTGTTGAAGAATCTACCCGGCAATGCCAAGAGGCGCTTGTTGAACTTGTTCAATAAGTTCCTGGAGCGAAACATTGTACCGCAGGATTGGAGGCAAGTGAAGGTGATCGCCATCCAAAAACCGGGAAAACCAGCTTCTGATCACAACTCTTATAGGCCGATTGCAATGCTATCCTGTATCCGGAAATTGATGGAGAAAATGATACTCCATCGTTTAGACCATTGGGTCGAATCAAACGGTCTACTATCAGATACTCAATTTGGCTTCCGCCGTGCCAAAGGGACGAATGATTGTCTTGCGTTGCTTTCAACAGATATTCAGCTGGCGTATGCTCGCAAAGAACAAATGGCGTCTGCAAGACAACTTGCAGACGACAGTGTAATCTCTGTTACAGGAGCCAAAGCTGCCGATTTGCAAGGACCATTGCAAGATACCTTGGACAATTTGTCTGCTTGGGCTTTACAGCTAGGTATTGAATTCTCTCCGGAGAAGACTGAGATAGTAGTTTTTTCTAGGAAGCATGAACCTGCTCAGCTTCAAACACAATTAATGGGTAAAACGATTTCTCAGGTTTTGGTACACAAATATCTTGGTGTCTGGTTCGACTCTAAAGGCACCTGGGGTTGTCACGTGAGGTATCTGATGAAAAAATGTCAACAAAGAGTGAATTTTCTTCGTACAATAACCGGACAATGGTGGGGTGCCCACCCAGGAGACCTTATAAGGCTTTACCAAACAACGATACTGTCTGTTATTGAGTACGGGTGTTTCTGCTTCCGCTCCGCAGCAAACACACATTTGATCAAACTGGAGCGAATACAATATCGTTGTTTGCGTATCGCCTTGGGTTGCATGCAATCGACCCATACGATGAGTTTGGAGATCTTGGCTGGAGTACTACCATTGAAAAACCGCTTCTGGAGCCTGTCTTCTCTTATTCTAATCAAATGTGAGGTCTTGAACCGTCCTGTGATTGAAAATTTTGAAAAGTTAATCGAACTCAATTCTCAAACCCGTTCTATGACATTGTATTTCAATCACATGTCTCAGAATATTAACCCTTCTCCGAATATTCCAAATCGTGTCAACTTATTAAATACTCCTGGTTCTACTGTGTTCTTCGATACATCCATGATAGAAGAAATTCGTGGAATCCCGGATCATTTACGCGTGCAGCAGATCCCTAAAATTTTTTCCAATAAATATCGAAACATCAACTGCGACAATATGTTCTACACTGACGGATCACTTCTGGATGGGTCCACTGGCTTCGGTATCTTCAATAATCGCTTAGCCGTCTCCTATAAGCTCGATAATCCTGCTTCTGTTTACGTCGCAGAATAAGCTGCAATGCAGTACACCCTAGGGATTATCGAAAAAATGCCCACGGACCATTATTTCATCTTTACGGACAGTCTCAGTTCTATTGAGGCTCTCCGATCGATGAAAGATGTTAAGCACTCTCCGTATTTCCTGGGGAAAATACGGGAACATTTGAGTGCTTTATCCGAAAAATCGTTTCTGATTACCTTAGCGTGGGTCCCTTCTCACTGCTCGATCTCGGGCAATGAGAAAGCGGACTCTTTGGCTAAGGTGGGTGCAATAAACGGCGATATTTATGGAAGACCAATTGCTTACGATGAATTTTTCGCATTTGTACGTCAGAATACGATCATCAGTTGGCAAAATTCATGGACTAAAGGGGAACTGGGAAGGTGGTTACATTCCATAATTCCCAAGGTATCGACGAACCCCTGGTTCAAGGGGTTGGATGTAGGTCGAGATTTCATTTGCGTGATGCCTCGGCTTATGTCCAACCACTATAGATTTGACGCGCATCTCCGTCGTATTGGGCTCGAAGAAAGCGGTATCTGTGCCTGTGGTGAAGGTTATCACGACATAGAGCACGTTGTTTGGTCATGCCCTGTTCACCGTGACGCCAGGTCTAAACTTGTAGCTTCCCTTTAGGCCGGAGGTAGACGGCCAGCTGTTCCTGTTCGTGATGTCTTGGCGAGCCGTGACCTACCCTACATGACCCTTATATACGTTTTCCTTAAATCCATCCATGCCTAGTCCCGTTCCCCTCCGTCTACACCCAACAAAACGACAAGAACACGTTTGAACCTCAAGCACAAAACCAGCAACCAGACCCCGCACAATAGAACCAGGACCCAAGGACTACGAGTCTCTGTCCCAACTCACGACATCGTGGCTCAGCAGTACGAATCCATACATGCCATTCGACGATAATCAGACGACAGATTGGAAATTCCATGCTAGTTTTAAGTTAGACTCAATTTCAGCTCGTAGTCGGCAGCGAGGATAAAAAATTTGCTTTAGTTTTTAAGTCATCAGATATAATTGGGGCCGTTAAATATTAAATTGTATTTGTGCCGTGTCAAATAAATGTTATGTGAAGAAAAAAAAAGAAGAGTTTAGCACTTTAATTGTGTTCAAAATTACCGGTGCAATTTTTGCATTTTCTGCGTAAGTTCGATTAAAAGTAACTAAAAGCACCATTTAATAAAGCAACGATTTTCCGAGGTCTCGTTTTTTCGCACACCATTTGGGAAACAAAGCTTTTGCTTGCATTACCATTTTAGAGTGGTGAAAAAATAGAAAGAGAATTGTGTCCATTAGTTTTGTCAGCAGTCACATAATCTTATTACCAATGGAATGTAATATGTAGTTAAGTATTCGGCCTTAACTTCTAGCGTGTCAATGCTACCGAATGATAAATCAAGTAACTGCGAAGCAGTAATATTTTCTGCGTGTCTTAGCTTTACGTCGGGGTGTGACTCTGCTGCGGTTATTGCTGTACATGTTCAAGGTTAATGTAATCAGCAGTTCTGTTGATCCTGACCTACGACGGTAACTCCTACAATCGATGCGATACTCCGAGGAAGTGCAATTCAAAATAAAAAAAAATAACTTCAACTGATTGGATTGGATCTTTGTATCAAACTGGCGGCTTGATGCGAACGGACTGAATCGTTTAGCCTTGGAGTCGAGATTGAATTCAGTTTTGCCGCATGGGGTGACAGAATCGGGCCACATATCGTGACACACCGCGATGTCTGAGCGTAATGAGCCACGATGATTGACAACGTGTGTCACCGGTACCTGCACGAGATATAGATCTTGGTATGTGAGTGTTCCGAGCAGTAGAAAAAAAACCGGATCGTTTTTGTTTATTGTAACTGTCACGAGACATGATTTGTTTGATTGGTGCAGAAAATTCAGAAGCTACCTGTGATCATTAGGGGTTGAACTAGTGTCAAAGTGTTTAATAATGCTTTACTAAGTAGCGGAAATCTGTTTAAGTGAAATTCTGATTAGATTAATCTGAGGCAATAGACAGTATTATGGTCATGTTTTTTTATTTCATTTTTATATCCGATTTTCGAGATTCAAAATTGTAGCTTTCCTAGTAATTATAATGCTATTGTCTCACAAGACGGTAATAATTCTGTATAATAGTATCTCCATCCACCGTGATTACGGTCCCCGGAGGGTACTTTGTAGTCTCAATTACGCGACCCGTATACGAACACTTATGCTCAAGCATCCAGCAGATCTTGTAGAAAAAACCTAAATTAATCCACCTATTCAAACTTATTATTTGTAAAAATAGATTTACATGAATGCTTAAATCCAATAAATGTTTATCCACTCTTTGGGTTCTAAAATATTGATGTTGTAATTAAAGTATAAAATATGAAATTTGACGTAATGTTAGTACTTAAGAAATAGCGAAATAAATGCAATGACTCTTAATTTCGAACAATTTAATCACGAGCGATGCCGGGAACGTTCAAATAATACGATACCACATTTAAATCATGTTGAGGCTTTGAATTTCTGTTTTTTCTAAAACTTTTAAACAGCATATCAAATTGTTATGAAGTTTGTTATTTGTAAGTTTGAGAGATGACTCATTTGTATGACACTAGTTATGTTCAAATAAGTCGTGTAATACTTGAGATAATAGACTTTCGTTGTTTTACAAATTAAAACATAACGCTTGCTTAAGTTTGATTACAATTAAATAAAAAGGTAACGTATGGGGCAGCCAAACTTTGAAACCACGTGTTCAATCATAATTCATCAGTTTACCCTTGACTAGCCCGTTCATCTGATATCAATATTGTTCAAATCTGTTGTGTAGTTTCTAAGATAATCAAGTTTCGTGATTTTCACATTTCGATACATTACAGACGAAGTTACATTCCGATTACAGCAAAATTCAATAGGGTGTTATGAGGCAGCTAGACCTTTCATTTGATACTAATTCTGTGGAAATCGGGTCAACCATCTCTGAGAAGAGTGAGGGAGCCCAAGTAGTCATCAGAATATGTTTCTTTTCATAGCTGGATTTCACATTTTAAAACATAACAGGAAAAGTAATAATTCGTTCGCAAAAAAAAAAAAACATCAGGGTCTTATGGGGCAACAAGACTTTTCATATGACACTGATTTTATGAAAATCGGTCCAGCCATCTCTGAGAAACATGAGTGAGATTAAACAGTCTCCAGAACACGTTTCTTTCTGTAACTTCTGAACCATATGTTCAATCTTCATAAAATTCAAAAGTTAAGGGTTTTTAACGTAGCCCGTTCATTTGAAACTAATTTTAATCAAATCAGATGTGTGGTTTCTGAGATATTGATGTTTCGTGATTTTTACTCTTTGATACATAACCTCTAAACTTGAAATCAGATTACAAAAAAATTCAATAGGGTCTTATAGGGCAACTAGACCTTTCATTTGCAATTAATTTCATTGAAATCTGTTCGGTCAGACCATCTCTGAGAATAGTGAGTGCGAAAAAAGGTGCACATACACACGTACACACCCACACACAAACATATACACCTTTACATGCTTACATGCAGAAAATGCTCGATTCGTCTAACTGAGTCGAGTAGTATATGACATTCGGCCATTTGGATCACTTTTCTACCTTTTAATTAGCCAGTGATCGTTAGGAGGAAGTCAATATGTTTACTTTCATTATGTGATTTCACATTTTCATGAACAACGGACAAAGTTACAATCCGATTGCAATGAAATTCAATAGCAACCTATGGGGCAACTAGACCTTTCATTTGACACTAATTTTGTGAAAATCGGTTCAGCCATCTCTGAGAAAAATGAGTGAGTTTAAACAACCTCAGGATAACTTTTCTTTACATAACTTTTGAACCATATGTTCAATCATTACGAAATTCAAAAGTTAAGGGTTCTGGAGACAGCCCGATCATTTGAAACCAATTTTATTAAAATCGGTTGTGTGGTTTCTGAGATATTGATGTTTCGTGATTTTTACATTTTGATACATAACCTCTAAACTGAAAATCCGATTACAATGAAATTCAATAGCAACCTATGGCGCAACTAGACCTTTCATTGGCAAATAAATTCATGAAAATCGGTCCAGCCATCTCTAAGAAAAGTGAGTGAGAAAAAAAAGTTGCACATACATACATACACACACACACACACACACACACACACATACACACATACATACATACATACATACAGAAAATGCTCAGTTCGTCGAAAGGGGTCGAGTGGTATATGACATTCGGCCATTGGGACCACTTTTATATCTTTGGTTTTTCCAGTGATTGCTATACCTTTCTAGGAGAAAGGAAAAAAGATAAGAAGATGCATCGTCGGTTTCAAGGTGGTCCCGTGCAGCAGGCAACGTTGCAGGTATCGATTATTCAATCGCGTTCCCTGGAGCCTCACGAAGCGACACTTTATGTGACAAAATTACACCCTGGGCGTGCAACTCCATCACCATTTGCCCCAGCTTGATACTTAAATTTTATTTGATCGTCAGTTGTACTTCAATGATTATAATTTTGGTGCCAATAGTGATTAAAACCGCTGATATAATAATTTAGCGTGAAACTTATCGTGAATATGGCAAGACTTGAAAAGAGTGCGCCCTTTAAACTGTAAAGTTTTTTGGATATAATTAGTTCTACTACAGTTCTATGTTAATTGCGAAAATTTCAATTTGTATTTGCTCTAACATTTCGAATCATATTCTGAGTGATAAGCTAAACTGACTTTTGATCGGAATAAAACTCAATCTCAAAGAATATTCTAATCCACTTACTATTACGACGCCGCAGAAGTATTAAACCAAACTCAGCTTGCGTGCTAATTTATCTCACCTGAAAAGAAACAAAATAACGATACCATTTATAGCAGATCCGACAGTCAATACATTAATTTTTATATTTATCAAAAAAAAAGGGAGGAAGAAATACAGGTATAGAGAGAAATAAAGAAAGGAAGAAAGAAATATCAGTAATCATTCAGGTGCTGAATCAATGCCAATTGTGCTCAAAACCTGTGCGCAAATAAAAGTTTCCGAGGGGTTTCATTGAAATTACTTGATTTACAGTGTGTTTTTTGTGATGTTGATAAGCTTTGAAACATGGTCTGGGCAACAAAGACGATAATGATGATGATAATAACCATGATCACTTGGTTGTTACCTATGCATTTTTTGTATGTACAGCCCATGTTGGTTCAAAACAATAGGGGTCTTCACATCGAGCTCGTATATGAATACCCAGCCGTAAACTGTGTATCTTCCATTACTCGTCAATGGAGGTGAGTATTTTTACGGCTGGGTATTTGTTTACGACATGAATACCCATAATATAAATTTATGCGTAATAAACCAAAAAGTTGTGATAGAAAACCCGTGGATCGCGTGCCTCGTTAATGGCTACCATTGGTCTTTTTCATGATTCAAAGATAATCCGTCCGGAAGGAACAGAGAAACATCCGATCGCGTTATTGACTTCACTACTTAACCATCGATCGATCGATAGATCGTGACGGACGTGTTGGGAGAATCTTCATCGTTAAAGCTGGAGCTAGCGTCGTCTTGTCTGCCAGCGATTGCTCCCAGAGTCGAAAGTTTCCTCGCAAGCGGTTGTAGTGACGCTGTCCGGTCGCTTTTCCATCGACCGGCTCTACTAATCAATTATCGTGGTTACCGGATTTGGGATGCTATACGCATCGAGCCAAGAAACGTGTTTTGCTTCTTGTTCGGAGTTGTAAAATGGTTATACAATCTATCCCTAACTGAGAAACTTGTCGCTAGGAGAATCTGCTCGAAGACAGTGAAAAGTGCTCCTCTGCCTCCCTTCTAGATGGATTTGTCGGATGCCGTTGAACTCTTGGTGATTTCCTCTGGCTATTGGGACAGTTGGAGGAAACTAGTTTGCGTTTGTTTATTTGCGTAAACACACATAGAAAACTGCCAGAAAGTTGTTTACCAGCGCCTTTGAGTTGGTGGCAATAAACAGGCGGATGACAACTGGTCAATGTCTGGTTCGACGGGTTCGCTTTCTGCTTTCGGAACGGATGCAATTTGTCGGTAAGACCGACTCGTGTGTTTACTCTACGGTGTAGCACGGTTGTACGAAATGCACCAGTGACCGCTGGAATTCTGTGGTTGTTTGTATTTTTGTCACCGTCGAAGCCAGCAACACAACATAATCGCCAATATGGTGCGGTACCACTTTTCAAGCACCATTCAGATTTTTTTTTCTTAATTAGAATGATAAATTGTTGCCGGCTGACGTTCCGAGAGTGGGCTTGCATTGATTCAGCCGGACATACTTGGAATGGAACGGTCACTTTTCACGCTCCCGCTGGTAATTTTTAGGGGCGTTGTTTAGGGGCAATGTAATTTAATTGCGCACATAATGTTAATGAGGAGGCTATTCAAATTAGTATGGACACTGGCCGAAGGACTGGCCGCTTACCGATGGTGACGAAATGCGCCTGCGCGGAAAGACTAGAACTAGGTGATTTACGACGACAGGCTGCAGCACTGCACTGAAATCACTGTGGTGTGGCGCGGAAGATCGATTGTGACTGTTGACAACTGGTAGATTTATATGTTTAATGAAGTGGTTGTTTGATGAAATTAGCTGATTAAAATAACAACATATAAGGTGAGGATTTACTTTTCGATTGGTTCATGGTTTATTGTAAAAGTTTTTCAACTATGGAACTGATTTCACCAATTATATTTTTGTATTTTAGTTTGAGATACTTGACAGTTTTGAAGAACAAAAACTCATTTAAACGAACTGACAATGAAATCTTTTATTCCTCAGAAGGATTCTAAATATGATTTGTTGTCTACATACTTCCACTAAATCAATGATTACGTGCATGGAATCGATTTGCGTCTACGTCATGCTTGATGGTTTCCAGCATCCAGGTTGACAGTCTTCGTTACCCTATTGCTTCTGATTGTAAGACAGATTCGTGCTTTCCAAGTACGAGAAGCTTGGTGTCCATACGAGCAACTTCTCTTGACAGGATTATTACAACCTTCGTAAACTGAAGGTTAGTTCAAACAAACTATGGTAAAGTGTGCTTCAGTGTGGATTTATAATCCACTTAGGTAGAACCCTCGGTTTATGCTTTGAATACGGAATGTACCAATATTATTTGCTTTGTTATTTCCTTTTGATCGTTAGTGTGTATCAAACTAGAAGTAAAGTGCTGAGACTATCTTTTTCTGCAATGGAAAAATCCTTCATTGGACGTTTTGTCCAATAAGAATTCTGAAGTTTTGTGGAAGCCTGATTGCTACTGAAAATTCGAAGTAAAATCTTTATTCAAAAGGTAAAAGGTAAAAGGCAGGATTTGTTTTCCTAATTTTTATCTTAAAGAGAAAATAATTTTTCCCCTCTCAACAACTGGTGGTTCACATTATATGTGCTTCATATTATTTGCCGTAAAGAGAGCGAAGAGTGAGAGTGATTGGCGAAGCTAATTTTATAGAGCTTAAGTCCAGTGAGTTGTAAATAGCTCATCCACATACGCAAGATAAGTGAAATGAATTGCTCAGTGAACATCTGAGAGTTACGTTATTGTTCTTATTACCATTGTGTGCGACTAAAACAGTTTAAAATCGAACTTTTTACGGTGAGCTCTGTTTTTAGGGGTATAAAATAAGTTCATAGTAGTTCGAAACCCTTTCCTATTCCGTAAGGAAGGAGTCCTATGCAAATGAAACACAAAATTATGCATTTCGAGGAGAACTAATCAAATAAATGGAACCACATTTGGCATGTAAAAGTTGTCAAAACCAACAAATATTTCCAAGGTGGTTCGACACCCTCCCACTTCAAGTTATACAACCATAGGGGTTGTATGAAATGGTGACGTAGGATTAAATGTATATATCATATGCTGCGATAAAATGTTCATAGGCAACACTACCGTTTATATTTGATGGTCGTTATTGTAAAACTAACAATGTATGAATACATGAAAAGTTTACACTAGTAGTAGTTGCGAAAATTCTCATAACTCTTATCTTTAAGCATCTATAGTTCTGAAAAGAACTGATTCCATAATATTCAGTATGAAATTCGTGCTACAGAACGCTGATGACCGCACCATCGGTAGCATTGAATATTTTGCTTGACCGCGCATAATAAAGTTTGCTCTCCGCTGTGCCCTCCAGCAGCTGTGCCAGCTGAATATTCTACAGTGAACCATGGGTACCGTTGCTGCCATATGCAAAATAAAGGTAACATGTTCCGCAGTGCCTGGAAATTGACTCGTATGCAGCTCTCGTTTCTCAATGTCGTGTACCTCTAACAGCTATACTCCACTCGCTATTGTGTGACAAACTAGACTGAAGTTGAATTTTCTCATTTCTACACGCAGTCTTTTCTATCGAGTTCAGCGTAGATTTTTGCCATTAGGGCGTGACCACGCAGCTTAGAGAAAGAGAAACAAAACAAAACACCTTCGATACTACTGAGTGACGTAATCTAGTATTGAAAACAAAGACGTAGTCCTATGTCACAGAAAATCTCACAACTGCTTCTCGAGTTCAAGTAAAAGCAGCAAAATTTGGCATGCTAAGATTTTCAAAAGCAAGGCAAGTGTTCATGTTGGTTCGATACCCTTCCTTCTTCCGTAAAAGAGGAGTTTGATACAAATGAAACACAAAATTCTGAACATTTCAGGAACTAATCAAAGAAATGAAACCAAATTTGGCATGTGAAAGTTTTTATAACCAAAAATTATTTCCATGGTGGTTCGACACCCTCCCACTTCTAGAAGGGAAGGGTCCCATACAAATGAAATGCTAATCTCTCACAACTTGAGAACCAATTAGGCAAATACAGCCAAATTTGAAATGTTAAGATTTTGGGAGCAAGTAAAGTGTTCATGGTGGTTCGACACTCTCTCTTCTGGAACACAAATTTCTTCATATCTCGAGAACTAATCTAGTAAATGGAATCAAATTTAGCATGTAAAAGTTTTTAAAGCCGAAAAATATTTCAATGGCCCTCCCTCTTCTGGAAAGCAGGGGTCTTACAAAATGAAACACAAATTTCGCACAACTTGAGAACCAACCAAGTAAATACAACCAAATTTGGCATGTGAATGTTTTTAGGGGTAACAAATATGTCCATGGAGAATCGACCCCTCTCTCTCTTCCGTAAGGAATGGTTCTAATACAAATGAAACACAATATTCTGTACACCCCGAGAACTAATCCAGTAATTGGAACCATCCCTCTTCTGCTGAAAAAGAGGACTCCCTACAAATGAAACACAAATTTGTTCACAACTCAAGAACTAATCAAGTAAATGGAAAAATTGGGTATGCAGAGGTTTGTGGGAGTAAAAATGTATTTTCGTGGTGGTTCAACACCCCTCCCTCTTGTCAAAGAAAGGCCACTTATAACCATAGTCAAAGGTAAAAGGTAAAAGGTAAAAGGTAAAAGGTAAAAGGTAAAAGGTAAAAGGTAAAAGGTAAAGGGTAAAAGGTAAAAGGTAAAAGGTAAAAGGTAAAAGGTAAAAGGTAAAAGGTAAAAGGTAAAAGGTAGAAGGTAAAAGGTAAAAGGTAAAAGGTAAAAGGTAAAAGGTAAAAGGTAAAAGGTAAAAGGTAAAAGGTAAAAGGTAAAAGGTTAAAGGTAAAAGGTAAAAGGTAAAAGGTAAAAGGTAAAAGGTAAAAGGTAAAAGGTAAAAGGTAAAAGGTAAAAGGTAAAAGGTAAAAGGTAAAAGGTAAAAGGTAAAAGGTAAAAGGTAAAAGGTAAAAGGTAAAAGGTAAAAGGTAAAAGGTAAAAGGTAAAAGGTAAAAGGTAAAAGGTAAAAGGTAAAAGGTAAAAGGTGAAAGGTAATAATAATTGCAAAGAACGCGAAGATGGTTGAATTATTTGATTACAAAATTGTTGTTTTGTTGAGTGTAAGGCATCATTTTCTCAAGTTTATCTTCCATTTTGGACTTAATCGTGAGCAGTTTCATCCCAATGAAACTGAGCATCTAAAACGCCGACGTAAATCGAATCACGACACCTGTGCTTAATTTCTGGAAAGGTGTTTACCGTGCAAATGTGTTCTACATTTTCTGCTAAAGGCAATCGGCACATCAAACGTTTACGAAGATTTGTTGTAGATTTAGATTAATTGCCATAAATATTTATTACCAGTAATTATTTACCCCTTGAAATCCGCGGCGTTCTAGAATAACTGGCTCATTCATTCACAGTGTTAGCTTGTGAAATATTGAAGAATGCCGCCGTTGGAGCTTTCGACAATAATTGACAGCAGTAATTAATAGTTGATTAGTTACGCTTTTTTGCAGAGTATTTAAAGAAGCTTTTTTGGCGAGAATATTGTAGTTTTAGAAGAATCGACGGTGTTCGTTGAGACAAGCACAAAATCGAAGCACGCTAGCCGCCTTTCGAGGAATCGGTAGCCTAGTCAATAAACACCCCCTGCTGATGTAAGCTTAAGTTATTGCTACATTCCGCATCGGTTCGTGCATATAACGACGCCAACTCAGGGCGAACTGCTCTCATAAATTAATTTCCTCTGCGCCCACATCTACAAAGACCGCCCGTCGGTACCCGTACACTTTTGACAGCTAATCGGCTAAGGGGAGGCAAAATTTCTCACCCTGTCGGGGCGTTAGGTTGATATGGCATCTCGTTCGTTACAAGTGCGTTATAAAATCATTACCAACCGCGATGAAACGGCGAAAAAATTCCATCAAGAGGCCCTAAAGCCGCCCTTTGCGTGCAGTTAGGCTTGCAACAAAGTGGCTGCAATTGCAGCAGTTCACATTTCTCACTTCAGCGCAAATTGCTCAATCTCCAAACCTCACAGATTGGCTCTTGTTACGACCGCGCGTGATGATGGCGTCCGGGTGTGGTTGGCTGCACGGTGCCGTACCGTGCTGGTTTGGATTCTCCGGGGTGGACCTTTGAAGAACGCGTAAGTATGTAGTTATCTCATTGCTGGGAGGAGTTTGCAGTGTGTGACAACACATTTTATTAGCTTCGGGAACTGTTGAGAGCGCTATAAATCGTTAGATAGCCGTTGCTGCTACAGCTGGTATAAATAACAGAAATAAAACCACAAAGTAAGCTAAAATGTCTGGAAGCGGTAGAGAAAGGATTATTTACAACACTCGCGCTGCGCTGTAATGATTATTCTAGGGAGTTGAAGAACAAATCTCCTTACAACAGTAATAGCACAAGTTCCATTAGAGAACATAGATTGGAGTATATATTTCTATTTCTACTTTGGCATATACATTAAAAATACAGCACAGTTTTTTTTATCAGATTGAAATATATTTTAATGGTAAAATCTGTTTAGGAAATCAATAGTGATCAGAGATTCTTTTTTGCTCAACGAGAATGTACCTATTATTTGTGCAGTCGGATTTTCGCCCGTCGTCGTAGGTGACCTGAATCGAGGTTCTTTGACATATATGTTTTTGTTATGGGAATAAATTCCTTTCGTTGCGTTGCTAAGTTTAGTCATTAGTTTGGGTCCGCTCACAGGCGCTAATATTTTTTCCTTGCAATTTTTACGACGCCTGCCTTGGTTGCCTGATAGTCAGCATTTTCACCAGCTCTGTAATTGATTGTTGATTGACAGGTGGTGCTTGCTTTCGTGAAAACGTGAGCCGTGTGAGTGAAAACCGATGACGGCATCCTGAGATGGGCTTCTGTTGTGAGCGTGTATTTGACAGCTCAACGCGTAAGGTGGAGGTAGCGTTGAAATCGTTAGAAAGGTTCGTTAGGCTGCCAATTTTGATTATTTTACGTTCAGTAGGATTCATCTGATGATTTTATCGACTGTGCTCACCGTTATATTATCACTCGATTGCATAAATCAAATAATCCGATTACCTTTTTTTTCAAATTAAGAGATATAGTGAGAATGTTACACATTCTATGCGCTTTCCCGTAAGCAAACGTATAAGCGACGAACCCGGTGAATAATTATTTTGCGGCCTTTCGACTCACTTCTGCATTTATTAGGGGCACTAAAATTCACAGGAATGATTGGAAAGCTATAATATTTTCAGGACAACTTTTATCGCTTTAATCGATGAGTGTAGTTTGACCAAATTATAATTTGCAGTTATCTAAATTTTAAATTTCTAAAGTTATTTTATTTGAAAAAAAAGTTTATGTAATTATAAATTAAAAGCTGGTCTCTGTTGGAAGTATATAAATTTTCAAAAAGAGAGCGAGCCATTAAAGTCGTGTTTAGTTTACACAAGTTAAATATCTCGTATATGCAACGTCGTAGGAATTGTGTATAGAATCTATTTCTATCATAACTTTAAAATGATGTGTTCCCTTTTTAGAAAAAAAATTCGGAAGTAGTCACTGCGCACTCATTTACCTTTACACAACCTTAGGTTATGAAGGAAACTACTCCACCATCTCCACTTCATCCATTAGTCTTTCGAATGAATATCGAGTGGCATCTTGTATCCAAGTTTGTGCTGCGGAAGCCTGATCGCTATATTTTACCGATTGAGCGTTGGCCTCAATTTTTTAATTAGGCCTCTCTGCCATGTAGTAATTATTAAAATTGTCATCGCTGAGGCCGCGACCGTTTGTATTTGATCAAGCATCCGAAGAGCCGATTATTCTGCGCTTGCGGGTACTGTGATGCAATTTTTGTGCTACCGTGACATTTTTTCATGTAGGTATTTATTTTTTCGTTAGTATGCCAAGCCTCTGAACTAACACAAAGGGTGTCAAACCCGAACTCAAAGTACACATCGGACATTGAACAACAACTCAGGTCGGTTCCAAAACAACAGCGACCAGCAATAATTTTTGCTACAGCATGATTGTTGCTATAGCAGCAACAGCAACAGAATAAAAAAAAGCTGTTTGATTATGTTTGAAAAAAAAAAAAAATGGCAGAAATTCAAAACAATTCTTCATAAATTGGTGCAGATAATCAAAAGATCAGATTCGTATTTTCCAGTTGTGTGAATGCATTGATTTTATGAAATACAACTTTTTCCGGAGGCCCGAAAGATCCATGTGGTCCTGATAGTTTAATACATATTCCTAAACTAGGGAGAGCCCTAATTTGGAGCAAATATTGTAATTCATTTATGCTTAACTCAGCTAATTGAAACCCGACTATTATTTTCGCAAGCATATTTGCAAGCGAAACCAGATCCCAAACCATGTTAACAACCGTTTGATTAGCTTCAATCGCACAGCCACTCGTAATTTAGGACAAAAATCCGCAATCGGATGCCTTAAAAGCGTGAGTTGGTCTTGTAATTTGCCTGTAAGGCTCGTCGATTCATGTGATTAAATACAATAAATGGTTAGCTCGCTCGCTCGGTAGTTGGCAGCCTATGGCGGTATTCCGCCGAGAATTAAGGCCCGCCAAAATTGGCACCTCTTGAAATGGAACAGCACTCCGCGGGCTAATAGCGCACAAGAGTGCTCAAACTACCTACAATCAACTGGGAAAAAATTGAGCCGCCTTCCACCGTCGAACCGTTACAAGCTGCGACCTCTTTTTGTGTAGCTTTTCGAGATGAGTTACATTAGCAGTGTGTTAACTAATGGGAGGAAAATTAGCTGGCGAGCAGTCCACCTGGATTGGGCGCCTTGGTTCATGGCTTCACGGTAGGTCGATGAAAATAGCAAACGGAAGTCGGCAAACTGTGGGCGTTGATTTTCTACAACATGAAGAAATATGCCTAAATGTGGAAGCTGCTTCTCGCAAAATTTTTGTGAATGTGGAGTGTCTACAATTCTGTTTGTATGATTCAAAGTAACAGACTAACATATAGGTTATTTTTTGCAGGTACAATTATTTTTGTATTATTTGAATTTTAAATTTAAATTGAGAGCGGTTTGAAAATTTTGATCAAAATGCATAGGATACACCTTTTTTGAAGGTTATTTGTAATTCTTCAGCAGAAACCATAGATTTATAGGAATGTATATGTATAATCAAAACAATTCATTGCAACTTACTAGGCGTATTTTAATTAAAAAAATCAATTTTTCCCAAACTATTTTGAAATAGCTCCAAAACAGGTTTATGAAGAAAAAATTATTTGCCGCCCGTAAACCAAATAAACAGGGTGCCAAAAATCTTTGAACACGTTAAATCCAACCAAACAGAATTGGTCGAAGCCTGTAGGCTTAGTATTTTGCTCAGGTTTTGTATAGTATTACAACATAGCTTGAAATTTATCATTCGTGTGTGAGATTTGCAAACGCACTGGGGTCCTTTTTACGCGGGTTATTTTTATGCGGTGTTTACATGCGTAGCTCTTTTACGCATTTTTTTTTCAAAATAACGCGGATTATTTTAACGCGATTTTTTCAAATAACGTGGATTATTTACACGCGGTTTGGAAAGTTATTTTCACACGGTATGAAATAAATTTAGTATACAGAAATCTAACAAAAAGTAAAAAAGTGAAATAAAGTTAAAAAATGATAAGTTTTTTTGTTTTTTTATCTAATCAATGTATATTTTTATTATATTTATTCCAAGATATCTGTCATGATCAAATAATAAGCAATTTTTGTTGATTCGCGAAAAAAGAAAAAAAATAATTGCAAACCTAAACGAGTGAAGGTCGTTGCGATTAACTTTCAATTAAGGAACAAATGCTAAAGCTTGAAAACATAGCAAAATCATTATGTAAAAGTTATTACCCCGATTATCAATGAATTTTCATTTTGGATGCACTATAAACGTATTTTGTGTGTTTTGTTCGCATTGCCATGCAGCTTTCAAGCATGTAGTTACTTACGAATCATTATTTTTGATCGGGTCTTTTTTTCACCCGATTATTGCAAATTACGCGGTTTTTTATGCGCGGATCTCTTTTAACGCGTTACGATCAACCGCGTAAAAAAGACCCGGATGTATCTGATCCCAGTGTATTGCAAGTCCTCACGGGCATTTTGCTCGATTTTATGCTCTTATTTCATGATTTTCCTAGCTTTTGGACGATTGCTATACACATAAACAATTTTTATTTGATTAATTTTAAAAATCTTGTTGGTCGGCGTGACAATAATCCATGATAACTAAATTTTGATTTTGTACACCTTTCAAAGAACCGCGTCTCTCGAAGTGCATTTGTATTCCCGAGGTGATCGTGATTGGTAATATATAGGTAGATAAAAAAAAATGGTGAATGGTTTTCGCTCGCGCCGCTCGCATAGGTTCATTATATTTGACAAGTAAGATACTCATCATTCGTCTTCGTCATGGGTCAACTTCGCACGCAATATTGTTCTACTTTGTCCCTTACCACAGTGATACAAACCTTCCTTTCCGTCGCAGTCAAGGGGATGCAGATATAGACTCTGTCTCCGATAACAACGACTATTACACCTCCATCCCCAAACATCCTTCCGATCGATCTATACAAAGCGGAAGCTACTGAATGGTTGTACATTAGGGTGGCAACGAAAATAGTCATGTCACCGACAAAACAAAATGTACATGTTTATTGACCTAAAAAATTGATCTGTGCAAAATTTCAGCTCAATCGGACATGATTTGAGGGGGAACCTCAAAGTGTTCAAAGTTTTGATGTTTTGACCCTCGGAAATGGACATGTCTAATAAAAAATCTAGTTCAAAATGCCTGAGAAACATTTAAATGATTTACTAAACACCATGTAAATCGTTTGAAGTTTATGAGGCATCTTAAACACGATTTTCTATTAAGAATGTTAATTTTCGAGGGTAAAAAACACTGAAAATTTAAGCGCTTTGGGGCACCCCTAAATCATGTCTGATTAAGCTGAAATTTTGCACAGGTTATTATTTTGGACAAATAAACAAAATGTTCATGGTCGGTTCTTTAAATTCGATTTTCCATGCATTGCATTACCACTCAATTGTACACTGAAGAACTATTCCCAAGTATCTATACACGTGGTTCAGCTTAGATCCATCATGTGAGAGCAACTCCGAAATATGTGGACGTGAAGCTCAAAAAATATATTTACTGTCTGAACAATTAAACTAAACAGCTTCCAGATATTGTGAAAACAATTGAAAAATCGTAAACTTCTAGAGAGCCTATACTTCTTTGATTTAATATTCCAAAAAATATGGCGAAGGAAAAAATGGCTGAAGAAGAATGGAACACATAGAAAAGGAAAATGACGATGATAATGATAATGATGACAGAACAGAAAAAGATAAGAGAGAGGAAGGATGAAAAACACGAGAATGAGATAAATGAAAGAGTGAAAAAATAATCGTAAATATGAAGGAAGATGTAATGATTGAGAAGAAAAAAGAAAAAAAAAATGGAAGTAGAATTAAATGGAAACATAACCTATTCTCAATATTCAGAAAAAAGGAAGAGAGAATAAAATGTAAAGACAGGAGAGGCAGGAGTTCAAGAAGAAGAAAAAAAGAATAAAGAAAAATTAAATGAAAAAAAGGAACATTGAAAAGAAGAAAACGAAGCAGAAGAACTCACGATAAAGGAATATTATGATTCAAGAAGACAAATGAGAAGGAACCGTAGAACAAATTGTTTATACGACAAGACCGCAGGGTTAACGTAGAAATACTATAGCCCTTCTTATGGCAATGGTCTATTCGTTTGGGAATACACTCGACTGGGGTTAATCAGATTAATAGTGTAAAGCGGTAGATTTCAGTGATAATTCTTATTCACCTTTTTTAATTGATGGGTGAGCTTGAAGAGAGGCGTTGATAGGTCACTTTTAAGAGAACGTTGATCAAGCACACACGTAACCAGCACACTCGCAGCTAACTATAACAGTGGCCAAATGGCTGAATGCAAACGCGACGCGACAAATCCGGACAAAATTACTAGCATTCCGGACATGTCGAGCAATACTGTGCAGTGCTGTGGTCCGCCGGTTAGTCCTTCTGCGATGAAATTAATCAACAGGTGCTCTGCTCTGTCAGTGTTTAGAAGTCAGTATTTGGGATTAAGCACACAAACTTATTATTTTCTAATGATTATTATGAATACTTAAGCTACTATAGTTAAAAAAAGTAGTTGCTCTACCGTCTGCGGGTCGAACCAGTTTCCAGCAAGAGGTGACTGTCTTCTTCTGTCGGTTGTTCAATGAAGATTAAGTTTCTGCATGCTAGCTTTTATGCGTGACTACTGGGAGTTGAACTTCCGGTAGGTGTTGTGAACTAGAGCGAGTGAAACAACAGCAACAACAACAAATTACTTTAGCGTCGGCTGTGTTAAGAAGGCTTAATTTCAGTCCTGATTTATCGGAGCATGCGTTCAACAAAGATCTATATTTTTCAATAGTACAATAGCTAGCATGACAAAATAATAATTTTCCGCTCATTGGTGGACGTATAGAAATTTTTTCAATCGATTGCTGTGAAAGTGAAGGAAATCCGTTGGAAACTGAGTTTCAAACATTTTAAGGTGGCCAATTTTCGTGACGCTCGTGATGTTATCGGTTTTTCAATTTGTGCCCCTATGTACACAGTGACAAAAAAGTCCGGTTACATTTTTTTGGGGTCGCCTGTAGCCTACACGTTGCATCTCTCTGGTGCCATCTATATGTCAAATGAAGGGTTAACTTTGCTACCCAAAGTGGCAAAGTTTCGTTTCTGTGCAGTTTGTTTACATTGAGTTGTGAGCCATGGCAGAGTTAAGAGCAGCTGTTATCGCTGAATATGTGAAAGGCTACAAAACCGGACACATATTCAAACACCTAAAACCGCTCGGAAGCAACCGGAAACTCGTGTACCGGACCATAAATCGGTACCTAGAGACCGGAGGCACCGAGGACAAGGCACGATCTGGACGACCAAGGTCTGTGAGAACTCCAAGGCTGAAAAAGATTATACGAGACCGGATTCGCCGGAATCCCGCCCAATCTACACGGAAGCTGGCCAGGAACCTTAAAATGAACCGAGAATCAATCCGCTTGCTTCTGCGCAAGGATTTAAAACTTACACCGTACAAAAAACAGGTGGTTCATGGGGTTACCAAAGCTACAAAGGACAAGAGGTACCAACGGTCGCGGGAGTTGCTCGGTTGGCGCGCAGATGACGAGATTATTTTTTCGGACGAGAAGCTGTTCGTTTTGGAGCAAACAGTCAATCGCCAAAATGATCGAGTTTGGAGTGTGAGCCTCCAGCAAGCTCCTGCGGACAAGCTGAAGGTTTCCCGGTTCCAAAATAAGACGTCAGTGATGGTTTGGGGAGCCATTTGCAAGAGAGGTAAACTGCCTCTTATTTTTATCGATAAAGGGGTCAAAATCAACGCAGCGTACTACCTGGACACGGTTTTGAATAAAAATGTTCTGCCTCAAGCTGAACTATTGTTTGAAGACGATTACTACTGCTTCCAGCGAGATGGCGCCCCATACCACACCGCAAAGGTTGTTTAGGCGTGGTGTGAGGAAAACTTGACCGATTTCATTTCGAAGAATGAATGGCCTCCGTCGTCTCCGGATCTGAATCCACTGGATTATTTCGTGTGGGGATACATGATGTCGAAGCTGAACGACTATAAAATAACAAAGTTGGAGCAATTCAAGCGAGTTATCACGAAAATCTGGGACGAGATGCCGATGGAGCACGTGCGCGCCGCTTGCGACGACTTTCCGAGACGTCTGAAGCTGGTTCGATCAGAGAAAGGTGGTGTAACTCCGAGATATCGTCTGTGAAGTATCTTTATGAGTTACTGAATAAAGCTATGAAAGCCAGATTCAGATTTTTTTCTTATTCTTTGAAATATTGAGATTTTCCTGTGTGACCGGACTTTTTTGTCACCCTGTATGTTGCTGTAAGACGTAATCCTACGTCAGAAAAATAGTGGATATATTTGATGATGTAGAAAATGCTTATTATATTGGATAAAATTATAACTATAATAAAAAAAAGGAAACAGAAAAACAATAGTATTATGGAAGTTGAGAGAACGAAGGAGATTGATTAGTAATCAAGAATAATACTAAAAAAGGAATGTTAGAAATAGCAGAGTGGTATCTAAGACACGGCCACATGGTAGACGTGGAACTAAGAATAAAACTCTTCAGTTGTATAATAATGCCAGTGCGGATACCGTACGCGGTCCAACCATGATGCATTAATGCGATAACTGAATGGAATTTAATCTGCCGTTTTCAGGGTTATTACATCTATTTGGAAGAGCTTAAATGATGCTGTTGCAGATGCGTAGTAGTGTGATGAAAAGATTACTATACTTAAAAAATTTCTAACTTTTTTGCGTCAAGAGATAGAGGAATGGTTTATTCAAGAAAGTTGTAGAAAATTCAAAAATATGAATCTTTGTTAAACAAATAAAAAGCCCATCTTCATTGAATACAAAGTTATGAAGTATATTTTGTGTAAGTTATTTGAAATAATTTTTTTGTACTTAACTTTTGTTAGTTACATTTTGCAAGAAATCTTGCACTGAAAAAGCATTTGGGAATACAAAACACTCGTTTTTGTTGATGATCACACATCTCCAGGACTTTTCCTTACAAGGTTATAGCACTATTTAGCTTATTTTTTCCACAAATTAAAGAAAGAATGTGGTGAAAAGGGGCAAGTGGAACCATGATGTCATAATTTTTCCTTAAAGTTTAGCTCGAGTACTCAAAACTGCAATAAGTTCCATCTATCCCAATCCATCCACTGTTTTTTTTTCTCTATTTGGACTCATCACTGTGACCAGAGACATTTGATCTATTGTGATAATCCACTGTTTACCCTATACGTCCCTAACGTTATTGATAGAATAAGCTATAACAGTGTTAGGCGGAGTTCTGGAGATGTGTGTTCTACAAAAACGTGTGTTTTGTGTGCCCAATGCTTCTTTAGGGCAACGTTTTCTTGTAAATTGCAACTAACAAAAGTTAAGTACAAAAATCTAACTTTTAAGTAACTCTGTAGCAAAAGAAGACAGGAATTTTGTTTGTTCAGCGAAGTTTTATATTTATACATGTTCTAAAAGATACATCTTTGCAGAGTAAAGCGGCTAATAAAGGTTTTTTTCCGGTGTTGGTTGTATTTTTGGGTCTGTCGATTCGCCGTCCGATACAAGCTGCCCCACAAGACCTAATCCGTTGGGCAAATCTATACCCGGATGGATATCCGGGCCCCTGGGTTGTCTTCCTTCGGCCCAGCGCAAAGGCATTGAGTACAATGCAGATTTGTAGGGATCTGTCAGATTTGTAGGGATCTGGCAGATTTCTGCAGCGTGACCGAAATCACTAAAGTTCGCCCTAAAAAACTGCGTGTTTTAGTATCAAGCTCCAAACAAGCAATTTTGAGAATGCTGTTTGAGTTTTTCACGGTGGAGTACTAGTGTTCCACCTCATGCTGTGAAGACTTTGCCAAATAAATCGTCCCTCTATCTCTCAACAAAAAAAGTTAGTATTTTCAATATATGAAAACATACTCTAACAAATCCTGGCCGTATTCTAAAATGGGTAGATTCGGATAAATGGAATCTACAAGAGTTTGTAGTACTTTAGCTTAACTTCAAGGAAAAGTGTTGATATCATGATTCGACTTGCCCCTTTTCATCCTATATGCTCTCGAAGTTATGGAAAAAATAAGCTAAAATATAATATAACTTGGTAAGTAAAAGTTATAGAGATGTATAGTTTTTGGAAAAAATGTGCTCCAAAAGATTAACATTTTCTAGTGAAATGCAACCAACAAAAGTTATGTATAAAAACTAAATTTTAAGTAAATTCCATATACTTATAACTTTGTACACAATGGAGATAGAAATTTAAGGTGTTCAGTATGCCTTCATATTTTTAAAATTTTCTTCAACTTTGCTGAATAAACTATTTCTCTATCTCTCAACACAAAAAAGTTGTTTTTTTTGTTATAGTAAACTTTTGACAATTTGACATTATGTTCATACAAACAATTGTCCCGAAGACAACATTGAGCTAGGATAAAAAAGAAAGGCGCTATGGAATTAAGTTTTTTTGCCTTTTCAGACGACTGTGCATTGGCGTTCAAATTCGTTCAGGGGTAGTATCATAATATGCATTTGAAAAGGACACATTTACGTTACACTTTCCACAGCTTGCACCTGGCTAAAATTGTAGAATAAAAAAGATGAGCAACACATAGGAAAATACAGATTGATAATAAAGCGCGAAGGAAAAAGTAAGAGGCCAATAGCTAACATACAAATTCAATAACAATAAAAATTAAAGAATGACAGAAACGAAAAATACGAATAATTTTCTTAATCAAAATATAGAAGAAAAGTAAGAATGAGAAAAAGAGCAATGCGTTAAGATGAGGCAAAATACGAATGATTGAATTAAAAAATCAAACAACAAAGATTTAGTAGAGCAGGTGGATGACAATGATTACGATGAAGATGGTGATGATGATAATGATAATGATAATGATAATGGTAATGATGATTAAAAAGAAAATGCAAGTGGTATCTACTATCAACATTACTTTTCGTGGTCAATACCAAGAAAATTTTATCAGTATTTAAGATTTGTAATTCTGACTGTCCGCGCTCTGATTAATCTAGAATTTCCTTCTTTTACTGTTTCACTCACACACTATGCTACAATCTCGATTAAATACGAGTTGCTCTGTTTGAGAAAGTTGATTGCATTTTATTGAGTAAACCTTTAAGACGCTTTAAATTGATAAAGTAATCGGAGGAGTCGTTTCACGCTACTTCGCACATCGATCCTGATCGACCTTTTTGATAAAGAAGTCATTTTATGATATCAGTTCTTCATGTAGACTCGCGACTGCTGCTTCAAAAGGGCCTATTCAAAATGGTGACTGATAGATAAAAATTTCTGTGTCAGAAAAACGAATTGTTTGATTGAAAGGGTGTCTTCAGCAAAGTTGTAGGTAAATAAAAATCCCAAAAAGCAAATTTTTTTTACCTATTTTCCATTGAATGCCTCAGAGGCGTTTCGAGTTTATTATCAAATTTAGTCATTCACTCGAACTAATAGATACGGATGAGTAATGTTCAAGTTGAAAAGAGATGGGTAGAGCATTTCATGCATTTTAAAAGCAGTAACATTCTATTTAATGATAATAAACAAATTGTCGAATTCGCGTTGTGTTTTCTTTCAGTCGTAAACAAAGTTTTGACCACCGAAAAAACATATTGGGCTGTATATGCACTGAAAGTGATATTGCAATAAGTACTAGTAATTTTTAACGTTTGTGCTTTGGTTATATAATCATAAAGTCATAAAGTAGAAAGACACCTCTTTTTTCTCATCTGAATTTTGAATTAAAAATCGCAGTTCGAATCTATGATCGATCCATAGGCGAAGCCAGGATTAGAGCCACGAGTTCAAATATGGGGGGAGGTAAGTTTTTCAAAACTACATGAGTTGAAGAAGCTGAAAGTTAATATCAAAAATAGAAGAAATCTTTTATTTTTAGACCATGTGACTAGAAACAGGATTTTTTTTTTCAAATATAAAAGGCATGTCACTGATTCAATTCACTGAAATCCTGCACTAATGTCAAGAAACAAGGAGGGGGGGGGGAAGTATCTGTCGTCCCCTTGGTTACACCTATGGTCTGATCCTCACCATCTGAAAACAAATGCCTAGGCATTGTGAATAATTGAAAATGCAAACCTTGTTCGCCGCAGACTAGACCGGAGATAAGCCCAACAAAAAGGCCTTAATTTGGCGGTAAAATCTGACGATTTATATTGTCCGCTAGACTTTCGCTCTGTGTCTCGTCGCGACTGAACCGATTAACAGAAACAGGGGGGAGATGGAAGCCGGCAGTGTCGTGGTTGTTTTTTCCAAGGCTGAGCCCAGGATCGTGTATAGTGGGCAGATCTCGGAAACAACAGCCGACGTGCATAATCGAGATCCGGACCGGGCCAAATTAGATGATGAACGCGGCTAAAGTGAAATTCGCTTCCAAATCACGTACTTTGCGATGCTGGCCCCGAAAAGCCGTTGATAATTACGTTACATAGTCCGGTTTCGATTGTTTAGTGTCGTTCCAGTTGTTTTCTACCATTTATCAAGGGGAATCTCGTTTTGTATGCGCAAATGTGCAACAGCAGAGGAAGGAAGAGTGCGAGCGCTTGTAATGCTTTTTATGCGCCGTAACGGCAATTCCTCAGGAATGCGATTTAGTGCGTGCTTTCCATTTCAACGCTTGTCTACGTCCCGTCAATTGATTCATCTATGATTTTTGCAATCGTCCCGCGATGTAATCGTTTTAGTCGGAATTATCTTCTTTTTCGACTGGCTGTCTTTTTTTCTCATTCGGTGCAAGTCTATTCAAATCGTTTCACATATGGAAATGAGTATCATAAGTAAGCTATAAAAGTTGAATTTATATTACTAGTGACTTTAACCTTGTCCGCCTACTAATCTTTTTATTGTTAGGAAGCTGTTTGTGATTTTTATGATACCCCATGAATGTCGGATGTTCATCATTATATTGTCAATTAGAGCAGCCATTCCAAAAATTCAACCTTAAACTTCGCAGACTGGCAACATTTTGTGCAGCAGTGCTAGCAAATTCCCATGCATAATTTATTCCTTACATTGCATTTGTTCGTCGGTTCAACTAATTGGTCCAGCTTGGTGTGGAAACTCGGCAAATTGAACTGTTTGTTTGTGTATATACCATTTTAACTAAAATGTTGATTCTGTGAGAAATAAAGTGTGTTGCCATCTCTTCGTTGGGAAAAAATAAACATCACTGTTTGCCTCATCGTCTCCTCATCGGATGCTGATGCTGGCTGTTGTTGAGCCAATAGACAGCCGAGAACGTTTTAATATTTGATCGCAACATGTATCGCGAAGAATTCTTTACGCGGTTGGCCCGCTGTTGCCTCTCGTGGGAATGAGTAAAGTTACGACTAAACGTTTGCACAATATTATGTATGAAGTAAAAATCAGTTGGGAAACGTAAAGCGGTCCGATGAAATTCGGAACAGCGTTTCAATGATGCTGTTTACGCTCTGGGTTCAAGAACCTTTTAGTACCAGTAAATGATGTAATTCGATTATCAGAATCAGTACAGTACAACATTTATATCCTGTGATAACACTGATCAGTACTAATCCTAAATCTCAAATCCAATAAGGATCAAACAATTTATTTTGAATCTAGTGCTGAATGAGTACTGGCTGTGGTCCGGTCTGTTTTTGTTGTTAGAACATTTCAAATCATATCAGAACAATACTCAGCAAATTTTGCTACTTGATTTTCCTTTTATTGTGGATTGTGCACATTTAAATGAGTCTAAATTCAATAGTATTGCATCTACAAACGAATCCCTCCGAAATCTTGTAATACTGGAAAAACTTAAATAACTTGTCAACAGCTAACAAATAAAAGTGGATTGTTTTCCCTCCTTCCCGAAGTGACATCGCAATACTTTCTTGTTGGTATATTGTCTTGTTTCGAACATGTTCCCCTAGTGAGACGTACATCCCAAGTAACAATTCTATAGCTACTTGGTTCTCTAACGGTTTTATCACAACAATGAACATTACCAACGGTTTTATGGCGGTTAAACCCGTTGCCAAAAATAGCAAGTCGTAATGAACACTGATAGCTGTCAATAAAACTCTAATAAAACTTCCAATAAAACCGGCAAGAGTCAATGCGATTTTGCTTTATTGTTGGTTTTATTATTACTATCTATTGCCCCATAAAACCACTCCAGCTTGCTGTCATACAACATAGAAACCAGTTTTATTGCGGTCATTCAAATGCCCAGTTTTCTCAAATGCCTGTCAAACTTGTAAACAAATATATGCAGGCAATGATATACATACAAGACAAAAGCGGCTGAGTTGGTTTAGTGTGATGAAGAATTCTGTCGCAGTCTCCGTAAGATGTGTGTAAAATGCTTTAGAGCATCTTGCAGCGCATTTGTAAACATTGATGACGTAGAACTCCAAAAGTTCTAATAAAGTAACACAGCAAACTTAGTACTTTTCGGTAGTTTTTTTTTAAATTTTATCGCCAGTTTGTCTTGTTTTGGTTGAAAATAATTTCCTATGTCGTTAAATTATGCGTCCTTAACAATAAGGTAGGGGCAAGACACTATTGATATATTTCGAAATATATTCAATATTCAATTAAACTAAGTATGTACCGTTGCATTTTTCGTGCACCTCTCTATTTATATCAAAGTTTGTTGATTTCTCATTATCGTCGGTGTGATGTCAGATTTTTCATAAAAATAAAGTTGTCTAGGCCCCAGGGATTTACCATATTTTTCTCTAATAATACAGGCATCCAACCTTTGCCGCACCTTACAACATATATATCATTGAACTAGGCTTATTGCGGCTACGATTAATGCCAACTAATTACCAACCGCGCCATATTGATATTTTTGAAACTTTTTATAACCTTGAAACGAAAATCGAATCGTCGTCTGACTAACAAATAAATTGAATATCCAAAGTTGATTTTGATCTATCTCTGTATTGAAGAACACGGCTAGATTTTTTTCCTGAAAAACTGAGCTGAAACAATCCAATTCATTTTTTTTAACAATGAGATCATTTTTGTAAGCCTGTACTATTTTGATGGCGCATAAATTTTAAGCGCCTATGATCTCAAAATGCACGACAAAATTTCATGCGCATATGCTTGAGAGCTACAAAACCTACCAAAAACCCCTCCTTATTCCTTATCTTTCTACAATATCACCATCAAAAATAATCGATTGTACGATGATAACCAACACAGGTGAAACATTTCTCCCGCGACGAGAGATTTCCTTATTGAAAAAAGTGGCGTGATATTCTGGTGTGTGTGCAGGAACGGCACCACAAATCAACTTATTACGGTTGCTGTCAAGCAATGAAAAGTTGATTTGGACTTATTGTGGCAAGTAGCAGAGCGCAATAATGCAACCAAACTTATTGCGCTCTTAAAGAGGTAATGCCAGCTGCTTATAATATGCGGTACTCTTCCCATGTAGTTTTAAAGTAGTTTTATTGCCATTCTTATAATTGATTCAATAAGCTTGGCAAGGGTGGGCCACCTGGCTGTAAAGCAAACTTATAGCGGTTATCAGGAGGTTCTGATAGTATTTTTAGTTTTAACAGCAATTTTGCGAAATTGGTCATGAAAACCGCTAAAAAAATGCAATACGACTTGAATTGTTACTTGGGATGTGTTTTGTTAGTGCAGGCCACACGAGCCTGCTCTTATAATTGGCCTTGTGCGCGTATTTTCAGTTTCAACTCAACTGCATGGAAGAAAACTCCCTCCTCCACGATGCATAATTTATCCTTCAAGAGGAAAAAATGCACACTGCCCGTACGCTGCTGCGTGCATATCAACCTGCAGAGAAAACAAAACTAAAACACTTCTTCGGCCAAAACAAAAGGTACACGGTTGACTACAGTTTTCCATTTCATTCATTCGGTCACATGTTGCTATTGTTGTAAATGTTCCCGCTGTTTTATACCGATTCGAACAAAAAGTCTTACAAGTTCGGCCTCTCCTTCCTTCCCTCGAAATGCTTCGGGTAGATGGATTGAACACTGAAAAACAGATCTAAAACAAAAACATCGAAAGCATGCCGAGACGTGCCTGGCAGCAGCAGAAAAAAAGAAGCATAAAAACACGCATTATTTTATAATCGGTCGGAACGTTTCTCTTCGAGGAAAGCATTCATTGTTCTGTGGCTTCTTGCTTGGAACTTGGGGCAAAAGGGGGACCTGAGCTGGCACTTATGGCAGGGTGGAAGAATGGCGGGCCGCCCCGCCCCGGGCCGTGCAGACAATGCTGCCACCCGGGTTGGACCCGGGTGGAAATGAGTTCCACTCGACTGGTAATCTGTTACATGTATTTTTTATTCACCTTAATTGCTTAGTCGCGGCAGTGAACTATGGCAGGCTTACTTGCGCTAGCGTTTTGCGCTATCCGGTTGGTCTTTGGATATAAAATGCAGCAATCGAAAGTGAACGCTATCGAGCCTCTGCTGGTTGGAATATTTTTTTCGGTGAATTCGCGGTACAACTGTCGGAATTTACGCTGCTTGTATCCGCGGCTGTCTGAGTGGTTTGCGTATACTTGTTTTCCGGGATATGTAGAACCTTCATGGAAACATTTTTCGTTGAGTAAGACAAAATAAAAATAAATTTTTAGTTGTTCGTAATGAGCATCAGTGAGTGAAGCTTTTGGAAAAATAATATTATTCAACTGAATGTTTTGTTCTGTTTTAATAAACCATTTGAAAAGTGCTGTGTTTTGAAAAACAACTAAGCTTAATTCAAAATTCAACTGTGTGACTTAACCAAATAAATAAATCACAACCTTCTGACTAAATATGATTGAAATGATCAATATTTAAACTAGTCGGTCGATCGTATGACGTGCAGAATGAACCTGAGCGTGTCTTGGTGAAAGAGCACTCTTTTCTTCCGCGTATGTGGCCGTTTTGTTCTGGTTTTAACGTCCGGTTTAAACGGTTTCATTGACTCACTAATGAACAATTATATGGTTCTGTCGACTGCCGATTGAACTCAGAAGTGTTGTGGTGAATCCATGTTTCATCCATTGCACAGTGGAAAGAGAGCTCAAAATCGTGATTTTTCTGTTTATCGTACGAACACTGGTGGCGCTACCAAATCTAACTTTGCAGTTTTGTACTTTAGTAAAAAACTGTATTCTTTGGAAGGCAATCACATTCAGAAGCACTTCGCACGCAAGAATATTCGCGAATACACCTGGCAACACCCGAGTGGTGACACTTGCTCCCAGATAGACCACGTGCTAGTCGACGGTCGACACTTCTCGGTCGGTATAGATGTGAGGTTCTTCAGAGGACCAAACATCGACTACATTATCTTGTAGTTGCCAAAATTCGGGCGCGATTATCCAGCGTCACGAGCTTAAGAAACAACAGAACGATGCGTTTCAATATCCAACGCTTATCAGCTGAAGGGGTGGCTGCAGAGTGCCACAAGAAGTTAAATGAGAGGATCGGAGAAATCAACGTAACTGGCAACAGAAACAGTTTATGGGAGTCTATCCATGGCACAGAGGCTACAACAGCGCAAAAGGTGATAGGTATACTGCTCAGTGACGCCAACGAAATTGTTGGTTTGATGAGAAGTGCCAGCGAGTGACGGACGAGAAAAATGCTGCCAGAAGCCGAAAGCTAGTGTCTGGTACCCGACTAACCAGAAAACGGTACAGGGTAGCAAGGGTGAAAGTGAAACGAATCCACCGCAAAAAGAAAAGGTAGCACGAAGAAAGAGTGATAGCTGATGCGCAAGAAAGAATGAATCAGAATGATATACGGAGGTTGTATGCAACTCTCAACGGTGCGTGGCGAGAGGAGAATTTGCTGACAGACAGAACAATGGTGGGAGCAAGGTGGAAGTAGAATTTCGAAGATTTGTTGAACGGTGAAAATGAAGGCGTATCGAGAAGCCGAATAAATGTAGATGACAACGGTAAGGCTGTGGAACAACCAACACTGGATGAGTTTAAGAAGGCTCTGAACGAGCTGAAGAATAGCAAAGTTGCTGGGAAGGACGAGATCCCGGTCGAACTTTTCAAACACGAAAGTGGACAGCTACATCAATTGATCCACCTTGTTTTTCTAAGGTTGGATGGCCTAATATACCCAGTATACAAGAAAGGGCACAGGCTAGAGTGCGCCAACTACAGAGGGATCACCGTTTTGAACTCGGCGTACAAAACGCTGTCGCGTATTCTGTTCAACACACCGAGACTGCTTGGGGAGTCCTTCGTCGGTGAATACCAGGTTGGTTTCCGTGAGGGCCGATCAACGACGGACCAGATGTTTACCCTCCGGGCGATCCTGGATAAATTCCGGGAGTATAACTTGCAGACTCACCACCTGTTCTTTGATTTCAGGGCAGCGTACAATTCGGTAAAAGAAAATAGGTGTGGCAAATGATGTTCGGACATGGTTTTCCGGCGAAACTGATTAGGCTGATACGTGCAACACTGGATGGCTCAAAATCAAGTGTCCGGGGTGATGCGCTGTTGAATTTACTGTTCAACATTGCACTCGAAGGTGCGATTAGGAGATCAGACGTGCAGAGGAACAGTATAGATATCATGGAAGTCGGTCGCAGGGCAGTGGAGGAGGCTTTAGTGCCTTTGAAGAGAGAGAGACAACGAGGATAGGCTAGACCATTAACTCAACCAAGACGAAGTACATGGTTGCGGGTAGAGACAGAGGCAGATTTAGTGGTATCGGTGCTGAGGTAGTGATTGATGGGGAAGTGTTTGAAGTTGTTGAAGAATTTGTGTATTTTGGAACACTTGTGACATGTGACAACGATGCTTCCCGTGAAGTGAAAAGACGGATTGCAGCAGTGAATTGGGCTTCTTACGGATTGTGTAACCAGCTCAGGTCCCATGACTTACAAACGTTGACAAAATTCGCTTTGTATAAAACGCTGAGCCTTCCGGTGGCCCTCTTCGGATACGAAGCGTGGACGTTGAAGGAGGTGGACCGGAAAGCTTTCGGAGTTTTCGAGCGAAACGTACTGCGTACAATTCTCAGTGGGAAACTGGAAAAAGGTGTGGGGCGCAGACGCATTATAGAGAAGTGAACATTATAGACCGTATTAAACACGGTAGACTTAAGTGAGTTGGGCACTTAGTGCGAATGTCGGAAGAGAGAATAGCGAAAATAGTGTTCACTAGGAAACCAGGTACAGGTCGGCGGCTCCGTGGAAGACCACGAACACGCTGGCTGTATGCAGTAAAAGAGGACCTGGGAGCCCTGAACGTTCGGGGGAACTGGGGGAGTATCGCCCAAGACTGACGAAGATGGTGCTCTACGAATCGCCCGACATTGGCGTGAGGACACGCCGTAGGCATCAAGAAAGAAAGAAAACATTCAGCATATATTTACATCACATTGAAATACACAACTTCTAAGTTGACGAAAAGATAGCTTCTACAACAACCGAGTTATTACCAAATTGTAAAAAATAAATTTGTTTGTACATCGCCAGATCACAGTAAGGAAAAAACTAGCAGACGAAACCTGCATTGGATGAATTTTGTCATAATCACTTTACGAAATTGATTGAATCGTTCGTCCCTCTTGGTATCACCATAGCCTGATATGCAATCCAAAAAGACATATATTTTACACTTCTAGTAATAACTTGGTATGTGCAGAAGCTATCACTTTTGTGTCTTTCACAAAATTATGTGTCTCGATGATATACAAATATATGCTGAACATTGTTGCCTTCTAAATGCTACAGTATTCTAGATAATTGAAAAAATCTGATTTCATAGATTAGTCTAAAATAATTCATTTTATCCGAAATTAGAAAAATTAGAAGAAAACTTTTCTTAGCAAAGTTTTTTGTGACAACATTAGCTATAACTTTGCTGAAGACATATTTTTCCAAAGGACAAGACTGAAATGTGTCAATAAAAGAATAAATGAAAAATGTACGCGCTTTTGAACTCATTTTTTGGCAATAACTCATTCAGTGTTGAAGCTATCTTTTTGTGTCCTCTATAAAGTTGTGTGTATCCATGAGAAACAAAAATATGCTGAACATTGTTGGTTCTAAATGGTACAAGCTGAATTGGATTTTGAGGAATAGTTCGACATGTAACAGCATATTTCCAAAGCAAAAGACGTCAGAAGAAAAGTGCCTCGGTAAAGTTCTTTGTGGCAACGGGTTCTAAGGGGTTCCCCTGATTTCCCCCTCCTTTCCACGGATTTTCCGTGAATCCGTAGAAGTGAACAAATCCGTAGATCTACGGATAAATCCGTAGATCTGGCAAGCCTGTCGACAGTGACTAACGACAGCACACTCATGCAATGCCAAACGGGCTGTTATTTTTCATCACTTTACATTGCGAAATCCTTCGGCACAAATCCGAACGAACTGTCAGGAGATTAAGATTCACGAGAGTAAGGCCGCTGCTATAATGCAAGCGAGGTAGTGCGAAACACTTTTTTTCTCGTGTGAGGAATAATATCAACAATGAGAAAATATATGAAACGGTTTGCTTCGTGTTCATCATGGCATCGGCCCAAGAAAAAGGAGAAACGAAAGAGTACGAGTACAATATCATCGATGACAGCCGCAGCCGATACAAGGCTGTCAACAGTGCAGCCCAAATTAACAGGACATCCGCGAAAAGAACAAAACTAGGCTACCATGTCAGAACGAACAAAATACGTCGTGTGCAACACAAGACAGCTTCGTTGCCTGTGTAAGCTTTAGCTGTATGTGAGCTCTCATGGATAGCTTATTCATGAGGCTGTTAGAGTAGAAAGAGAGAACAGTCGTAAGTATAGTGTCACACTGCAGTCTTTTTTCGAAGCCTAGTTAAAAGAAAAGTTTTCTCGGCAAAGTTTTTTTGTGACTACATGCATTGACACAAATCGTCGCATAAATTTCTTCCTAATGCGGAAGATTCTTCGTCGACAGTTTGAGACGTTGGCTTTTGACGTAGGACTACGTCTTAGTGTTTTGTACAAGGGTATTTTCTGTAAAATTGAAAATGAAACTGGCAAATATTTCCGTCAGCTTTCAAACGATAATAGCAGCCACATGATGGATAAAAAAACCAAAATGTTGTTGGATCGATGAAATGTTAGGCAATTTTGTCATGCGCTAGTTATCATCAAAGGTTCATTGTTCAGCGGGAAAAATGCCCCGAGCCTCCCGATTCAAGGGTCCCCCCTTGTCCTGGGGCGACCTTTTTTTGCTCGTCACCTTCCGCCCCGGCCCCCAGCGCCCAAATTCGGCTCTGATGCCTAGCACAGACGAGATGTATAGACACAAACCGTTTACAGTCAAACCTGTTTAACGAGGGAAAGGGACCGCACAAAATAAATGGCATAAAAATAAAATCATTTGAAACTTCACGTGCAACTATAAAACAATGTTTCCACAACATTGTTGAAAAATCCTTTTTTTATGCGGTAGATAGGGACCGCATAAAAAATAGAAGGAGGGGGGTATCCAAGACACGACCGCATAGTTGACGTAGGACTCCAATAGTTTCATATTTCCCTTTGAGGGTCTGTTTGATTTGAGCTCGTTTTACTTTTGGCACGGTTCGATTTTAGCACACATATGCATCAAATATCTTAGTCGTCAGCCTCAATTCATCAAGCGACACCTCAAACGACTTGGAACTAATACTACTTAATAGGTGGAAATGTATGAATGTGTATGTGTATGAAAAAATGTCATGAAAAGAGAATCGTTCATTTTTTACATGGTTCAATCTTGGCAACAAGAAAATTCTACCGTGTCGTGTTTGGCAAAATCGAACGGGGTCTGTATTTTGATTATTTATTTGCAGCACTCTATTTTAGAAGAAAAAATATTCTCTTTATAATTGATAAATACCTTTTATTTTTTACCTTAATACGCGAGAATGCCAGCTTTACAGACTTTACAGACCTAAATTGAGTACGATTTAGTAGAAATTAAACAACATTTACTTGTATTGTGAACAATGGCTCACTCTCCGATCACCAAGCGGCAAGGATGTCACCTAATAAAATTTTCCTGCAGTTACAAGTTCGTGGAAAAAATAACGACAAAGAATTACAGTTTATAAAAACAAAAATGTATATTTATAGAAAATTTAAAATGGACATTAGAAAAACAGAGTGTAGAGTTCAAATGTATATTTATAGAAAATTTAAAATGGACATTAGAAAAACAGAGGGTAGAGTTCAAAAATAAACAATGCATTTTATCTGTACAATGAACCTAATTTATATACCCTGCTATCTGCCTCGACCGACACGTACAGAATTTTGTTGTCCCAATAATATCATATCATATTCATGATCATATTGAATTCTGTTATTCGCTACTATACCAAACAAGAAGAAGAAGAAGACAGTTCAAACGGCAATTCGATTGTGTTCCAGATCGCAAAACGATACCTGCGCGTTAACCCAACACGCCCCACTGTGCGTAGACAGCGGCAATGTAGTCTTCAGTTGGCTTGGCTGCACACAAATGAATATCGAGTTCATCTGCATTGATAGACGACGAGTGACCCGCGCTCTATTCATACATTGCTCGGTGCAGTACTGTTGCCAGCATGTTCTCCTTCAACACATCAGTTTTAATAACATTCTAACCGCAGAACGTAAAACTATCTGATATTGGAGGTGGTTACGAACTTTCCGAAAAAGCTTCAACTTCAAGACATCAAAATAGTCTAGGCTTATGGAAGCGAACATTAGTTGACCTATTGGGACGGGGAAATTCTGTCAATTTTTTTTGCCACTGCTGTACACGATATCACAGCAGGCAGTTGGTGTCTACTCATGAAGTTTGTGCCAGGCATGCTCGCATATGATTGGTACATTGTTCGTGAAAATTCGACCTTGAAACTTTTATGAAATTTTCACTGTTTAACAATGAAGTGATAATGATAACTGAGAAATCACAAAATTGTCCATCATTTTATCAATCCAACGACATACTGATTATTGTAATCCATCAAGTGGTTACATCAGTATTACCGTTTGAAATCTTTCATTCCAACGCTACACCTTGGTTTTAGTTTCAGCAGAGTGTATCTCGATATAGTGCGGTTAGACGTTGTCCTACGTCAAAAATTCTCAGTTAAAAATAACTAGAAAGTTGATGATTCTGATTTAGAATACCTATGAGAACAATTAATAAACGTAACTTTTTTAAACATATTAGTCTTTCCAACCGCTATGATTCGTAGGCTAGCAATGCGTGACTTTTCCTTCGTAAAACTGGCTCGAATAGTAATTTTTTGACGCAACACTTATGTAATGCGTTTAAATTCATTCCAAGGGTCGGAAAAACTAAATGGCTGGAAATCTAACAGTCTAACCAACTAACACTCTCTTGCCCGAACCGAGATTCGAACATACGACGACTAGCTTGTTAGGTCAGCTTCGTACATCGAAACCAGCTATGAGATGATTGCTTCCACGAACTTAGACTAATTTGATGTCTGGAACGTGAAAGCTTCTCGAAAAGTTTAAAACGACCCTCTTTCTTAAATAATTTGTTAACCTGCTGCTAGAACCTAAAAAATTGATGTCTTGAAAGAAAACATGCTGGTAAAGCTAACAGTACCGTACAGTACAGGTGGAGCAGAGCGCCGATACACGATCTCTATTCAGGTGAATTCTAAAAAAACTTCAATGCTGCCGCTGATGGTGATTAACAGTTTATCTCATGAATATGATTACAATAAAAACCATAAATTACTCTTCAAGAGTTGAACTTTTTTTAACGGGTATAATTTATTTATATTTCATTTTATCTTCGATGTTAACTAAATAATCGTTACCGGCATTTCATAAAAAAGCAAAGCCTTGGTGCTACATTCCGCACTGGAACTCGAGCTTCTGTTTTACTATACACAGACTTCGCAGCCGACTGTTAAGTGTACTGGACAATTGCGGGGCTAGCGCTACGATCCTGTTGACACTAATAGTTTCTCCCAAACCGGGACTAGAACATACGACGACTGGCTTGTTAGGCTAGCATCGCACCTTGAGATCAGCTGGGAGCTACCGGCATAATATCGAAGGAGTAATTTCCTAAAAAGACAAACTTATAGGAGACTAAGAGCCGGCAAATGCCTGTCAATTTTTTGTTATTTACTAAGATTTATTAAGAACCTTGTTTGTTAGATTTTTTTTTAACTTTTAGCTGTCTTCGTATCTTTCAACTGTGATTTCATAGCCTATGAAATTTCGGCATGGCTAAGTAAAGGTATAGTGATGTGGTAGGAAAATATGTCCTATCAGAAATAATTGTTTTTAATACCGTTCCTATAGGATATACGCAGGTACATAGGATACTACGTATTCATTAATGTTAAGCTTCGCTTCCGGTATTGCACATGTTATCACTGAAGCGGGTAATTTATTGCTATATCATCAAGAGAAAGTACACCTGTGTGTGTAGATACTTGTAGGATACACACGTGCCAAACTTCTTCGCTACAACAGGTAGGTCATTAAAATCCATCCATCTTCATTACGATCGGTAGGGGAGCGCCTAGCGCTATGAAAACCTAGAGGAGTCATTATATCTGTTGACGTTTTTCCTACTTTGAAGGAATACTCTCGTCTCGATGAACATTCAGAAGCATGCATCCATTCTTCCCTTGAGGAAGCTACAAATTAATTGATTGTGTCATTGTCCATTTGCTGACAAATGTTTCCCCAACAGAGTGTATATTTGTTATAAATGTTCCTTTCTCTTTTTCAGGACAAGATAAGATAGTTTTCCCTACGGTTGGATTAGATATTTACTGCCATCCATCAAATTATCATTTGCCGTCATCTCTAGCTAGCTGTTCTTGCTATTTTCCAAGTGACCAGGCAACAGCGTCGGCTCCAACACTGTCCCGTAACGACCCTTTGTCAACTGACAGTTGGCGCTGAACCGTTCTGCCGATCGATGAGCTGCGAAAAGTTTAATTAGACGATTATTTATTGCATCAGGATGGCGCGACAGTAACCAGTTCGAATCAGACCGATAAAAATCTGCAGCAGGAACATTGTTTATGAGATTATGTTTATTATAGAATAACTAGGCGCAGGCGCAGGCAAGAAAAAAAGCATATGATACTCCAGAGCATTTCTAGAAAACCTGCTGCAAACTAGCTGGAACGAGACACTCTGCAGTCTTAGTCGGCCAGTTTAATATCAATATTCAATAAATCTCGTTCTGTCGAGCCTGATGCCCGGGTTCCTATGGCAGCCAGCCAAGCCAATTTTCCGAACCGAAGCCGCATTAGTAGGGCCATGCCCCAGTTTTCATGTGTATTCAATAGATGCAGCGAACAGAAAGTGTCCCACTACATAATTTTCTATAGCACACAGTGTAGCGATTGTATTGGCCGGTTGCATAATCCTTCGATGCGGTGGTGGGCTGTTGTTGCGGGGGATGCTCGTTGAGCGGGGAGCGTATATGTGACACGATCAGGCAGCAGCGGTGACGATGCCGTTGCAATGTCCCATTTGCCGGGGCACTGTATGGCAAGATGACGGCAAGCTCTTAAAACAAAACTATAACATTTTATGCTGCCATTAGCCGACCGGAGGCATTCATAGTTCACACGGCTCTGAGCCACCCACCCTCGTTGTTTCGCCGGCTAGGGAAAAGGAATCTGAGTTTCATACGAGAAAATAGCTGGTCAGTTTCAAGTGTGGACAGAAATGCATTAGGGCAAATTTTGAAACAGTTATATTTATATATTTGTTACTGTTAAGGTTTGTGGCTTAATTGCATCGATTTTCTAGAGGTAATCGATGAAGAAAATTTAGCTCATGAACTCGATTAAAATCAGCTATGCCTTTATTTCTGGCTGTGCGGAGGAATGGTTAGAATTGTATTTCGCAACGTTCTGTTTTATGTTCATCGGGCAACGCGAGGATATTTGGTTTAAAAGCCATGTAGAAAAATGTCTTAATTTGATGCTGGAAACCTGTTATAGCAGGGATTATTATTCAGCAGTGGCTGAACAAGCGTTGAGTATGATTTATGCAGGCGTCCACAAAAATCTATTCCACTTTGGTGCATTAAACGAGGAAATCGACTAACTTTTTTCTGTAAACTAAAACGTAAACGTTTCGAAATTATTTTATTACAAGGTAACATCCGTTACCTACAATTCATTCTCGGACAGTTTTTCTGTACACCTAAAGGTTTCTAAGCTACAATGATTTGAATAATACCTGTGGCAAAATACATTGGTACACCTTTTTAAAAAATTAATGTTAAGTCTGAAAAATTTTTCACCCGCGGAATACTCAGTTTGAGTTTGATTATGACTATCCTGGACTTTTCAAAGCGTTGACTGTGTGTCAATCCAATTATTTCTAATTCCATTCTCCATTCAATTCATCATTCTAACACTGATTTCAGCTTCGAGAAGGTTCAATGAAACTGAATGATCGAAAAGGTTCAATGATAATTGATTAAAGGGTTTTCATTATAAAATGCCTTTAAAAACCGCGCAAAGCTGCGTAAAACATTAGCGTCGGGATTAAACAGCACCGAGAAGCGCGCTTTCGGAAGAGAAATGAACAGACTTTTTGGTAAATTATACGAGACGCCTATCGCTAATCTTTCATTAGTTTAACACATAAAGGAAACGTCTTCTGCGAGAAAAGGTGAATAATTTACGGGGTAATATCTTAACTTGGACGTTTGGGTTCCCCTTCCGCCTAACCTAATGACGGACAATTTAAAGAAGTTAATAAAACAGTTACTTTTACCATTTTTTCAAAGGTGAGGGATGCTGGCAGTAACACGGTAGGAGCTTTATATGTAATTTTGGTTTGATATTAGTTGTCCTTTCCAGCAAATATGATGGATGGCTGTCTTGGGTTGTAAATTAAATATACTGTTGTTTAACTTGAGAAGCGGAATCTTTCAGATTTATGTGGATGCTAGGGATTGTTTACAGTTGAGATTTACAAGACATATTTTATCAAGCCATACGACAAATACAGAATATTTCAGATATTAGTTCAAGTATTTACACAAAATAATTTTTTCTTCAACGCTTTGTGTCCAAGTTTACTATTGAAACCGTCAGAAATGGTTTCACTACTTGAATTTCGCGCTCGCAGCGTAAACGGTAAAAACTTATGTCAAATTTGAGTGATTATCGATCAATCAAGTCAAACTGCAATTCATTTGATTAATGGGTTGTACATGTTTTTGGCGGTCGAAAACATAAAAATGCTCGTGTATCGTTGTACGAATACTAATAAAGTGTTCTTCAAACTTCAATTTATCAACGCCATTTTTAGTTAACGCTTATCTAGGAAATCAACACTATTGTTAAGCTGAGTGATTTTTGCTTTTAAATGAAGGCAATTGGCTGATTGTTTCTATGTTGTTATGTTGCAACAATTGAAAAGCATTAAGGACGTTCAAACAAAAGCTACTTTCACTCGAATCAATTAATCAGCTTTTTTTGCGAAGTGTATCCTGTTTAGCGACACACAGAGTAAAAAAATCTGTAACCGCAGACTCTGATTACCGAAAAAAAAGTTGACGAAAAAGTGAAAGTACTGGTTTGATCCACTTTCAGCATATACAAAGAGAATATTGCGTAATTCGCAAGCTTAAAAGAAGACATAACCGGCACAAAGAAAGTTCCGCCAAGAACCAGTTTGCCAACTCCGATCCTACACACAACAAACAAGTTGCGCAACCACAGGACTGTCCGTGACAGATCAAGGCCACTTTTTGCCGTTCGGATCAGTTAATGTAGGAGAATTTTTAGTCACTTGAATCCCCTGCAATTTTTTATATGTTTTGTGTGGGGAAAGGACTTCGACAGAGAGAGAAAAAAACGATTTTCAACGTGAGAGTTGTTTTTAATCTGATTTTGCAACCGCTTGTTTGCTCTGTTGCAACTCTGCGGTAAGTCGGTAGCTAAAATAGTTATCAGTCGAGGCAATAATTTTTTTTTATAGTTTGCCTTTCAAGCAATAATGAAAATGATTTAACATCATTATTCATCTGACCGAAGTATTATGATGAGACATACTAACGTATAATATAGCAGATGGAGAAAAACAACAGTGAATTATTTTTAATCATATAAACTTATCCCCCAAGCTTCAGCCAGTGGAGAAATCTATCAATCTATTAACGCTGACACTGACCATTTTCTTAATGCATTGCCGCCATAGGCATCAAGATTGAATTATGCCTCTAATGGCTTCGGAAAAAGGAAAAACTGTATTTACCGGAGAGGTTCCTGCACGGCGGCAACAGCCTCGTACCCTAGTAACAATTGTAGTTTTATCAAAGTTTTATAGCGCATAATACAGCCAAAATAGCGCTATAAAACTTTGATAAAACCAGTTTTGTTACTTGGGGTAAGGACCTATTGTCAGTTAATTGATGTTTTCCGTTCATTATTTTTCTCGTTCGCTCTCTCTCACTGACTGGTGGCCATGTTGCGACTAGAGTTGAAAGGTCATGATCTATTCATATCTATCAAGTAGAAAACGGTTACATCGAGCAATAACTGCACCGTGCAACATATTCAAAAACCTTCTGTTTATGAAAAAACTTGACTCACCTTTGCACTAACGCACTTATGATTCTTTGATTCTTTAAATTGTTTGTAATGGTTGCATTAAAAATATGAACAAAAAATGCCGATTTTTCATGGGTTTACCTTCACACGCACTGACGAAACCATCCATGCAGCATCACTCAAAGTAACCCATAAGTCGGCAGAGGACATTTGACAGCTCTATCAATCGAACTCTAACCGTGATGGCAAAAACAGTGAAGCTACTCCGTTTAGAAGTGTGCGCGGTCATAAAACGGTACCCCGTTGCGCCGTTGCGGAAATCATGCGAATAAGCCCGTTCCGGTATCTACAATTTCTTGGTATTATTGGACAAGGATCAGAGCATCGAAAGAAAGCCCTGTTCCCGACGACCAACGACCCTGAGCGACAGAAAGCTCCAAAGGATGCTGAAGAGGAAGACCGAGGGAAAAATTGGCTATATCGCTGCGTGCGGTTGGCCAGGAAGTCGGTACAACCGGCCAAACTGTGAAAAAGTACATGGACATACATGTCAGCAAGCGGTAGTGGTCTCGGAGCTGCGGGTAGTGACGCAGCGGCAGTGGCTGAATAAGATGGTCAAGTCGATTTTTTCCCGGCGAATCGCAACGTGGCAGTGGTAGTGGATGACGAGACTCTGAATGGTAATGACTGGCAGGGCGCCTCGTATTTTACTTCCCTCACGAAGGATGTGAGCTCCGAGATGATGTTCCTTTCACTCACCAAGTTCCTTAAGAATGTACTGCTGTGGCTGGCAATCAGCGAGAAAAGGATATAAAGACGCTCTTCCTTCGCTCCGGAATGGCCGTGAACGGGGAAATTTATAGTACAAAGTGCCTGCCGGAAGTTGCGTTGTTCATCAAAAAATAAGGGCGTAGACGCAGTGTTCTGGTTCGGCTCAATATCGTTGTAGCACCCATGTTGGCGAGCCCATTTTTATCACCATCCGAAAAAAGTCCATTTTTAACCATATCTCGGCGGAGAGAAATCAGTTTTTACCTGTCGTTATAGAAGTTTCTTGTATAGTTAGGGCCTCAATTTGATGCTCAAGTGATTACAAAGATGGCGCTGCGATGCTATATATCTTGCTTTTACACGCTAGAGCTTCGCAGTTTTTAACAAAGTTGTAGTTCATACAGTTCTATGTAACTATGTAGTAGTCATAAAATTTTTATCTCTTCAATATTTGGAAATATCTGAATTTTTGTAAAATTTATCTAAATTTAACGTTTCTTGTAATTATTGGAAACAAAAAACGCAGCAATAAATACGCGTTTTTCTGAATCAGCGTTCCTAAAACCATTTGCTAAAGAACTCGACCGACTCGTCTACTACTGGTCTAAGTATTCCATGCAATAAATACATAGCAAGTGTATTAATAAATGATGGTTAAAATAAAGATGGTTGCAATTGATATATGTATTACAAAAACGATGAGATAGCTAATTTACAAAACTGTGTATCAACGTGGGACCACGTCTTTATTTCCTATACTGGTAAGCATTCTGTAAAATTGGAAATGAAACTGGCAAATGTTGCGTCAGATTTCAAACGATAATTACAGCATAACCACATGATGGATAACAATAACCAATATGTTGTTGGATAGATAAAATGTTAAACAATTTTGTAATACGTTAGTTATCGTTATTTTTTCATTAAAATGCGGTAAAAATTGATAAAAAGTGTCAAGGACAAATATGCGCAAACAATGACCCAATCACATGCGAGTATTCCTGGCACAGACGACATGAATAGACACCAAAAATTCCCTGTGATATACTCTGTATCAATATCAAACAAAAATGGACTGAGTCTCCCTCGTCCCAATTGGTCAATTTATGTTTGCTTCCATGAACCTAAACTAATTTGATGTCCCGAAGGTAAAAGTTTTTTGAGAAATTTAAAACAACTCCTTACCTTGAACAATCCTGCGGTTAGAGCTTAATAGTAACTGATGTCTTGAAAGAAAACATGCTGGTAAAAGCAACAGTACCGTAGAATATACGTGGAGCAGAGCGCCGCTAGTTTCTCGTCGTCTATCATTGCAGCGGGCATGACTTCTATTCGCGTGCAATCAAAATTGCAATGCTGCTACTGATGGTGATTGGAAGTTTATCTCATGAATTTGATTACCATAAAAACCGTAAATTACTCAACAAGAATTTTTGCAACCGTTATAAGTTATTTTTATTTATTTTTTATCCTCGATATTCACTAGATAATCGTGACCGAAATATTATCGAACGAGTAAGTTGCTAAAAATAAAAATTCATAGAAGAGTAAAAGCCGTCGAGGGCTTGTGAATTTTTTGACCATTCACTAAGATCTATTCAGAATATTTTTTTTACATTTTAACATTATTAGATGTTTTTTTTATTTTTTACTTTATTTTTAGCTGTCAGCATTAGCTGTACAGTGAATGTAATTGTAGGCAAATGAAAGAAACTTGTGAACCAAAAAACAAAAATAATCTTTTTAAACTTTAACTTCGTTGTAATTGTTAAATGTTGTTTGCACAAAAAACACTACAGGCACAACACCACCAAGTGTAAATTAAAATCATTCGAGTGTAATTTAATATTTTTCTAAAAAAATGAAAGGGAGGCTGCGAATTAAAATACGAAAATCACTAAACAAACGAATTTATTGTGTCTGTAATTACAGCAATTACAGTGTTTAGCCCCACGTCACCATTTCGTACAACCCTAGGGCTGTATACCTTGTAGTATTTTTTCGATTTTGTGTCATATTTTAACTGAAGAACTCGAAAAATTTCCGTACTCAGCAATTTCTATCGAGAGAAAATTTATATGCAATTGCTTTGATTAAACTTATAACATTATCTAAGAAACTGGAAGAGATAGAAATTTTATGTATTAAACTAAGTTTCGTAAAATTTTATAATCTACAACTTTGTCGAAAATTGCAAACCTCTAGCGTGTAAGAAAAAGGAGTGGACGTCGCTGCGCCATTTTTGCGGCCAACTCGTAAACTAATCTGAGCATCCAAATTGAAGCCCTAACTATACCAAGAAACTTTGTAGAAGATCGGAAACCGATTGGTTAAACCGTGAGGGCGCAAAAAAATTTATTCTGCTAGATTTTATTTTTGGCCAGTGTACATTGCAGCCGGCCAGATTGATAGGTACTCCTGTACCAAACCCAATAATTTTCGGGTGCTGGTAGTGGCGTTAGAAGCCTTAGGACTGACTGTGCGTCTTCTTCTACGTTTACCACCCACGTGGTACGAACGTAATTACGTTCGAAGAACAAACGAAGAACAAATAAACTGGATCGATTTCAAAATAGACACCCGAATCGCGTTAAAGTCAGTTGACGAATAAATAATGATGTGATGAAAAAACCGTACGAATGTCCTAAATACTTACGAGGATGACTAACGCGACAAGTGGGCGGGGCTACGCACACAGTATTATGAAAGAAAGTAAAAAAAGTTTGAGCTGCGCTGCACGTTGTTTTTCTATGTATAAAGACGAATTTTGCCCGCGAAATGCATTAGATTTTCGTCGACTGTTGAACCGTCAACAAACTTGTTATTAAGATGGTATCGAGAATACACACTTACTACTAAATGCGTTTTTTACTAAATGCGGTCATAATTTTACTATCGAGTTTGAAATTTGTTTGTTGTTCTTATTAAGTCATTTATTATGTGTAATATAAATTAAAGAGCTACATTGGGGCAACTGCAAAACTGGGAAAAATCGTTCTATAAATAAGTTAAAAATAATCCCATTGTATAATGGTCCATAAACCAAATTTAGGTCTAGGTCTAGTAGTCTAGCTTGTTGAAAAATTATCAAAAATTAGGGTGACCCAAATTTTCGATGAAATCAGGTATCTAGCTTTATTATCTTTGTAGATAGAAGGAAAAATTGTTCTATAATGTTATAGCTCCGTTAACTTCAGGGCTGACCATTGAAAACGATTATTCGATGTATGTTGTTATAAAATTTCATAACTTTTGAACCAGTTGATTGATTTTCGATGTTTTAGATCAAATTAAAGGTAATTGTTTCCAGCTTTAAGAACAAAGACTAAAAAAATTAATTTGTGTGCATTTCCGTGCATGAAATTAAAAATTTTCAATTCACTCAAAAAAAATATAACAATTTTTTAAAAACTTCTCCATATTTGGAGTCAAATGTGCTTTTTAATTTCAGACCAAGAGATATTTTTTATGTTTGCCCCAAATAGAATGACAAACGAATGAAAAACGCATATTTTTTGATGAAAAACGTTAATTACTTTGAGTAGAATTAAGATATTCACGTTATCAGCATTGCAAATTGTTTTTCTTAAAAAGCCCTAAAAGTCGTTCCAAGACAGTTTTAAGGTGAAAATTGAAATAAGAAATAAAAGAGTGAAAAATGTGTTTTCTTTTCAGTATAAAGCGAATATTTTCAAAGATAGAAAAAAAACTCTTTGTTAACATAGTTACTTAAAATTAATAAAGCTATAACATTGTAGAAGAACTTTTCCTTCTATCTATGCTTGTTTTTATCGAAAATTTGGGTCACCCTAATTTTTTATCATTTTTTCAATAAGCGCTTTACCATACGTTACAACTTTGTTAAGTAAAGTTTCTTTCTAAAATATTGTTATAGAGCTCTACATCCAAATTTCCCCCAAAATTTGGTTTCTGGACCATTGTGCATTAGTGTGTCACAATATAAACACAGTGTAAAGATGAAGAAAATGGTGGAGAAATTAAAACATTTTCGATCGTTGCTTCTGCTGTCAACGGTCAACAGATGAACAAGAAAAAGAAAGGCGAGATTTCAAAGTTTTTAACATCGTTCTGGCGGGTAGCAGAAAACTATTAACTACTTCATTTGAATAATTTTGATGCACTAAAAAACAATGCGCCGACCGCTTCGAAATGCTGCAATAGAATGAGCGTGTGTTGCAGCAAAAACCATGCAAACGTAAAATCGCTGCGCTGCGGCAAGTGTGCTTGCTACTGGTCGATCCGGTTTTCAGTAAATAATGCTTTTGCATGATGAATAATGAAGACTAAGTGATTGGTTGATTGATTTCTTTTGAAGAAGACTAAATTGTTGCATGCTAGCTTTTATATGTGACCAATGACAGTTATACTCGAGCGAATAAAGCAACAACAACAACAAATCGTTTACAGTCAAATCGTTTGTATACTTTAGTGTCGGCTGTGCTGGGGAAGTGTTAGTTCAGTGGTAACAAAGTTGTAAGAATTTGAAAGGGGGTCTTCGTAGCCGCAAGGTTACAGAGTTCGCTGTGATAATCGGGTGGTCGTGGGTTAGAGTCTTGGTAGAATCAGGTCATTTGGTTGTTAAAGGATTATAACATGGGTTTATTCTCAGGCTCTCCACTATATACCCTTCCTTCAAGCTTAATTCTATAGAGTACCCCTGCTGACTTTCATCCTGACAAAAATAAGTCCATCTTATAATAAAACTGGTCTGAGTAACGTGTAACCCCTTAGTCCCTCTTAGAAATAACCTGACCAGAGAGGAACGTTAGGTGTAGTCACACTCCAGGGAATTGTAATTTGACGATATTGGTAGGATAGAAAGAGGCTCGGTATAGTAAAGCAGTAAGCTTGAAACGAAAGGGTAAACTCTCACACACAAGCACGGATATAAATGAAAGTGCGTATCATTTATTTCAATAGTGATACTGTCTACCCAGTCCGCACAAATGACATGTTGGTGACCTTTAAGAGAAAATTCTTTTTTGTATGAAGGATATGTTCTGTGAATGGTCAGGAATGCTGAAAAAGCGTCGAAAAGGCGGTAAGTGGTTTGTTAGAAATATTCTACATTTAAATATTTTCAACTTGGTGATATTTATAGGAGAAACTAGAAACGTTTCTATTTTTCTAAATTGTCACCGTGAGTGGTGTTTTCATCAATACATTCATGAATATTTTCCGTGACAAAGTTCCAAAATAAAATAATTTATTCGTGACTAACTCCCGAACATTGCAATTGTATTTTTTTTATTTCGCCGATGAAATAATTAACTGTGTAGATATAAACAATAACATAAAACAAGTTGAAATTGCGATAAATGCCAAGAGCTATTCTGACATGCAATCCCATTTTCGTTGTGAAAGAAAATCGCCTACCGCTTAAAATTTTCATGCGCCCTCAGAAAAATAAGGTTTTAGATAGCATTCATAAAATTTCGAATATATTTGAAACACGAAAAATTAAATTTGTTGGTCTTTTTGACATATTTGACATATATTTCCTTAAAAAATTCACTGTGACTAACTTGTAACATTTATCCGACAAAGCTAGATGTTTACTTTTACTGATATTTCTTTAAATCTGGAAAGACGACTACCAAAATCACTGTGACAATGTTTATAACTTAAAGTTTTTTTAAAAAGGTCGCATATTCTTTTTAACAAAACTTCTGATATATATTTTTCTTATGAGAGTCACAGTGCCTAATTAAGGAAACTATTGCTATGAAAAGTAACCATGAATTTACCAGAAAAATTTACCCGTACCTCTTAATGACTTGGGGACTATTCTAAGACCAAATGCCACTCGTACTTTAAATTATCATCGTGACTACTTAGTGGGGAGAACACTTTTGTTTCTAAAGAAAAATAATTTCGTCTGTGACTCTTCAGAGAAAAATAAATATATTGTAGTTCAATTATCACAGAGACAAAAAAAAAGAAATTTTATTTTTAAATCATTGCATTCGTGTCTTTCATGAGAAAATTCACACAATTTTTTTCTATAGAAAGTAATGGTTACTCGATTACAAAATCTGTTTCCATATTATTTTAAAAACATCCAGGTGACAATTGTAACAAAAAAGCACTTTTTCATTTGTGACTCTCGTGCGGATTGGGTATAATATGAAGTGCGGAGTACAGAAAACACCTGGGCGATATCACAATAGATCAAGTGTCTCTGGTCGCAGTGATGACTCTACACAGAGAAAAAAAAGCATTTGTAATCTTGCATTCCGCAGTTTCACTCTATTTTCGATATTTCAGAACGGCACCCTATTAACGTAAGGCGTATTCCATGTCAAAATAGGTACCAAATCATCACTGCTCTGCCATGAGGTTCGTTTGCATATTCTCGTTTATTTTGCTCAAACACAATTCAATTGTACTTGATGTCATCTTCCTTTCGGTTTTGCAACACTGATGTACAATCTTTTTTGAACCTCAAACGTGACAATTTAGGCCATTTTATTGTGAAAAAATTACAGATAGTTTATTTTATGATTGCGTTAGGTTTCTCTCAATATCTTTGATAGGTATATTTTGAAATTGACCTATAATTAACAAGGTGATTTACATTTCTATTCATATTTTCAACTTAATAAAAGAACGTTTGCTCAGAAGAAGAATGCATGTAAATAATTCTTTCAATTCCAGGGCTCATTTTCACCCTCCAAACAAACGAAAACAGCAGTAAGTATAGATTTTGTCTTTCGAAATATGTCCATAAGAAACCATTTCAGGAATTCAAATTGGAATTCAAATTGTACTGGGATTTCCAAAAGCATTTTTTCAATGTTTTCCGCTCCGGTGGAAAATACCATTTATTATCTCGGCGAGAGAATAAATTAAACGTTTGTTTTAAACATTTTTCCAGTAGATAACAAAATGAAAAAATAATCACTGAAATTGTATCTCTGTATCTTTCTTGAAACATTCTACCCACATATATTGAAATAGTAAAATGCTTCGGGACAAATACTCATTGATAGTTGCACATCCGGCGAAAATTTAGCCCCACTTCGGTCCAATCTTTGATGATACTTGATGTCAATCGAGCTATTCGGCGTGCAAAGAAAGTTGACACGTCCGTGTTTATTTTGGTGCTGCAAAAGTGGTCACTCGCCACCGGCGGAGCCTCCTTGTGAAGTTTGTGCTCTGTCTGACGGCTAACCAATCGAGAATCTAACAAAGAAGTCGAAGACGAAGAAAGTCGTGCATGTTGCTGTTCAGTCGTCATCGTATTGACCGGTTATGTTGCTATTACCAAATTGAAGACCTTCGCACCGTATCGAGGTTTGGCTGGGCGGAGGAGTATACGAGGCTGTTCCGTCTACCCATATTGGATGATGCTAGTTACCTACTTTCGAAGCGAGTTTACCGATAGGAAGCATTAGTGGAGAGAAATGAACTGAGTCACGCTGTTGTGACGACGTCGTCGATCCGATGAGGTAATATTAGTCTTATAAATCTTCCATTCCCTGTGGCCAGTAATCTTCAACCGATGCCGGTGGTTCCATTCGTTACATCGACGGATGATTGGTTTTCGTGACGAACCGAATAATTTTGCGTGACGGAAACCAGGATAATTGGACTAATAGTTGCATCTATCGGGTTGTCAAAATGTGAGATCCATGGTTGCTGATAATTACCTGTGAAAAATATGGAAAAACGCTACAGTCAGTAATAATTTGCCTTAACGTTAACAACTCAATTTAGCGAATATGTAAATGTAGCTGGCAACGTAATAATCTGTTTGCTCATCGCAGTTTCCAAGAGTTCAAATTTGAAGCTTCATTATAAGGTACCACGGAGCAAATTGTTTTTCTCCGAAAACTTGCCGTTTTATACAACTGAAACGTGTGCCTTTGAAAAAAATCGCACTGAAATCAACAGCCGCTGGCTTTGTTGACTGAATCAGAAGATTTCACGGTTGGGTTGCATCTTTTCCTCAGTCATAACTGAAAATCGGTTGAATTTTTTTACGGGTTTATCCATGGACCGTGAATTGCTTAGTTGTAATTTTGGTAGAAATTTAACATCAATTTAACGACAGACCTGCTAGCAGCAGTAAGTTAAACTAGGTAGAAAGTGCGCTCCACGTATGACGTAATTTTATTTGGCGATTTCAGATGGAGTTTCACATCGTACTCAGCGCTCAGTTTTTTATGTGAAAAGATTTAAATCAAAAGCGAAAGTGAATTTTGATCAATCTTATTGATATTGGCGGGACAGATGAAACCGTCGCGTCGTGAGGGAAGTCTTAGGTGTTAATGTTGCAACCCGAAAAAAATGTACCGTTAAACAACGCGGTAGAACGCATACAATGCAATAAACATCAATCGAGCGATATTCGAATGCGAAAAAAGAATGCTGTTTTATGGGACAGCACGTGACGCTGGGGCCGGCCAACCAGTTCTGTTGGTGGTGGCCGGGCCGCGGAACGCCTCCGAGCCTCTGTGATCTGAGTACGTTTGCGCGTTGCGTTTCGAAGTTTTAATTGCAAGTTATTTACCCTGACTGTTAAATTGAATATTCAGGAGGGTTCACTTTCGTGCGGGAAAACTAGAAAACACGCCAATTGCACACACACTCAGGCGCTCTGAGTGCAGGTTTTGAATAAATTACAATCAAATACGTTTGACAAATGGTTTGCATGTCTGACTAGGCAGTGTTTACAATTAATAAATCAATACATTTTGATGGAAATCATATGCGTATCGGAATTGCGCTAAGGCCAATTATTTTGGTTCGTGTGGGAAAATTTCTCAATTCAAAATGTATGATATCATAAGTAGTATTGCGAACAACAGCTTTTACCTGCGCTTCATTCGTACTAGGGTACGCTAAATAAATAAAAATATAAATACGCTAGTATTTTGCACTCCAACTGATGACAGACTCTACAATTGACATCGATATGATGTATTTATTGAAGCCAGGTTCTGACCAAAAATCGAAACGGTCTCCAATGTTTGTTTCGATCCGGTCCAACTTGATTTCATTTCGTTACTCTTCCGAAGTTCGGTTCCTGTTGACTGTTTTAGTATAAGCGCTATTTACTTTATGAAGAGGGAGAAATCATACCGAAACCTTGTTCCTACTGCCAATATTGTGCCATAGTTACAACTCCCTGAACAGAACTATGCTTCGTTTCTCTGCCAAGTTTTATTATATAAAAAACATATTTTGTCAAGTGAAAAGTTATCAGGGTTACCGTAGAATTACGGCTACGAAGTTCTCCAACACTCTGTCTTAGTTTCACTTCGAAATAAACTCAGAGTATTAAATTTCGGTTCCGGTTGAAGTCTATCCGGTCCAACGTCGATAACTAGAGTGGTACATAATATCATTACATGTTACATCATGAATCTCGCAAATTAAAAAAACTCATCCATCACATTTAAAGACAAATCCCCTTTCTTTTCCAGTCAAATGATAAACGAATTCGAAGTTCGTTACTCTGGCGTGAAATCCGCGGTGTGATTGATTATCACAAAAACTGAACCGGTTTATGTATAAGGTGCGTATATGATCCCGGATGCTTCGATGCATTCGCTATAACTATGTATAACCTTTGCGCATAACAGTACTGTTTTTGGCTGTTCTTATCTTTCAGAATCTTAGATAAATATACACGTGGTACCCCAGGGTACAATCTCATAGAAAAAAACAGATCACGTCATAGAGCGCCAATGCAATTCCGTGCTTTGCGTTTGCTCAGTACTGCTCCGCTGACCCACATTCGGTACGTCTTTTCCACCATGTATGAACTTGCAAAACTGAGCGGAGAAAAAAAACGCAACGACGACGCACAAAGCGCCCATGGCTGTAAGAATGTTCACAACATCGCTGATTCACAGCTCGCGCAATGATAAAAGATCGTAAATTTACGGTTACGAGCCTCGTGCGCCTGGCTGTTTTAGCAGCGATCAACGACAGAAGAACCGGTTTCTATAGCTTATTATCTGGCCGTTTTTGATCGGTTCAATCGCGAATGATCGGTCGAAATGCGCGCATTCGGAGTCATACCCCTGTCCCTCCCACTAAAGCATGCAAGCCCGCCTCGCCCGCCATCAACGCATTCATCGCCAGCATAATGATACAATCATCGTAAAATATAACCTTCATTTCGGTGCCCTCTCTCGCACTTTACACGATGATCTCGAATGGACCACGTAATACCCCCCCAAAAAATAGCTCTCACAGCTTCTCGGACCACGCAGTTTCGAAGACATTGACAAAATGTTACTTTCCCTTTTACCACCTTCCTTGGGGCGCACCCTCGCTCGGAAGGAGCGACTTACCTCGAGTTACTCGGTAAGTGGGTCCGTCTGTAAAGTCGGTTTGGGGGCATGGCGCGACTTCCGTCGAGTGCTCAGTACTCCCCAACGCTTGAGTGGAGACATAAGTAGCGACCCAAGGGTCGCTACCATTAGTTTTCACGGTCAATTCGGTCTCGCGGATTGTTCCGTTTTTCACCGAATGACATGACTTTAATGCTTGTATGTAGGTACAGTGAGAATTTTGTGCGAATGGCAAGGGCAGATAGATAGTACATTCATATTTGCGATTTACCTGACAGATTGGGGTGGCTGCTATCGAACCAACAATCTTTTGACCGTCGGGTAAGTTACTGTGCCGAAAGGAAACTGCGTCTGAATAATTCGGCTTCGACCTTCCCACGCGCTATGCTGAAAATGACGCATTCTCTGGCTCTATGAAGCGGCTTCGTTTGAATTTATAAAAGGAGAAGAAGGTAATAGGTAAATTGTCGGAAATTTTAAAATGGTGTCGAGCTTCAATTAAGTTTTCATAGACGGTGAATAAATTTAGTTATGTAAAGCTTCAGTTCTACGATAACTTGGACTTGCATTAAGTGCCAAATAAGCCAAATGTGAAAATATTCGTTAAAGATGAAAAACAGAAGACATGTATTGATGATACAGGTCTGAGGTAGAAAAATTTTGCAGTGGCCAAACGATAACGTTCCTAATACGATCAGTATCTTTATAGTATCAGTAGGGTAGTTTGGGGTAATTTGGACCCCTGGGGTGAAATGGACAGGTGCTGTATCTTGAAAAATACTACTTTTTTGGGTTCCATGTACTACTTCATCTTTTCATTGAATTACTAAACCCAACCTAACATAAAAACTTCATGGTTTGCTGTTATTAACTCTCCCAGCTGGTCTAGTGGTACGACAAGCCAGTCATCGTAGGTTCAAGTCTCGGTTCGGGAGATACTGTTAGTGTCAGTAGGATCGTAGCGCTAGCCCCGTAATTGCCCTGTACACTTAACAGTTGGCTGAGAAGTCTGTGTATAATCATTCTGTGCCGAACACGCATCAGTATCGGACGTGTATGGTGATCGCTCCGATAGAATATAAAACAAAAGACGTGTGAACAAGTGTTGGCATTGTTTGCCTGGTCGAGTGAAATAAATCCGGGTTCAAGGTCGCGCCTTTGTGCAACTGTCGCATCGTGACTGCCAGCTGGTGCGTAAGCCGATTTGGCTGCTGGCTGAATTGTGCTACAGCAGTGGACGAGACACAAATAAGAAAAAAAAAAAGAAGAAGCCATCAGTTGACAGTTGAGTTGTATCGCTGTGTGGAGTGATCTCACACCTGGCTCGCTGCTGGTGGCTGATTGGTGCTGCTGTATTGGTGCTGCTGGCTGCAACTTCGAACGATCGGACAACCAACCTTACTGGAAGGGAGAAGTAAAAAGGTACGTGCTCTTGTCGGCGCTAGTGCGCTAGACTTAGCGGGATGGATGTAGATCCCTCGCCTCCCGCGCCACCATCCCGAGCCCTTCTGACCCTGACCCTTCTGTTACCCCCTCCCCTGTTCATTCTTCAGTCCCCCCTCGCCCCAGGCTCTACCCAGACGGAGCCCAGGGCAGCTATACTGTCTATTTTCGGCCAAAGGCGGGACCGAAATCGGAACAGTTGAACCTCTTGCAGATTTCTAAAGACCTGACGAAGGAGTACAAGGGCGTGACCGAAATTTCCAAGGTCCGGCCTAACAAGCTCCGTGTCGTGGTCAGTAACCTGAAAGAGGCCAACGATATAGCCTGCTCTGAGCTCTTCACACGCGAGTATCGCGTTTACATACCCGCACGAGACGTGGAGATCGACGGTGTCATAACCGATTCGAGTCTGTTCGTCGAGTGTATATTGAAAAGTGTCAAAGGGTGCTTTAAGAACAAAACCTGTCCCGAAGTAAAGGTGCACGACTGCAAGCAATTGCGGTCAGCATCGATCATCGGTGGCAAAACAGTATACACTCCGTCAGACTCGTTTCGAGTTACGTTCGCCGGGTCAGCGCTACCAAACCACGTCTCGATCCACCGGGTTCGTCTCCCTGTGCGATTATATGTGCCTCGCGTCATGAACTGCCTGAATTGTAAGCAGTTAGGCCACACCGCCGCCTACTGCTGCAATAAGGCACGTTGTGGCAAGTGTGGGGAGAATCATGCGGATGATTCCTGCAGTAAAAATGCTGAAAAATGCATTCACTGTGGGGAGAGTCAGCATGAGCTCTCGACATGTGCGGTGTACATGCAGCGCAGGGATAAAATAAAGAGATCTCTCAAAGAGCGTTCGAAGCGTTCTTACGCTGAGATGCTGAAGAAGACCGTTACCACTTCTCCCATTACATCAAACCCTTATGATCTGTTGTCCTCTGATGAAACCGATTCTGACGATTCACCAGCGGGAACATCTTACGCCAATCCTGGGGAGTCTAGAAAGAGGAAAAATATTTCCTCTCCTAAACTTCCCAGAAAAGGTCCTAAGATTTCTCAAAGTGAAATGAAAGTTACAAACAAACCAAACAGTGCTGCCAAACCGAAGCAAACTCCTCCTGGGCTTGCAAATTTAAAGTCCCAGAAGGAGTTCCCAGCACTGCCAGGAACATCTAAAACCCCAGTTGTTCCTTTTGTACTCCCAGTTGATGAAACAAACTCTGGATTAGTGAAATTTTCTGACATTGTGGACTGGATTTTTGAAACTTTCAATGTACCCGATCCAATTAAAATTTTTCTTACAGCATTCCTCCCAACAGTTAGATCATTTTTGAAGCAGTTGACTGCCCAATGGCCCCTCCTTGCAGAGATTGTATCCTTCGATGCCTAATTCAACTGCGTATATGAAGGATTCTATCTCTGTCTTACAGTGGAATTGTAGAAGTATTTTACCAAAAAATGATTCGTTTAAAGTTTTGATAAATAAAAACAAATGCGATGCATTTTCCCTTTGTGAAACTTGGCTTACTTCAAATATTGATCTCAACTTCCATGATTTTAATATTATTCGCCTTGATCGAGGCACCCCATATGGAGGAGTACTTTTAGGGATTAAAAAGTGCTATTCTTTCTATCGTATTAACCTCCCCTCGATTCCAGGCATCGAAGTTGTCGCATGTCAAATGACAATACAAGGTAAAGAGCTTTGTATTGCCTCAATATATATTCCTCCCAGAGCACAGGTTGGGCAACGGTTGCTCTTTGATTTAATAGAACTTCTTCCCTCGCCACGTTTGATTTTGGGAGACTTCAACTCTCATGGTGTGGCTTGGGGTTCCCCCTACAATGATAACCGCTCCTCTTTAATCTATAACCTTTGCGATGACTTCGACATGACTATTTTAAACAACGGTGAAATGACACGTATCCCGAAACCTCCAGCGCGCCCAAGCGCTTTGGATCTATCCTTATGTTCGACGTCGCTACGGTTGGATTGCACATGGAAGGTAATCCTCGATCCTCACGGTAGCGGCCATTTGCCTATTCTTATTTCAATTACTAGCGGGTCAACTCGCATGTGACCAATTGACATTCCGTATGACCTCACACGGATTCGGTCCAACTTGATTTCATTTCAACTTGTTGAAGAATCTACCCGGCAATGCCAAGAGGCGCTTGTTGAACTTGTTCAATAAGTTCCTGGAGCAAAACATTGTACCGCAGGATTGGAGGCAAGTGAAGGTGATCGCCATCCAAAAACCAGGGAAACCAGATTCTGATCACAACTCTTATAGGCCGATTGCAATGCTATCCTGTATCCGGAAATTGATGGAAAAAATTATACTCCGTCGTTTAGACCATTGGGTCGAATCAAATGGCCTACTATCGGATACTCAATTTGGCTTCCGCCGTGCCAAAGGGACGAATGATTGTCTTGCGTTGCTTTCAACAGATATTCAGCTGGCGTATGCTCGTAAAGAACAAATGGCGTCTGCGTTCTTGGACATTAAGGGGGCTTTTGAATCCGTTTCTATTGACATTCTTTCGGGTAAATTTCACCGACAAGGATTTTCTCCAATTTTAAACAATTTTTTGCACAATTTGTTGTCCGAAAAGCACATGCATTTTACGCACGGCGATTTGGCAACTTTTCGCATTAGCTACATGGGTCTTCCCCAGGGCTCATGTTTAAGCCCCCTTCTTTACAACTTTTATGTAAATGACATCGACGAATGTCTGGCAAATTCATGCACGATAAGACAACTTGCAGACGACAGTGTAATCTCTGTTACAGGAGCCAAAGCTGCCGATTTGCAAGAACCATTGCAAGATACCTTGGACAATTTGTCTGCTTGGGCTGTACAGCTAGGTATCGAATTCTCTCCGGAGAAAACTGAGATAGTAGTTTTTTCTAGGAAGCATGAACCTGCTCAGCTTCAAACGCAATTAATGGGTAAAACGATTTCTCAGGTTTTGGTACACAAATATCTTGGTGTCTGGTTCGACTCTAAAGGCACCTGGGGTTGTCACGTGAGGTATCTGATGAAAAAATGTCAACAAAGAGTGAATTTTCTTCGTACAATAATCGGACAATGGTGGGGAGCCCATCCAGGAGACCTTATAAGGCTTAACCAAACAACGATATTGTCTGTTATTTAATACGGGTGTTTCTGCTTCCGCTCCGCAGCAAACACACATTTGATCAAACTGGAGCGAATACAATATCGTTGTTTGCGTATCGCCTTAGGTTGCATGCAGTCGACCCATACGATGAGTTTGGAGGTCTTACCTGGAGTACTACCATTGAAAAACCGCTTCTGGAGCCTGTCTTCTCGTATTCTTATCAAATGTGAGGTCTTGAACCGTCCTGTGATTGAAAATTTTGAAAGGTTAATCGAACTCAATTCTCCAACCCGTTTTATGACATTGTATTTCAATCACATGTCACAAAATATTAACCCTTCTCCGAATATTCCAAATCGTGTCAACTTATTAAATACTTCTGATTCTACTGTGTTTTTCGATACATCCATGATAGAAGAAACTCGTGGAATCCCGGATCATTTACGCGTGCAGCAGATCCCCAAATTTTTTTCCAATAAATATCGAAACATCAACTGCAACAATATGTTCTACACTGACGGATCACTTCTTGATGGGTCCACTGGCTTCGGTATTCACAATAACAATTTAACCGTCTCCCATAAACTCGATAATCCTGCTTCTGTTTACGTCGCAGAATTAGCTGCAATTCAGTACACCCTAGGGATTATCGAAAAAATGCCCAAGGACCATTATTTCATCTTTACGGACAGTCTCAGTTCCATTGAGGCTCTCTCAACGATGAAAGATGTTAAGCACTCTCCGTATTTCCTGGGGAAAATACGGGAACATCTGAGTGCTTTATCCGAAAAATCGTATCAGATTACCTTAGCGTGGGTCCCTTCTCACTGCTCGATACCGGGCGATGAGAAAGCGGACTCTTTGGCTAAGGTGGGCGCAACAAACGGTGATATTTATGAAAGACCAATTGCCTTTAATGAATTTTTCGCACTTGTACGTCAGAATACGATCATCAGTTGGCAAAATGCTTGGACCAGAGGGGAGCTGGGAAGGTGGTTACATTCCATAATCCCCAAGGTGTCGACGAACCCGTGGTTCAAGGGGTTGGATGTAGGTCGGGATTTCATTTGCGTGATGTCCCGGCTTATGTCCAATCTTTATAGATTTGACGCGCATCTCCGTCGTGTTGGGCTCGGGGAAATTGGTATCTGTGCCTGTGGTGAAGGTTATCACGACATAGAGCATGTGGTTTGGTCATGCCCTGTACACCGTGACGCCTGGTCTAAATTAATAGCTTCCCTGCAGGCCGAAAGTAGGCAGCCGGCTGTTCCTGTTCGTGATGTCTTGGCGAGCCGTGACCTATCCTACATGTCCCTTATATACGTTTTCCTGAAATCCATCCACGCCCCAGTTTAATTCTATTCCCTTCCGCCTACATCCAACCAAACGACAAGAACACTTTAAGACCCCGGATCCGGAAACAGCAACTAGACACGCACGATACTCTCAGGTCCCGAGGGAGACAACCCAATATGCCAGTCCGTAATATCTTGGCCCAGCAGCGGAACATATTCAATAGGCTGCTTACCTATGGCGATAGAAAACCACCAAACAACAAATCAGTGCTTTTAATGCAAAACATTCTAGCTTTAAGTTAGATTTAGTTTCAGCTCGTAGTCGGCAGCGAGGATAAAAAATTTGCTTTTAGTTATTAAGATACTTTAGAAAGTAAGCTATCAGATATAATTGGCGCCGTTAAACATTAAATTGTATTTGTGCCGTGTCAAATAAATTATAGATGAAGAAACAAAAAAAAGTCTGTGTATAGTAAACAGAAGGTCGAGCTTCTATACGGAATGTAGCACCAAGGCTTCGCTTTGGTTTGCTGTGATAGGTGCACCGCAGTGCCAATGTAAACAAATGAAACATCAAAAGTTGATTTTGCTGTAAGTTTCACGCTCGTGTATTCAAGGTTTTTTTTGAAAATTTCTTTAATGTTTTTAGTCTAATCAGCTTTGTAGCCGTGTTTTTCTAGAAAAAAGCTACATTTTTATGAAGGATTACGGTTGATCGAAAAAAGCGGAAGAAATTGCATTATTAGAAAGGCGTCCTGTTTGGGGTAAAATTGACAGTTTTTTTGGGGTGATATGGTCAGGTGAGTTTGAAGTAATTTCTTTTGTCGGACTGATGCCGCGGGCATACAAAGACGGACGATCAGACGACGGTGTACAAAGGATGAACAATACAAAGTATTGCAGGCAATCCAGGATGAATTATCTGTACATAAAGTGTTTTCAATCCCCCGCACAGTGGCGGGTTTCTGAACAAAAGTTGGATAAATCCTAAAAGTCTTTCTGAAATGATTGAAAATGAAGTATAATACCAATTTTGGGGTGCTGAACCCATTTCTGATGTCAGAAAATGTTATTCACATAAAATGCCGTTCAACCTTTCAGATCAAGCTCGACATTGGTATGTATACTTGTTCTTTATTGAGAAGCTTTATACCCGTTTTTTTGTTTGGTTCTTAGGGTGATCCTCTTTGAATTAGGGTTACCAAAAATCGACAATCATTTTTTCAAAAATTTGTAACTTTTGAGTCGTTTGATTGATTAAAAGATTTAATGGAAAATTGAAGGTTCAAGGAAGAACAGGAAATCATACGTCATTCGTTATATATTTTCCCGAATTTGGGATTAACGGATTTAGAGTGACGATATGCAAACTGGGACCCAAAAATTCGAAAAGTACAGTAAATTTTCCCTTAGGCTGTTGATTATCTGATCATTCCGGACTGTTTCACAAGACAGTACGGTGGTACACATGAGTTCTAAAATACATGATTTTTGACTTTCCGGTAAAATGTTTTAAACTTGAGATACAAACTGGTTGTATTTTTGGTGAACGTTGGAAAATGAAAAAAAAATCACACATGTTTCCCTTCAAAACGAAACTTGTTGATTCAAAATCAGATCAAAATTGAGGAAATTACAGGTACACAAAGGTCGCTTTTCACGTGGTTTATACGTGGGTTTTTTACGCGGCTTTTTTCACGCGGATTCGGAATTTACGCGTTTTTACGCGGGTTTTGGAATTTACGCGTTTTTTTACGCGGATTCCGGAATTCACGCGGTTTATTACGCGGATTCCGTAATTTCTTCACTCGGATTCCGGAATTTACGCCGGTTTTTTTACGCGGATTTCGGAGTTTACGCGGTTTTTTTACGTGGATTCCAGAATTTACGCGTTTTTTTACGCGGTTAAACTTATAGTTGTGATTTTAGAACATAAAAATCATTAAAATTACCTGACGCAGCAACATTGAAAGTGCTGCCAAAAATTGGTATATCATCCGATGAAACTATGGGAAAAGAAATATATCACAAACATTGACAAACACTGACACCCTCAAACACACACACACTGAAACACATTTACATACACACTGACACATACACACACACGCGCGCGCGACACATGAACGCATACTCTGTTTCTAGTTTGAATAATTGGAAGAGGGTAATTTTTTTTGGCCTATGGTGGAATCACTGTGCAATGACTAAGAATTGCAATGATCATTCCGTATACCTAATACCACCTTCTACTGTGTATTAAGCAACCATTGATACTATAAAACTAACAATTTTGACCCTCTCCACATGTCACCATTTCACCCCTAACGATTTTTTCATGTTCGAAAATCATTATTTTTATTTTTATTATTTTGTTGTTGTTTTGACCTTAATATAATGATTTTTTCATGTTAAAACATAAAAAAAAACAGCTCAATTTTACTATAATACATTACGTTTATGGGGTAGAAAAAACAGGCTACTTAATAAGAGGGGTTTTCCTTAAGGGGCCCAAATTACCCCAAACTACCCTACTTAACGGAAAGCCAGGTTTGAGGTTCCCTTTTGTTTTATCTGCAAAATACACATGACCTATCGATAAATTATGTTGTCAATTTAGTTCCACAACAGATCAAACGCTTACTCTGCAGCAGATTCTAAATGAACTCGGTTCGTGGATTTTCAGACGGCGTATGATTTAGTTAAACGAAATTGACTTTGGCTGATAAAATCAAAATTGTCATTTGAGGTGCAGTACAAAGAGTAAACTTGTAGAGAAGAGGCATCGTTTCCACATGTTTCTTAGCTTTGTGGATGACATCTGTGTAATTTCACGAAAAAACAGGCAACGGTTTAATCGATCATTTTTGAACTGGCTGAAAATTTGCTCAAATGTTCCTATGGGCTAGAGACGTCGTTTCATTTTTTTATAAAAACTGCAACAGGTTAGCTAACCATTGATGGTTGTCTGATTATGGGGAATGCTGGAAAATGGTAAAATTTTGCGACAGCAAAAATATTAAAACCAAAACGGTTTGATTGATTGGTATATATCTTCGGCAAAGTGGTAGACAGTCATTTTGTCTTACCAGAAAAAATAAACACCATGAATTAAAAAATATTAAAAAAAACACAAAACTAGAATTATAAATTAAAAACTCACAAAACCTACTTTTGCATATCAATGCAACTTGGAGTAATAAATAATAAAAAAGCTATGAAATCATAAAACAAAAGATTTAATATTTTTCTTACAAAACTATTATCTACAACTCTGCCGAAAAACACTATACCAATTGAACAAAACGTATTTTCCTCATTGTTTGGTGCTCGGTTTGGTTGGTAAATGGCTGAACAATGCATACCAATGGTACATCCCGTACTTGCAGGTACACGCAAAAGTTGGATGGAGCGAAACCAGTACAAAACTGCGCGTTTTTTAGTGCACTTGTTGATGTAGTTTGGAACCAGTACAATGATTGCGTGTTGGGCATAACCAAAGATGACTAGAACAAGGTACCTGACTTCCAGTTTTTTTCATATATTTTGTCCTAAAGGTGTAGTGGGTTAGTGCTGCCATCTGATGACTTAAAGATGACTTAAATGGTTTTTAGCAAAATCGATTTATCGTGCATAATCCTCCAGATGAAAAAGAAAACTAGATGGCAGCACCGTATAAGGATATGAAAGCTTAGGTGGTCGCACCGTGCAAGGATACTGAAAATAAGATGGCAGGACCATACAGTGCCTCCACAGTTATGGGTCAGCTACAATTATGGGTCACTTTCACGCAAATACGTCTATTCTCACGAAACTGAACAATTTTCATTAGCAGTGGTATTTTTTGTAAATCACTTGTAACCTCATTCATACGATTGAAATGATTTAAAGTTGAAAATGTCATGAAAACTATAATTCTGCTCGGTGCAGTAAGTGAAGTGACCCATAATTGTAGTAATGTTACATCTTGCGGTACACAATTGTGGGTCAGTCCATATTTTTGCTATTTTTATTACTTTTACATGATTATGCGACAAGACTGAATAAAGTAACTTATTATCAAGCTTTTATAACAATAAAATAACTTGCGTTATGTATTTTGATGATTTTATAGTCTAAATGATTTTGAATGCCAAAAGTGACCCATAATTGTGTCTTTGGCTATGTATACTTCAGTGAAAGTAATTTTTGATCGAAAGTACACATCAGAACACAGAGATAGATAGTAAAACATTCGTAGTTGATAATTTTTCCGATTTTATATCCATTTTTGAACATTCAGACAACACGTTGACTGAACCATAATTGTAGAGGGACTGTACAAGGATTTGAAAAATAGTAGGAGGGTGATATTCAAGACACGACTGCATGACGTTGACATCCGTATTCTTATATTACATTAAAACAAATAGTAGAGGGCATTGCAACGCTTCTTTTACAAAATTACGAGGCACCAAAAGGTGCCAGTTGCCGATTATTCTTGTTTACTGGTTAGTCCTTCCAGAATTCCAGCCATTTTAGTATTTTGCAGTAGCCATGTATTACTAACAGCCACCAGCATTACGGGCGAAACCGGCACGAGATGACCGGTACTATTTTGTCTTTCCTCCTTTCAGCTGCTAACACCTAGCGTCCGTATGTAACCGGTACGGGTTAGTAATGAAACTGATGGGGTGAAATGTTCGAACGGTTCCTTTTATACCAAGGCTTCGTCAGTTAGTTAGAAAGAAGGAGGGGCTAAGTAGAAAATGGAATCACAAGGAACGTAAATAAGCATCGGAAACAGAAAGTGACAACAACAATAACAACAAAGTCAGATCGATTGTATCCGTTAGTGTCGACTGTGCTTGTTGTGCTGTGTCGACTGTAATTACCAATTTTTCAATAGTGTATTTCAAACAATAGTTTGTTTTTGTTAAATAAATTCAACCGTAAAAGAATTTCTGATCGATTGATGCCAAAACCTCGAAAACCTGATTATAAATGACTGATAAATAAGCGCTCAAAACCTGACCATTTTTCCCTGGTTTTCCCTGGTTGAGTTACTAGATTTTCAAATTCAGGTGCCCAACTTCGATATAGACTTTAGTCAACGTCAAAAAATGCTTCACCTTTCGCCACTTTGCCGTCATCATCGAATCACCAAAATTAATTCGACTTTCGTTCACGCACAGCGTTCGTGTCCGCTATATACTGCAAGAGTCAGGTATTTTGTTATCAGCGATGCCAGATTGGAAGACATGTCTTCAAATCGAAGACATTTACTCTGCGGTGAAGACATCTCGGACGAACACATACGATTGGCATAGATTCTCTAGGATTCCTCACATTGGATTTCTGAGCGTCCTTGAAAAGGATTCCTGAAAAAGAATCCTCAGGAATGCCCTGTATATGGCTCTAGGATTCTTGAAATAAGAATCGTGAATGGAAATCCTCCGGATCGTGTTTGCGATTCCTTTCACGATTCCGTCACCGAGTTATAGGTATCCTGGGGATGGATTCTCTGCGTGTTAGTAAGGGATCTCTGTGTGTGAAGACAAATGGAAGACACTGAAAAATATGTGAAGACATTATGGAAGACATGTGAAGACAGTTTTAATCGGAACGTGAAGACATTTGAAACAATGACCTGGCATCCCTGCTTGTTATAGTCATCTTTGGCATAACGCAATCATTCTCTAGCTTTTTTTTAATGTATTTGGCAGCTCCAAACTACTAAACTTAAAATGTTTCCACTAGTGTTAGTATCGTTATGTTAATTTGTACTGGTATTAGTAATGCTTTGAACTGGTATTGATAATGCTCTCGTTGAAACAGTGCAACCAGCAATCAATACTGATGATTGGGGTGCTGACTAGATTAATGAGAATATTAACACTTTTAATCCGGTCATTTAAAAACATCATTGAATCATTAACAAAAAATCAAGTTTATTAAGACATTAAGTTTATTAAAAACATTTTGCATTCAACTATGACTCTGGTTTTGTTCATATGCCTGTGATTCCACGTTACTGGCACCAGCGTCGCTATGTGTAAGGGAACATGAATCGCTGAAGGTTGTTTTAGCCGCAGAGAATTATTAGGGATGAGCAAGTCGCCCCAAAATGATCGTCCGCACGAAACTGAAGTTTACCGGAACATCACGATTCTCGTGTATATGACATATGTATTCTGATTTCAATCTATGTCAATGTATTCGCGGTACAACTGTTGTGTAATGCATTTCACATATTTATTGTGCGATTTCAGTGAAAAACTAGTTTAAAGTAGTCTTTTAAGAAAGACAGTTATATCCCTTTAGAGATGAGACCAAGGAATTTCGTGTCTTCGGCAAATTTTCATGACATCGATAGCTCTACAACTTTGCCGAAGACAGGAATTGAATATTTCGTAAAACAAAAAAGTTAATTTTTGTAAGTGTAATACTCGCTTAATAAGCAATTAAATAAAAATTGCAGATAATTTTAATCAGTATTCTGAACAACTCTTCCAAAGACACCAAACCTCTAAAATGTAAGGAAAAGTGAGAAAAGACTTTTGGCCGTTTTTTTTTTTCAAAACGGCCCCACTGTGCAACGCAAATGTTATCGGTGAAAACTACGCGCATTCGCTCGAAGTATCGCTGCCGGAAGAGGGCGAGTTGAGAATTCTCCTCGAGGACTGTTAGGCCACCCGGATTAAAGCTATCAACAGTATAGCGGAGAACGTCCTACGTACGTACGGGCACGAGATGTGGAACTTCTCGAGGAGGATTTGCGAGCACTTGGAGTATTCGAATGACGGGCGCTAAGAACACGTAAAAGTTGTAGCCTTAATCAACCAGTGTGCCTTTTCAAAACGCACAAAGATTGCTCTAACTTTGCACGAAGTATCGAGTCTCGGCTCGGGAGAGACTGTTAGTGCCAGTAGGATCGCCCCGCAATTGTCCTGTACACTTAGCAGTTGGCCGCGAAGTCTGTGTTTAAAAAAACAGAAGGTCGAGTTCCGAATCGGAATGTAGAATGAAGGTCGAGTTCCGAATAGGAATGCTTGTTATTATATTGTTCTATATACTATCTTATTTTGTTGGAAAGCTGATATATTAGTAACAAATTTTGATATTTGTTTGATACTAGTAGAATCATTTCTGTAATAATTTCTGTTATTTTAACACCTAACGGGACCAAATTGAAAACACAGCCTGTAGGGTTGTTCCCGTAACAAACTAACAACTTCTGTTACATTTTAGTTTTTTTTTTCTGATCGGGTGCTTATTTGAAATATTTTGCAGTTAAAATATTATTTTCATAGTGCAAATTTTTTACAAAGATCAGATCAGATCAGATAGCATTGCTGTACAATCAAAGTAGGTATTCTGAGCTACAATGGTGTGACAAAAACAAATGCTAAAATGCATCCGCCTATTTGGAAAATTGCTCTTGATTCCAAAAATGTTTCCGTCGAGAAAAATACTCAGTTAGCTAAGTCAAATACAATAAGATCCATTTAAATGAAAAATGATCGATATTGGACGATAGGTCATGTGGCGTGTATTTTCTCAAAAAAAAAAAAAAAAAAAAAAAAAAATGGGGGAACTACGCAGCTTCTACAAACCTTCCCCATTTTTTTAATGATCTGGGACAAGAGTGAAAATCCTCAGGCATAACGAATTGGCCAACTTCTGAAAAAACTGACTAGAAAATTTCAACGGAAATATGTTAAACACAAACGCCAACTCGCACGATTGAAACTCTCTGTTTGTCTTGCAATCAATTTAATTGTTTCGTTCACCAGCGATAAATGTATTTTCAACCCCCTGTGATTTACAGCAACGTTGTTCTGGCAGCATCTAGCGATTGCATTATCCATTGTCCAAACATTCAATTGCCCCTGGCCTGATCTACAAAAAATACACACACAATCGCCGTCGTCGCGACGCGACAGTTCGATAATTGGCAACCATTCGAAAAACTGTAATCAAGTTCACCTCCAATCGAGCGTTATGTGAGTGAAAAATTCGAAAGCAGTCGAATGGTGACCAATTACACATTCCACTCCATTTCCATTTCGTGCAAATTATGCAAGTCGCCAGCATCGCGTCACACCTAGCTGGAAGCTGCTGTGTTCGAATGTATAGTTGACTCTAGAATGCATCCTCCGCTCAAAGGAACAGCACTGTGAATAGTCCTACGATCTGTGATCCTAACTAAAAATAGCATCAAGCAACATCAGAATTTAGGAGAGAGAAATTTATAATTTAATGGATTATCTATGTCTTTCGTTTTATTGATTTGATGACTGTCCTAATGAATTGATCGAAAATTGTGAACCTAGGATATTTTTACAGTGCAATGTTAGAAATTGTGTAGCACCACTGCGCCATGATAGAATAACAATAAGAACCGTTTTTCAACCCCTCCGGTTTGTGTGGATTTGATATGTGGGCCACTACCAGGAAGGTAAAAAACAAGAGCAATGAGTTATGTCGTAGAACGGAACAATGCACTTTACTTGTATGCTGCCTAACTACCATCGTCATCAGGCTCAGCATTGCAGTGGTAGTGGGCGGATGTCAACAAGAACCCCAGTTCTGCCTTTTACGTAAGGATGGAAGTATGGAAAAGGGTACTTTTCACTGAAAGCCATATAGTTTAATGGAATTATTAAGTAGTTAAATGCTGCCTCTGCAACTAACAGGCTGTTAAAAAGGTTTTAATCCCTATTGAGAAATTCGGGTGGCTCAATGATTCATTAAAAGAGATACCGGAAATTATATTAAATTTGAAGCATGTGTAGAATCAAAGCAGGAGACCGGTCTCTGTTTGAACTCAGTGAAAGTTAAAATGCTGAAAAATGATTGAGTTATTTCATACTCAGCAACTCATGATGCAGCAAAAGTGACAATTTTTGATACAAGTTTCACATTTACCAGCAAAAGAAATATAATACGATTTGGCGTTAAAGTTTAAATTGATTCGCTTAAATTGGACGTTCATTTACCACATCAAGCGAAAAGCGCCATCGTTTCACATGTGCTCCATATTTCGTAGAGGGTGAAGATTTTTGGCATTTTCATGTACAGCAGGTGCACATAGACGTTGTAAAATTGGCTTTTTATGGGAACAGCGCTGGCTGGCCGTGGGAAATGAAAGGTTTTTAATCGCTGGGTGGTATGAGAGCAATCCGGAAATTTATGACGATGCATTTTTTTCTGCTGAGCTCGAGAAATGGATTTCGTGCCGTTCATAAATGTCGCTGCTGGTTAAGTTTAACAGATTCCCATACCAGCTGGTGTCTCATGGCAATTTTTTTTTTAAATTACACAATGCACATTTTTTACTTTGACTTGATTTTGATGGCTTTTAAAACAATGCTTTACAAGTTCGAGGTTAAATGTCAAAACGATTATGAATCTGCATGAATAAAAAAGTGACTGTTTTCAAAGTGCGAGAAATAATTTTTAAATTTTTTTTCCAGTTCTTTTTCTTTTAATATTTAATTCATACAACTCAATGCCAGGGGCATTTTAATTTTGTGTCACATGCATAAACGTTGGCTAATTTATTTTACTTCTCCTTATACACATTCACGTTGGCGTCATTCAATTTTTTTTACTCCCATAAAACTGCTCATACACGGGGGTGCATGGAAATTGTTCTGAAAATTTCCCCCGCATTCACTTTTGTATAAATTTCAATCCTCCTGCTTTTGTAGCATGGTTTCGCCACCAACCTAATTTTTTCTGATGTCTGTAGTAAACGAATTAAATGTCACCGTATTTCTTTGTAGATTTGAATGAAAGGTTTGTGTGCTTTTAAAGTTAGAAAAAAAAATTCGGTGATTCAGACACTTTTTGAGGGAGTTTGGTAGGTCATGACAAGATATCGAAAAATTTGCAATCAATCATCAAGAGATGCCATAAATAAAAAAGTCGCGAAGTTGATTGTTCTGAACTCAAACAACATCAGACACAAAAAATGAAAATCACAGTCTATTGCAACTTCTTAGTACGAAGTATTTTACTACAACGGTACTGGCGGATTTGTGCAAACAATGCAAACAACTTTTTAACAACGCGCAACAAAACTGCAACTAGTTTGACCCCTGGCTCGAAAAAAAAAATGCAACTGTGATAGAACTTTTCGGATAAAGCAGGTATTTCGGGTCGTGCAGGTGGGAGAGAACTGCACAAAAAATATTTGAGGGTTGCATTCGAGATACGACTAATTCGTATTCGTGTTATTTGCCAGGGCAAGAATAATACCAGGTTCCGCACAGCGGATTTACTTTGCACAGCTTCCAATCAAGTTGGTTTCATAACTCAACGAATTTGCCTCTAATTTTATTTACAAATATGGTTTTCTTTGCACCTTTACTAGCATGCATACTTTTCAACCATGATGTGACTTGCCTTACAGCAATTCTACTTTTTACTTTCTAGTTATATATATATATATATATATATATATATATATATATATATATATATATATATATATATATATATATATATATATATATATATATATATATATATATATATATATGTATATATATATATATATTGTATATATATATATATATATATATATATATATATATATATATACATATATATATATATATATATATATATATATATATATATATATATATATATATATATATATATATATATATATATATATATATATATATATATATATATATATATATATATATATATATATATATATATATATATATATATATATATATATATATATATATATATATATATATATATATATATATATATATATATATATATATATATATATATATATATATATATATTCCCTAGCTGGCAATTATTGTTAAACTTGATCCTAAGTTCCGTCCTTAAACGTTGTGAGTCACTTCTTCCTTCTTGCTTTACGATTTTTATCTGTCCACCAAATTCTATGTATTTTATAGTTTTTTCCTTTCATTTTTACTCTGGCACTTTCTAACGTTTCTCTTGTGCTCATCGGACTAATCATGGAGTGATGCGTCACGAACATGACCAGTGTGGCCAGAACATGCAGGATTTAAAACTTTTTCTTTAAACGTACAAAAGAGGATTAGACAACTAAATTGTCTATCTAAAAACTCTTGGAGTGTTGGCTCGTTTGTCTAAGGTAAGACAGAATACCTCTAATCATACGAAGTAGTCCTAGAATGTGCAGTTTGAGGATTAAAGGCGGTTTCTACAACATTTTTTTTGTTTAAAAAATTAGTATAACGTTGTCCATTGATGTGAACTTTTGTAATATACTCTTCAACATTAGTATTATTAACGTGCATAGCCCACACCTCGGATTGGACTGACGAATGAAAATGGCCTCAGACATATCGACGTTGTCACCTCCAAGAACATTGCCATCCGTAGCACAGTTTTTCAGCATGGCCTCCACCATAGATTCACTTGGAGATCACCAAATACCAAATTGCTTCGGACCACTACCTAGTAATGGTTAAGATACGCCAAAAATTATCCGCTTTAAATAGCATACGGTACCGTTGCCCGCCACGGTATAATCTTACGCGACTGAAGTAACACGACGTCGTACGCGGTATAATGATGGAGGCATTTTGATGGATGATCGTAAGGTGATCGAAGGGTGAAGGAAGCAGCACTACGATGAACACCTGAAGGGCGTGCAAGCAGGAGACCACAACAGGAGCAGGGGAGACGTGGTGGGTGCAACGAATGACAAAAATATGTCACCCTCAAAAATAAGCGAAGTTAAGGATGCGATCCGGCAGCTCACGAACAACAAATCTGCCGGAAAGCTCGACTGCGGAGCGGAACTTATAAAAATGGGCCCCGACAAATCGGTCAGTTCACTGCATTGGCTGATCGCCAAGATCTGGGAGACATAATAGCTACCGAAGGAGCGGAAAGAAGAAGTTATTTGCTCTATCTATAGAAGGGCGACACAATGTACTGCAAGAACTTTCCAGCGATCACAGTCCTAAATACCGCCTACAAAATGTTTTCCCAGGTCATCTACCGACGAATGTCACCATCAGGAAATTTGTAGGAAGTTACCAGGCCGGCTTCACGGAAGGACGATCTGCGACGGATCAAATCATTACATTGCGGCAGATCCTCCAAAACTGCCACCAGTTTAGAGTCCCTAAAAACCATCTTTTCGTCAATTCTAATGTCGCATACGATACAATAAACCGACAACAGCTATGGAACATCCTTGACGAAAAGGGCTTATCGAAGAAGCTGACAAAACTGATTAAGGCAACGATGGAAAATGTGAAGTGTTGTGTGAGGACTTCGGGTACGTTTCGGGAACGTCGGACTTCTTCGAGTCCCATGGGGGCTCCGAAAAGCTGAGGATCTCTCCTGCCTAATGTTAAACGTGGCGCTGCAGGGTGTGATGATACGGGTGGGGTTCAACATGTGGGACACGATTCAACGGATCAGGTTAATTTATTTGCTCTGCGAATGAGGTGGATATTGCCGGCAGAGATTTAGAGACGGTGACAGACTATTATACCTGACTGAAACGTGAGGCAGCTAGGATTGTAGGTTAATATGACCTAAACGAAGTATATGCTTATCAATGCACGATAGGGCACGATTAGCCAATACGGTAACAATCGACGGAGATGAGTTCGAGGTAGTCGACGAGTATGTGTACCTCGGGTCTCTGGTAACTTAGACTAACGATACCAGCCGGGAGATCAAAAATCGGAGGAAGTCGTGCCGACTATGGGCTCCATCAAAAACTACGGTCGCGAATCCTGAGTCTACACCATTTGTATTGTGTAAAAAATGCTAATAAGACCGGTCGTTCTCTTAGACATGAGACTTGCACAATGCTCGAGGAGAACTTGCGAGCGCTCGGAGTTTTTGAACGATGGGTGCTTTGGGGATAAGCGGGAGAACGAAGTTTGGAGGCGTGGGATGAACAACGAGCTTGCGTGCCTTTTCCGCGAGTCCGGTATTCAACAAGTGGATAAAACTGGAAGGAAACCCTAGACAGGGTATGTAGCTAGAATGCCGGAGAGCTACTCTGCAGAATTGGTGTTCGCTTCGAATCCGGTAAGAACAAGAAAACTAGGGGTGCAAATGGAGATGGGTGGACCAGATGGAGCACGATCTACAGAGCACCAAGTGCCCGCGGAATCAGAGGCAGTCAGCCATGTACCGAGTAAATTGGCGGAACTACGTTACGCAGACCATGTCTTAGGACGTACGGTCATTTAAGTGAGTAAGTAGATATAAAAAATCTTCGTGAGGTTCTACGAATGTCCGACTTCCGCCGAAACCCCGTAAAATGTATTATCATGAATGTAGATTAATAAATATCTAAGCTTCAGGACTTTTACCTATAGAGAATCTTAGGTTCAACCTTCTTGCATTCACCCGGCATGGCGGTACATCGCGAATTTAGGGCAATTGTAATTCCGGAGAATATGCCAATTTAAAATCCAGAATCCAAATTGTCGATAATTTTTAGAAACTGGTTGAAGAAAGTTTTTCAAATTGACTATACATCAAAGTCAACGCTAGATATTTGTCTGGCCTTAAAAGTGAAGTAATGTTATATATTTTCACTAAATTAGAGAAAAAAAATATTCTGAAATATATTCAACATAATAAATATTTATATTGAATCGCTGGATATACCTTATTTCATTAACCCTTTCCCGCTCATGGTGACTCTAGAGCACCATGAATTGTATTGACCATATTTTGGCAGAAAATAGTTAGTTTTGACTTCTTTTTTCTACAAAATGTTGCATTTTTAATACACTTTTAACTTGGCATATCGAATGCCAGCTTAATTCAATGTTTGGATTGTTATCAAGAAAACTGTAGAAGAAAGTCTGGATTTTTCGATAAAAAAATAATGTTTGTTTTTGACAACCGTTTTTATATAACATTAATCAAACGATTTCATAATAAAAATAAATTTTACGTAGATCTATTGTCTATTGAGTGTAACGATACACCAAATTAGCATTTTTCATTCTAATTCGCTTGTCCCATAAATTTGAATATGGTGCCTCAGAGCACCACTGGGCATACAGAAGACAAAAATTTACAATGTATGCTGGCTAACAATATCCGTTACGATGAAATATCATATTGGCCAGCATTTAGAGATGCGCAGAGATGTTTCTAACGCAATCATCGTGATCACTTTACACTCTTTTGGTATCCGAAGTGTAATGTTCGTCTTTGCATAATGAAAGCGAGATTTTTTTTCTTCATTTTCCATCATAAAAAATCAATCAAATGGTCGTAAACGTAGTCTTTTTTTTCGAAAACTACATTGTTTCTCTTTAATTTTTGTTAATTTTTAAATAACTGCTTTCAATAGTTAAATTTTGCCAAAAAAAAAATTTCTCGTGTATTAAAAATAAGTCCCTTGTATGCTCATAGGTGCTCTGGAGCACCATGTCAAATTTAACTTTTTACTTCAAAATATAACATTTCCCAGTAATTTAAATAAGTCTACGAAGTATTTTGCCCAAATTAACCCGTTAAGTATTTTTAAATCATGAAAAACCTCGTGAGCGGGAGAGGGTTAAATTCGCAAGAATTGTTACATAGGCGAAACATGTAAGAGGTAAGAATGAAAGTTTTCAAATAGCGAGGGCAATATAACATACGCAAATTAAACTTACTAACAAAGGTGATTCCAATCTATTCGTTCATCTGCAGTTCGACGTTTTTTTTTAAATTTCACAATTTTTGATGAGCAACAACATCCCAACGCTCTGGTAAATGTATTTGACGTAGAATGTCATCTATGTTTTGAATGCGTTACCTGAAACGAAAAACGTTTTGCATGTTTAGTAAAGAATTTTTTATTGCATTATAATTGTGTAATGATTGCTGTCATAGAAATAGTCTTCTGACATATAGCCGGTAACCGCAAGTCAGTCCCATCTGTAAAAATATGAAATCGAGAAAACAGCTTCGAAAGATATTTCATTCACGCTCAGTTATCACTTATTTAACATGAAATATTTTGACATTATTTATGCTAGAACATAGTTCGCATACTAGCCTACACTTATTACGTTGTAAAAACCACTTAAATCATTGATTTAATGATAAAAACCTTGAGTGTGACTGACTTGCCGTTACATTCTACATCGAAGAGAAAAGTAACCGCAAGTCAGTCACATTGCCATGTTGATGCTATAGTACGTGTCGACGTGTTGTTATTCGTTGCCGTGGAAATCAGTCAATCCTTCCAGTTCAGAAGTGTATGTTCATGTGAACAGTTCCAAAAATGTCGATGTTGAAATATCTCATGATGTACGGAACCGATGAAACTTCATCCGGTGAGGATTCGGATGAGCTTTCATCGGTTCCGTACATCATGAGGGACTGCAGTTGGTTTATCCGACAACAAATGTCAAGATGATCAAAATTCTTTTGAGGTTCGAGCATCACCTTTGGCGATATCTTGGAACGATTTCCTAGATTCTGATGGATGCTCTTTCGATACTGAAGATTATCCGGATAGATCCATTGAGAAGCGAACCAAGAAAAAAATTAGACTTAAACTCATATTAGCAGGAAATTGCTGCACATAAATTCATCACCATTTCAAACTAAAAAATAATAATTGGGTCCTAAAGTTTTAAACGGTTTTCTGATTTTTATATATCAGCTGAAAGAGTGCAATTTTCTGAGCAAAACGTGATTTTTAAAAAATGTTTATCGTTTTCCTTCGATTTTTAAATGAAATATAAAAAACTGCTCGAAATGCCTTAAATGACAGTTCTCTCATATACCGTACATGGGCCAAACGTCAACTTAGACCTTTCGAGCAGTTTTTTATTCTCTATTTTAAAATCGAAGGACAACGATAAACATTTTTTAAAAATCACGTTTTGCTCAGAAAACGCGGCTTTTTCAAATGATACATAAAAACTGGTATAACTTTAGGACCCAATTGTTACTAGATAACTATTTTCATATAAACGATCATATCGAACTTCTCTTCCCCACTGCCCCCCCCCCCCTTAATTGGGACTGACTTTCGGTTATTTTTTCTATGGGACTGACTTGCGGTTACTTTTCATAATGGGACAATTCGACTTGGTATTGATTTCCACTTTTGTTGAACAAACCATTATTTTTTATCGGTACATCTGAAAATACACTCAATGATAGGCCAAAATTCGAAGCTAACTCAAAATTGACAAAATTACAGATGGGACTGACTTGCGGTTAACGCAGCGAAACTGTCGATAACTTAACTTGTTCGAGCGGCATTAGTGATAACTAAAATAATAGAAGATACCCGAAAAAATGAAAGCAAAAAGTTATAAATAAGTCATAAATAAGTTACAGGGAAAACATTAAGTTTTAATCCAATCGCATTGATGTTTTACATCGAAATGATGTTCTCATCGGAATGATAAGTTGAAGTTGTAAACACATTACGAATTGCTGTAAAAACTGATTTATAACATGTTTATAACCAGCTTTTTTCTTGAGAATGTAAGAGAGACAACAGTGTTGAATATGTGTTTGACATCAAAACGTATAGTGGAAACAAAATTGAAAAATGGCCGCAAAAGTTGTAGTTTAGTTTTAAATCAGTTGTGAATGTGATTTAATGATGTGAACCATTTCTTCTTCATCATCAAAAATACTGTTATAATATTCAAAATTATTATGAAATATTTAAACACCCAGGGAATGTATGTTTTAATAAATATAAATAATAAATTTGACAGTAAATTATCTGATCTGATCGGCCATGATTTGTTTCCATTCTTTTTGTTTTGCTCAACGATCTTCGGTTTTATTATCATTATTTTGATTATCGTTAATAACCTCAGATCAACGCTTGAGTATTTTTGTTTTACTTAAATTTCAAAATATATTACTTAATGCATGGTTTAGTTTGGAGAACTTTTATATTTTTTTCTCTACTACAATAATCAAGATGGTGACGGTGATTTTTTTTAGATTGTAGTAGTTCTATATAGCCTTGCTTAGTTTACGATTCCATCTCCAAATTGTGACTGATTTTACTCCTCGTTTTGTTAGCTTAAAGAGTAAGAAAGTTCAAATAATAAGAACATAGTGTCTAACTTATTAGTTCACCTTTTACTTGTATGGGTGATGTTTCAATGTACCTTTTTTTCAATTATTTTGTGATATTTTTTCCGAAATAAAATTTATAGATAGTGGTTATATAACGGACTAAATCTTTGAGTAATTGGTGTACCCATTCAGTGAATGCGAATAATCAACATGGCTGCCTCGTTAGCACAAGCGGAGTGCTAAAAAAATACTGAACACCATTTGTTTGTGCTAAAGGCATGTTTCATAATATAATCCTATCGAAAATATATACCTAATTTCAAAATTTTTCAAAAATAATATTTTGATTACTATCATATTGTGGTATTTGCGAAGTGCGTAAATTTTAACGAAGTACAAGGCAAATATTCACGACAAATCTAAAATCGCACGTAGATTCATTGTATTTAGCCACTATACCAACACCCTATTCTTTCAACAAATTGTCTTGATAATTTCTTAAATGAAGAGTCATGATTATTTACGTGGGTCATCTGTTTTGTATGTATGTATTAGAAACAATCATCAGCGAGTGAAATTTCAACTCATTTGTGCAATTTGTTACGACCTATCAATAACAGGCCACCATTTGTTGGCACTGGAAATGTAAGAGTGGTAGTTATAGTCGTTATAAAGTTGTTTTATATAAGTCGTGTGAACAATTTATTTAAAGCGCTTTTTGAGTTGTTAACAAGTTGTATATAAGTTTATACGTTATTGTACCAGTGACGAGATTTGTTATATATCAATTACCTAAACTTATTGAAGACTAACCGTGTTACTTGGGTATATCTTCTAATTGTGACTACAAATTATGCCTAATATTATAAGTATGGTGACTTAGCAAAACTATGAACAATACCCACAGCCCAACACTTTGCTTTAATTTTAATCGATTCTTTCCGTTCGATGTTGTCTAACAGCGGTTTCACGCCCTAACATTTCCTTCTGTATTTTACGAGTGATCGTTCACACACATACAACCCGTGCCGGAGGGGTTAATGGGAGCCTTGAGCCATGGCCACCGCAAACAGCACCGCCAGAGGTGAGCGTGGAATGGGCTAGATCGAACTGTTCGCCGTTCGATGATTACAACGATGTTTTTGAAACGCGGCTCAAGTCACAAACATAACCTCGACGAAGTGCAGAGGTGCTATAATTATGAACCAGTTATTGGGTTTACTTATCTCGATTAACTTCGGCTAGGTTTTAGCGGACGTTTCACACAGTTCGGCGGTAAAATACAATAACAAGATTTATCATTTTGGGGGGCTGCACAGAAGTCCGCTTTCGGAAAACGTAAATGAAAAGCAAGTTTTATTTGAGTTGTTAAATTGACAAGTGTATTTTGAATTAGGTGTTGATTATCTAGTTTAGGAAATATCGGAAACTTTGTAACACGCCTCCGAAACTATTTCGAAACTTTTTTGTTCCTAACTAGCACGCAATTGATATCCACCAAGCACGTGTTTGCTTTATTCGACCAATTACTTTTATTTTCATTGGGTGAAGTAGGTTTTACCACAGCACTTCACTATTCTGGTTGGTTTGTTAGCAAGCGGACAGCCATGGAGGTCAGCCCCAGTAATGCGGTTAATTTTATGACTGTTTATTAGAATTTATTTGTCGAACGTTATGCTTTTCCGACTTCATATTTTGGCATTGTTTCAATTATGAGCCGCGCGCTAACGTTCCGGCTTCGAACAGGCGAGGCGAAATTGGTTTGCAAAAGTGATCCGAAAGAAGTGGTTGTTGAGTAGACGAAAACTAACGAGGAATGATATTTTATCGTTTTTTTCGGTATCACGTTCCAGGCCAATAGTTCAACTTAATTGAAGAGGGGAGGAAGCTGAAACGTTAATATGATTAGCCTCCTGTTAAACTTCGCGTCAATGGATTATATTTTGCGGTGTGTTTTTTGCGAAGAAAATGATGTGAAATTATTATTTTATGACAGATTGATGAATAAAAAGAAATGATACAGGTTTTGGTAAAAAGTATCAATGAAACCGAACTACTTTAGAGAAGTAAAGTATTTTTTGCGAGCTAATTTTTAGTCTGAAAAAACTGAAGTTGGACAGCCATAAAAATCATAAAATATGTTTTGTCGATAACTACTACTGTAGCTACTGTAGCGTTTAGAGCGAGCACCCAACCAACTTCAGTCGTATTGACCCTGTTCAAGTTCAGACCTTGGTCAACCTAACAAACTAGCTATTCACAACAACCTAATCATGTGAGGGTTTCTTGAAATTGATTATCACTGCTGGCAGGGCTGGGTGTTTAGCGAAATCCATTAGTCCAACGTGTCCTTTACAATATGGCTTTCACTTATGGCAACCCAAGCATCTGTTTAGCATTGAAAGTTACTCAAGGCTCCATTGGGGTTTTGGAAACACATCGCAGTCTCCGAACAGTCCGACAGATTTTATCTATTTGTTACGAGAACATCAACATATGTGAAACTTGCTCACCACGAAACGGATGTTTTGATCGACAGTTGAAATGTTCTTGAAAACAGTTGAAAATTTTGACATGATGATTAACGTATTAAACTAAATTTACATTTCATGAAGCTGTCAGTTTATAACGCACTAGGAAAACGACATTTACTAAAATTATTTTCAAATATAACCTTAGTCTTTCCCACACGCAACAATTCAAGCCTTAATGCGTGTCCCCTCAAAACGCACAATAATTGCTCTGATTTTGCACAAAAAATGGGTGATAAGCATGACGCAACAGTTGTACCTTGAAAACATTGGCAGAGATCCTCTCTTCATTAGGTAGAGAGGTATAGAGTATTTTATATGGGAGTTACCTAGAAAATAATTTTTTGTACCTTACTCTTACTAGTTGCATTTTAGAAGAACACGTTGTCCTAAGGAACTGTCGAGGCATACAAAACACACGATTTTGCCAAAAATCACAAATAGTTGGAAAAAGTCTAAGATTCAAACAGAAAAACATGGACAAAAATACCATTATGACAAAGAACTATGGAAGATTAGTGTTACATTTAATTTCGAAACGGGGAGAGAATTAAAAAGAGTAAAGGCAAAAGACAGAATGTGAACTAAGATTATGGAAATGAAGAAAGAATTACGAAAAAGAGAGAATGAAAAAGTGAAATTAAAAGGAGAGAATCTTTAAAAAAATGTGAAAACAAGAAAAAGCAAAAAAAAAGGAGAGAACAACAAAAAACAGAAAATGAAAAAGAAACACTGTAGAATTTAGAAAATCTAAACCGAGTGTCTTAGCAGAGTGGTTGAGAAATCAAAGAAATAGTTATCGGTTTCCGTTATACTCTACTAGAAAATTTTTTGGAAATAAATATTGAAATTCAGTCCGCGCAAGGACGAATTTCAATATTTATTTCCAAAAAATTTTCTAGTAGAGTATAACGGAAACCGATAACTATTTCTTTGAAACACTGAAGAAATGCAAATAAAAATAATAAAAGAAAGAGAATTAGAAAAGAAAGACCGAAAAAGAGAGCATGAGAATGAGAGGATGAGAAAAGGAGGATGCAATAAAAAAGAAAACGAAATATAAAGAGAAAGTAAAGAGGAAATGAAAAAGAAAAAGGCTAAAGAGACAAAGAGAAGGGAAAAAAGAGAATTAAATAGAGAGACTGATAAAGAGGAAATGAAAAAGGTAATAAAAGAGATGCTGAAAAAAAACGAAAAGTACCGAATGAAAAAGAAAGAATGTAAAAAAGAGAATTAAAAAAAAAGAAAATGGAAAAGAAAGAGAATAAAATAGAAATAAAATAGAGAATCCAAAACTAAGAGAATAAAAAATATGAAAAGGCGTAATGAAAAAGGTGGAATGAAAAATCTGAACACTTGTTAAAAAAATATCATTAAAATAGAAAACTATAGAAGATTAGTCTCTTATTTAAATTCGAAAGAGAGGGGTATGAAAAAGAGCAGAAAAGAAAATGAAAAAGAGAAAATAAAAGAAGGAAGATAGAAAAAAGAGAATGAAAAAAAAGAGATCTTAAAAGAGAGCATGAATGAGAGAGAATGAAAAGAGAAAACCCAAAGGAAGAATGAAGAATACACGAGAATTAAAGAAAGAGATGAAAAAGAATAACGAAGAAGAGACACTGAAAAAGTAAAAACGAAAAAAGAATAGAAGAGAAAGAATTGAAGAAGAAAGACCGAAAAAGAGCGAGTAAAACCAGAGAAAACGGAAAAGAGAGAATGAAGAAAAGGAATTAAAAAGTGAAAAGAGCAAAATAAAAAATTAAAAAGAGTTAATGCAAAAAAAAAAATGATATAAGGAGAGATAAAATGATACAAAGAGAATGAAAAAGAGAGGCTAAGAAACAAATAATTCCGAAAAGAGAATGGGAAAAGGAGAATGACAGAGAGGGAATAATAAAGATAGAGTGAAAGGGAGAGTATGAGAATAAGAGAATGAAATAGGGACTGAAAAAGAGAGAATAAAAAAAAAAGACTGAAAAAGAGGAATTGAGAAAGTTAGAATGGAAATGAGAGAACGAAACTAAAAAAATGGAAAATAATCGAATGAAAAAGAAAGGAAGAAAAGTGTGAACTGAAACGAGAGAACTAAAAAATGGAAGAAAAAAAGGAGAAAGACGACGATTTAAGTGAATGGAAATAATATTGAAAAAGAGAGAATGATAAAGAAAGGAAATGAAAAAAAGAATGAAATACAGATAATGAAAAAGAAAGAATTAAAAAAAGAGAAAATCAGACGAGAGAATGGAAATCAGCGATTTAAAGAGAAAGAGAGGAAAGTGCAAACTAAAAACGGAAAACTAAAAAAATCATGGAGAAAAAAGCAAAAAAAAGTATGGACAAAGAAAAATGTAAAAGAAAAACAGGGAGAACGAAAGACAGAGAATGAAAAAAAAAAGAAAAACGAAAAAGAGAAAATGGAAAAGAGATAGCGAATAAGATGAAAAGCAAAGGGAGGATGAAAATACTTCAAGGTATACAGCCCTAGGGTTGTATGAAATGGTGACGTGGGACTAAACACTGTAATTAGGGAATTTTTTGGTTACAAAATATACAGAGCCTGCAGACAGAATCAATGTGTTTGCTCAGCGACTGTACGTATTTTCATTTTTAGCCTCCCCTGGAAATCAATTTTCAAAATATATTCAACAACACTCGTTTATATTTGGCGATAATATGCCTGTAGTATTTTTTTTGTGCAAACAACATATATTTGACACTAAGAATTTCTCGTAATGCGTCAAAGTTAGAATTAACTCTATATCCTCAAAAACCAAGTCCAATAATACTAACGTTATCATAATGAATGGTTTTGTCTTATTCAACTCTGATTGAATCAAATCTATAATATGGATCATACTTTCAAAATAATATGTGTGTTAAACAAAATTATTAACAAGTTCCAGCAAAAAATCATAGCATTCAACAATTCCATTTTTGTTTTTTGCTTGACAATTTTTGTCATTTGCCTACAACTGCATTCGCTGTATGACGAAAACAGCCAATATACGTTTATTATGGTGAAGCTTAGAATAACAATATATTATCTAACAATTTTGAAATGTAAATAGAGATTCTGAATGAACCTTAGTAAATAAACCAAAAATTCACAATCATTCGCAGGCTCTTATTCTTTTATGAATGTGTATATTTGGGAATTCACTCTTTCGATACCATTCGGTCACGATTATTTTGTGAATATCGAAGATAAAATTAAATAAATATCAGTTGCAAAAATTTACAATTCTTATTGAGTAATTTATGGTAATCATAATCATGAGATAAACTTTCAATCACCATCAGCAGCAGCATTGCAGTTTCTCCTCGATTGCACACGGATAGAAATGTACGAACATGCAGTGTTCGTACATTTCTATCACCCGAATAGTACTGCTGCAGTACGAATAGAAGTGTACCGCTGCAATCATAGACAACGAGAGACCTGCGGCTCTTTACTCCACTGGTTCTGTTGCGTTTAGCGGCATATTTTCTTTCAAGACATCAGTTTTTATTTCGTTCTGAAAGCAGGTTTAGAAATTGTTCAAGAATGGGGTTTGTTTCAAACTTTTCGGAAAACTTTTACCTTCGAGACATCATATTTATCTAAGCTCATGGAAGCAAAAATAAATTGACCTATTGGGACGGGGAAACTCTGTCAATTTTTATTTTGATATTGATACAGAGAATATCACGGGGAACGGATGGTGTCCATTCACGTCGTCTGTGCTAGGAATGCTCGCATGTAATTGGTTCATTGGTTCAGTGTCCATTGGAACTTTTTATCAATTTTACCGCTTAGCAATGAAATAAGAGTGATAACTAGCATATTCCAAATTGTTATGTATTTTATCTATCCAACAACATATTGGTTATTGTTATCCATCATGTGGTTATGCTGTTTTTACCGTTTGAAATCTGACACAACATTTGCCAGTTTTAATTCCAATTTAACAGAATGCATCCCAGTATGGTGAACAAAGACGTAGTCCCACGTCAAAAAAATAAAATGAAAAAGAGAGAACGAGAGACAAAGAACGAAAAAAGGAGAATGAAAAATAGAGACTGAAAACAGAAAAGGATTGAAAGGGACTGAGAGAATTGGAATGAAAAAAGATTGAAAACGAGGCAATGAAAAAGAGGGTATTAAATAGAGGGAACGGGAAAGAGGAAATGAAAAATCGGGAATGGAAAAGAGAGAATGAAAAAGTGATAATTAAAAAGAGAGAATGAAAAGGGGGCAATGAGAATGAAATTGAACGAATGAAAATGAAAAAAAGAAAAGTGTGAGCTAAAAAAATATAATGATAAAATAGAACGAATAAGAAAGAACGAAAAAGATCGAATAAAAAAAAATGAAAAAGAGAGAATGGTAAAGAGAGACTGATAAAGAGAAAATGAAAAAAAGAGAACGAAAGACAGAGAATGAAAAAACAGAATAGAGAACAAAAAGAAAAAGTAGAAAAAGGAGCTTCAGCTTGACGACCGCAGCAAAAAGAAAGAATGGAAAAAGGGAAATGAAAACCAGAGACAGTAAAGAGAGACTGAAAGTAAAATACAGAGAATGAAAAAGAGAGAATGAAAAAAGAAAAAACAAGCTAGAATGAAGAAGATAAAATGAAAGCAGGTAATGAGAAAGAGAAAACGAGAAGGGAAGACTGACACAAGAAAGTGAAAAAAAAAACAAAAGGAAGAGACTGACAAAATAATAATGAAAAAAAGAGAGGCTGAACAATAGGGAATGGAAAAGAGATAATTTAGAATGAAAGTTAACGAATGAAAATGGAAGAAAGAAAAGTGAGAACCTTAAAAAAAAAAACTTAACAAGTTGGAATGAAAAAGAGAAAAAAGAAAAAGGAAAGAATGAAAAGAGAGAGAGAAAGAGAGATACTAAAATGTTAGATATAATCGTATATTCTCTAGACTTCAAGTTTTAACATTATAAATGCCCGATCTAACTAAAGAATTACATAAGTCTATCAACAGGAGATAAAAATAACTTATTTGGATACGATTTTGTTTTCTCCCATATGCTTTTAATAATAAAAATGTATCTGAGTAAGTTATAATGACAAATCCTGAAAAGAAGTTGTACTGAAACAAGTCTAACAATTTTTGCATTTCTATCAAAAACTGTTGTTTCTAACAATGGTTGTTACTAAGCTGTTCCATAGGCTATCTTATGTTGTTAGGAAGCTGATACGTTAGTAACAAAGTTTGATATGGGTTTGATACTAGTAGAATCGTTTTTGTTATAGTTTCTGTTATTTAAACACTTACCGGGATTAAATTTAAAACACAACCTGAAAGGTTTTACTCATAACAAACTAACAGCTTCTGTTACATTTTTGTTTTGTCTTTCTGATTTGGTGCACAAAGTAACTTAACAAATTTAAATATTGTTCAGCTCTTTACGTGCGATGACGAGACAAGCTGAACAATTATTTACTCATTGGTTTTACTTTATGCGGTTCAATTTTTAAATAATTCTCGAATAAACTGAAATGTGCCCTTTTGAATCACTTCAAAAGTTTTTCTCGGATGAGGAATTTTCTTACAGAAGCATATTTAAATTCTTGGTCAGAATTGTCACTTGGATGGCAGAACAAAGTTTTTTTTTACAATTTCAATTTATTTGGCTGTTAAAGCGAACATTACGCTCCTCTGGTAGTGATTATCTTGTACCAGCAACAGTAGCTGTCACCGTTGGGATAAAAGAAAGATACGACTCTCAAACTGGTTCAAGGTTAATTAAAAACCTCGCGGGTCGACATCATGAACTATCGCTTGCTTTGTTTATGGTGCGTCAAGTTTAAGCCAGTTTGGCGGTGGAATAAAACACCGTTTTTGGCGGAATAAGCGAAAGTAATTGCGTCCTGGTTGGTGAACGCCAAGAACGCAATCGGACGTCGTCGCAAGACTCTCTGGATGCAGTAGTTGTAAATTGGTGGAAATTGTATAACTGCTCAAGGATTCTGTGCAATCGAACGATTGTCGGACATGTAAGATATGTTCCAATGTGATAAGTATAAATGCTTTTTAAAAACTGCGATAATGCTACCAGGAGAGAGGCGTTGCCTTCGGAGTTCAGAATGTGTGGGGCTTTGCGCCTTTGCTGAACGACGACGACGACGACATAAAGCAAACTTGAGAAAAAAAGTAATTTTCTGTCTTAGCCGCTATTATGACCGATCTTGAAAAGTCCTGCTTGATTAAAGTTGCCACCGTTACGACGGTTTCCTGTGAAATAAATTATGAGTCTAGAGGAAAATAATAAACATAGAATAAGTATCGCACTTTATTGGGCTCGCTTAAAACAGTAGACAATATGTTGCAATGTCTGGTTTTAATACGAAAGGAACTACTGAACACACAGGTCAATAACTTCATGGAGGATGGTGTAAATTTTTTTGTGGCAGAGCACCTAAATTGCATCGTATTACTTCGTTCACTCAGCCTAAACATGTTCCTAAGTGGGAATCATGACAGCTCTAAATCCAACGAAATTGCCTGTTAGGGGAGGATTGTACAAAACGCACCAGTTAAGCATTTACGCTATTTACAGCGCTTCATATCATTTCAAAGCGACATAGAACGTGTAGGATGATTGTAGGATCTATTTATTGAATGTTTATGACGAAGTTTATTATAAAATATTCGATTTCAATGTCTTTTTTGGTAAAAATTACCATTGCCGCCAAACAAGCCTGCGACCAAAACGCACCACAACAAAGGTCAGTATGCTCCAAAGCAGTAGGCTAATATGACACTAGCAGAAATCAGCACGCGAAGTGAGAAGCGCTTGAAGTCTCGAAAGTAAAATCAAATATAATGGAACATGCTCTAAGTTGTCAAGCAATCTCCTGCAAGCTCTCCATAGTGCATTCTGCCCCAATTATAACTTTGATTGTTTAGATAAAATTTGACGAAAGTTTGTGAAATAATTTGAAATACTCATAGTATTATAAACTCCAAAAGTGTAAAGGTTAGGGAAACCATCGTTTTTTGTATTATTTACAAGTCAGTTAATCATAAAAGCTTAAATAAAATTCATGAATAATTATATGTTGGACAGAGCCACAGCCAATTGCACAGTTTTTTGAGTATTTTAGTCATTATGGCACACTTTTTTATATGAGAACTGTAGAGAAGCTGGGTTTTTATGAGAAAAGCGAAGAATTACGTCATAAAAAGCCACATGTGTAAGTATTTTGGAGAATTAATAGCATGGGCCATCTTACCCAACTGGTGCGTCTTGTACGGTTCTCCCCTACATATTGTATCCGCTCTGATCTCCGCTTAAGCCAATTCTGTTTTATGCGACAAATACCGATGTGCTGTGTCCTATTAGGGTAATACAGCTGTCGTTTCTAATTCCCACTTGGTTGAACTTTGTTACGGCGTAACCGGGCTCAGTTTTTCATAAGGATTTGTGAAGAACATATACACCGCACTAACGCTGGTTGATGGTGCGGTTTAGCACGCCCAGGGTTCCCATATGAAAAAAGATTGTTGTTGCGGATTTCTGATAATACCTGGTTAATTAAAGTAACCATTGAATAAATATAATCTATTTTCTGGTTTGACGAGAAATTAAACGTTCTAAAAAACGATTAAATTAGAGGGGAATTTAGACATGTGTGATATCCAGACTATAACGATGATATAACAACCGAAAATTTCGCAATTACCCCCCGGTGATCGATGGTGGCACGCACTCTTGACGTGGATCCGTTGCGAAACCAACCTGAACAGCCACTGGGATGAAGCAGATATGATAAAAGATTGGCACTAACTGATGATTAAAATGTGAATTATTTTGGCTGTTTAAGTAGCTTTAAATTGGAAAAAAACCTAATCCGTTTCACACGACATTGAAGTTGCTTTTAGCAAGTTCGAGTCAACTACGATCACACAAACATAAACAACTTTTCGTTTATTTTACGCTTATGTTCTTTCATTGGGCATGGATTTTGTGTAGCAAATGGTTCCATCTCGAAAATGCCCTGCAGCAGTTGTAAGATTAGTTTTCCTCCCAAAATTTGCCGCAAACTGCAATTTTGCAAAGTTAGAACCGAAAGTTTTCATTCACCTGTTCGAATTGCTGAGCACTCCATTCGTTACAACATGGATTGGTAAACGATTAGTTAGAGAATAAACTTTTCCGTAGAAAGTTTTCCAATACCCGCACCTGTTGTATAACATACGCATGCTACCGCGTCATGCTACCTAATTTAATTTTATGTTGGCCCGCAAACGGGTATCTATCGCGTTGGATGGACTAGACCACACAGATTCCCTGCGAGCTTTAAAACAACGGACAAGTTTCCCGTTTTGGCTATTGCAGCCTATCAGTACTACAAATCTTTGGGCGACTTTAGGTGATAAAGTGTGAAAAGGTTGCTGTGCGGTTTCTCAAAATGCTGAAGGTGTGTGGAATTGGAGACAAATCACGCCGCTTACTAGCCACTCGCGTTACGCAGCTAATCGATTATGTTAGCTTATTTGGGGGACAGGGACATTTCCATTTGAAGGTGCATGAATCAAATTTCAACAGCCAAAATTCATAAAATTATAGAGCGAGAGTTAAAATCTGATACCCTTCTGCATTTGATTCTTCACCTATGTTAGGGTCTTACTGAGTATCATTTGATTCAAATTCTTTATATACAAATATTTCAACCCGACAATTGTCCAATTTACGGAAACCAATAATACATAAACGATCCTCTACTGACGAAAAGCAACAGAAAACACAGTTGCATGGAATCCTGAATGTTTCCTGAATTGTTTTCGAAACGACTATGCAATAATATTAAATCCTTTTCTAACCGAAACCACAAGTTGCTTTTCGAATCGGACCAGCATTATTGGTAGCAGAAAGAACAAACATAAGCCAAGGAGAGTGGTTCACCTGTGGAAATGCACTCTGGTTGCGGTCGGCCACGCTGCACACGTTTCCAGCATCTTGCCTTACACAAATTCTTCTTGTGCACACTCTCTGTTTGTCCTGGTGTGATATGGCGACGTATGCCACTAGAATGGCTAATATGTTTGCACCGGCGATTACGGCATGTTCCGTTTGCCGACTGACTGATTTGCATGAAGGTTAATTTTGACATTATTGAATGGGTGAGGTTTTTTTTTTGCGAACGGAAGCAAACACGAACAAGAAGGGCCTTGCTGTGAATATTACTATGTTGGAAATGGTTGCGAATGGAATACCTTGAGTGTAATTTTTGCATCAGCTTTGAGTGAACTTTAGACGTCAAACTGAGGCACACTTTGCTGTCATTGCAGCGAAGAATAGTTTCTGGTGATAATAGGATTAAATTGTTTAAGCTGCGACCGGTTAGCGGCGAAAGCTTTCCGCCGATTGCTGATATTTACGAGCATAGGCTAAGTAACATTGAGAGTTGCTTGGAATGTTGTTAGACTTTACGACAGTTGATGTAAAAGATAAATAATAGCTTTACGATTATTGATTTGGTGATGGGTTTACCTACCCTCGAGTATTTATAGTGATGTTGCAATGGAAAGGGCTTCGATGAGAGAAATAATTATACAATTAAAAGTTTATGTACTGAATTTCGAGTCTAATGGAAAATGTAATGACCAAAACCTATTCCGTACATTATGTTATGTGATCATTGAATATTGAAGATTTCGAAATTGCAAATCCGACTTTCAAATAATTGAAAATGCAATTTTTTCCTCATAAATTATCAATGAATGGTCATTACGGTGTTAAGACACCGATAAACAACAAACACCCGAATTCAAGATTTAATATTTTTTTATTGATTAGGAAAAAACGAGAAAAAACTAACGCACTGCACTGTTAGAAATAATGAGGAATTTTGCTGAAAGCGAGGTGTCAGATTGACGCAGACTATATTTCCAGGGTTCAAAAATTCGATCTATGAAAATACGAGGAGTCAAATTGACGCAGACTATCTTTCCAAGGTTCCAGGTTCCAGGTTTAATTCATAAAAATACGATTTTTCATCTCTGTTTTACTTTTGAAATAACTTTTTCACCATATTTGAGTTGTGTGAACAAAAAAAAAACCTTTTCACCATATTTTTTCTATTGTTGCTATCTGAACACATTTTCGTTTGTTTTTCAAATAAATAATATCAATAATATATTGAGTAGTACCATTTTTAATTTTTTTTGTAATTTAGGAAATTTATTGGTACAGAAAAAAGTTAAGCTAGAATTAAAAAAAAAACGTGTATCTGTATTGCAATACTGCTAACAAATCATTCTTTTATCATAAGGTTTTAATGTGCTTGTAATTATCTGTTCACTGTTATTCTTCACTTGAAACTGGTTAGTAAATTTTGGTAGGTGCAATTCAAAAGCCCGCTGTGACTTATCACCTCAACTGAGAATATCCCTATCTCATACTCCTTGTGGTGCTAACTGGGAATCAGGTCCCACTGTAATTATATGTATGCTGATTGAGAAGGGTTTCCGTACACGTTTGTTTTTCCATATTGGGTGGCGTATAACAGTGTCTGATCCGAAGCGCACGATTGATTGATAAAATGTGGAGTCTTCCCAGCTATACAACACGGTGGTTTTATTGTGAGAGCACAAACTTTTGTTCCTCATGAAATGAAGATTAAAATTTTTTTCTCAATAGGTTATTTGTTTTTTTTTTTAGATTTTTATATCGATTCATAAAAAAACATGCATCTTATTCAAATAAAATACTAAATAAATTTGCGTAGTTCAGTAAGGGCTATGTTATTGGATTCTAGGAAGGAGCTGCCAGTGTCTGGTCTAGCGAGAGCAAAATCCATCAGGAATTCTTGGATTAAGGTGGCTCTGTTTCTATAATTTATAGTCGCCTTAACTTTATATATTTTTATATTGATGCTTCGAAAGAATGTTCTGAACAGTAAACACACTTGTAAACCTTTGCTAATCTTGCATTCTAATCTACACGCTAATCTACGCATTCGGTTCTGTGTTGCTGGCACCAGCGATTGTTTCCTGAAACCGAAGTTTAACGGAACATCACGATTTTTGTGAGTATGATACATATTTTGATTTCGATCTCTGGTAATGTCTTCATTGTACAACTCTTTTTATACGCATTTCACACATTTTTTGTGTGAAGTTAGAGCAATTATTGTGCGTTTCGAGAGTACACATTGGTTGATTAAGGCTTGAACTTTCGCCTGTACCAATATCGCCATTTATAACTCCCTGAAGATAGATTTCAACAAACTTTCCTCTTTATTCCCCATTGAAACCTCGTTCCTTCTGCCAATACCGTGCCTCAATCTCAATTTTCTGAAAAGGACTTATTTCTGATCACTTGGTCAGTTTTACTGTAAAAAGAGGTAATATTTTATTTTCGTGGAACGATACCGACTGAACAGCCTATATGTGTAGAAACTTGGACAACAACCTCCTTACGAACGAGTGTGAGGTGATCGAAAGGTGGAAGCAGCATTTCAATGAGCATCTGAATGGTGATACAGCAGAGTACGAGGACGGTATGGCAATTGGTCTTGGTGCACAAAAAAAAACAACAAGATTCACGTTCCTGATCTGCTGTAAGTAGAAGAGGAGACTAACCGGCTAAAAAACAATGAGACAATGGAGTGTACCAACTTCCAGCGAGTTGTTGAAACACGGTGGAGAACATTGGTTTGGGCCCTGCACTTAGTTATTGCCAAGATTTGGGAGGCAGAACAAGTACCGGTGCACAGTGGGGCGACTCCATACAAAGGCTGGCCAAGCAAAAAAAGTGTCGATAAATGCGACAAAAACTTGGTATTTACATAATTTTGGGGCGCTGAACACGAATTCCATTTTTTGTTTGGGGCCGTCCACAAAGTACGAGAGCCAATTTTAATATTTTTTTGGCCTTTTTTTCCTTTTTTATAGAATTATATTATCTTTGACCACAAGTAGTGCCACCGGGCGTCTTTCCCATTAAAAAAAAACGTAATTTATGGACGACCCCTCGAACTGAACAAATTTTTCCTAAATATATATATTTTTTTTGATAAACTAAAACAACATAAGTAATACAAACTAATTACAAATTGAAAAAATCATCAACAGCATCATCATCTTTCGCTGTGATCGCTTAAATCTCGTGTAGAATTGTTTCCAGAAAATTTGAAGTTCATTATACTTATCAGCAGGAAAAATGTCTTTCGCTGCAATTTTCATTTCTTCTAGTAATTTCGATGTTTCATTGTTTCATATATATGTAATCTTCCTAATCCGGTTTCTATGGTTGAAAGAGGACATTTGAATACATGTATAACACCATGAATTGACAACTTACTAGACATTAAATTAGATGGTGCCGCTGAAGTTGAAGGCTCCATAATAAAATTCAACGAATTTATGAATTTGAAAACTAAGACACTGGAATGACACAACGTTCTAAGTGAATACGAAAAGTTGCGGAGGGCGACGACTGTTCTTTGTTTTTTCTCATAAAGCAAAATGTGTGTTTTACTTTTGTATGCAAACGAGTGCGAAGCAAAAGCAATCTTCAAACTGGCTATTGTTGGCCGGTGTTTGCGGAATTTGCTGCTAATATTTGACACTCCAATTAGTTTAACGAATTTCATGATCATAAATTGAAAAGGGCTGAATGTTTTTAGTATTGTTTTAAACTTGCAGAAAGTGATAAAGTTTGAGATAATTAATATTTCAGATTTGTTTATTGCTTTCTTGCTTAACACTTATTTTATAACTTTTAATTGATAAATTTTGTGATTTTTGCCCAAACTTATATTTTATCCTTACGAACTGAGTACGATATCATAAATTTTCATTAATAGGGTATCATGGTTATGATTAAAATAAATCTTGGATGAAATTTCAACTTCAAAAATAAAAACTTGAAATATTTGCTATCGCTTTTTTCACTAAAGTGACAATTTGCGCAGTTTTGCGCAGCAGCGGACAGTATGCATTTGAAAGCTTACGTTTTTACCTAAATTTTGAATGTAGTCACAACCGTGGCAAACTGCGGCAACTAAACTTTTCAGCTACTTTTCTACAAAAAATCACGTTTTTTTTAAATTTTTTCTAGTGTCAGGCCTACTATGACCAAATTTTACAATATCTAATGAAAAGGGTTTGTTTTGCACAATATTTACAACAACTTTTCCTTTGACGTCAAAAAAATCCAAGCTATCATTGAAGCTACAGAGCGTTTCAAGGTAATGTACTTTTTTTCAAGAAAAAGACAAAAACCATCAGTTCGCTAAGCTTTGAAAAGTCATAAAAAATTCAGATTTTATGATATTGTGCTCAAATTTTGGATTTAGACACTTGAATGTTATAGCAATAAAGGAAAAATATTAGGAAACAGCTAACAAAAAAAATTTTTTTTGGCTGATGGCCAGCGATTCCCCACTGTGCGGTGGAGTGGATAGAAGGCATTCTGTGCCCCATCTACAAAAAGGCGACAAGCTGGAGTGCTGTTATTACCGGGCAATAACACTGCTGAACGTTGCCTATAAGATACTCTCCCATATACTCTGCCGTCGACACCACTCCTTCTGTACTAAGCATCTACAGGACACTGTGCAGATCAGTAGCACCCAATACCCAGAAGCAGGGCTGTCATTCGCACACTCATTGCGCTCAGTGTGTTAATTTTACGTCAAGGCACAACGAGAACGGTACCTACACATTTTGACAACAAACAGGCACAAAGAGAAAGAGCGAAAACGAAATGACTATGAAAGATATCACCAAGTGAGAAATATTTCAAGAGAGGGAGAACGGAACAACACTTTGTGCTGCTTTTTGTGACACATTGCGTGAGAACAAAGAGCTTCAGTTAGAGCAGTTTGCGTTGCGTTGCGGGCAGAAAAAATAGCAGAGAAAAGGAACCTAGAAAAGACCATCTACATTTCTGAGAATTCATTTAAACACGATTCTCAATGGCGTGGACGTGTTTCTTGGGAGAGGACATATTACGCACGTCCAGACATGTTTCTGTCGCGGTATTTATATACAATCGCTACATGCATTCACTACTGATACCGTTCATTAGAGTGGTAATGACTTGTATGGAAAAAAAATTGTCCTTCGACGCATTTAGAAGTTCGTTCAGTCGAGAAGTGAAACTTTAACCGATCGATTTTTTCATTTCTTTGTTTTTGTATAACACCAGATCTCGATGTTGCATGCATTTTTAAGACATTTGGCATTAGAATTTTTTTGTTATTCAGAAATTATTGAACTACCTGTGCCTTTTTTCCATTGGTTACAAAATAATGCTTTCGTGTTCCCAAAGTCAGATTAAGCTGAAGTTTAGAATGGAAACTTTTTTCGAAGACGAGACTATTGAGCCCAACTTCTAAACGAAATTCGAAATGTCGATTTCTATTGCCACCCTACTGTTCATGTACGAGACATATTGCGGCGACCTCCGGGACCATTTTTAGTTTTGAAACAAAACCTATTGAGCAGCACTGAAAATCAGCTCCTATAATATTTCAGTAGTAGTCAAATGAAACCAAAAAAAATTAATGCTATAATCGTTCGTTTGTCAAATCCGATAATCATTGCCCCAAGCAACACGCAAAGTAAAACACAATGTGTGGTGTCGCACATTTTTGGCAAATGCACAAAGTGTACTCAGTCGCATTTTTTCGGTGCGAAAGAAATACAAAAGAGCGAATGGGGTGAAGAGAACACAAACAAAATATCGGGAGTGGCACGCACGGTTTGATGGCAAATGTGTTGTGTACAAATTTGTGTGGTTCTGTCTCCACTGAGGTGAATTCCAGCCCTGCCCAGAAGCCATGGACTAAGTTTGGGGAAGACCAGCACTTCCTTGCGGTCTTCGAGCGGAAGGTGTTGCGTACCATCTTCGGCGGATGGATGCAGATGGAGCATGGAAAGTGGAGAAGATGAATGAATCACGAACTGCAGGAGCTGCATTGGAAGCCATCTATCGTCAACACCGCTAAGATTGGTAGGTAGCGGAATGAATCCTTGTTGAACCTTTTTGACATCCAAATGACCTGATTCTACTAAGACACGAACCTAAAATAGATTTTACTCCCTCAAACATAGATTTTTCTCCATCCCATGATAAGTTTCTGAATAATATCAATTTTGCGTGGTTTAAATAATGAAGGCCAGAAAAACTTTTTTGTAAGATTGAAGTTCAAAATTTTTATTCACTATTAACAGAATAAGTAGCAAGTTTTTGTTCGGTGTACACACTAAGTAGAGATCAAAGCTTTATTCTTGATGGTTTTACCTACTAAAACACACGAAGTTGGTTACGCAAAGTGGTTCAATTGTGATCAAAATCGTTGGGATGAATCTATGTTGAAAATAATCAAACCCGTATTTTATCGTTGGGTTGTTAGGGAGACTAGCTCCGGAATAGGGTGACCATAAAACACGGCTATATTCGATGTATTTTATTTCAAAAATTCATAACTTTTGAACTAGTTGATTGATTTTCGATCTTACTCAAATGAATTTACTCAAATTAAAAAAATAAAATATTTTCAAAAATTGTTCCATTCATAGAGTCGAGTATGCCTTTCAAAATGAGACCAAAAGATATTTTTTATGTTTGCCCCAAAAAGAATGACAAGCAAATGAAAAACGCATGGTTTTGGATGAAAAACATCATTAACTTTGAGTGGAATTGAGATATTCACAATATTATCATTGCAAATTGTTTCTCTTGAAAAGCTCTAAAAGTCGTTAAAAGACAGTTTTAAGGTAAAACTTGAAATAAAGAAGTTATAGCGCAAAATGTGTTTTTTCAATATAAATCGGTTGTTTTCAAAGATAGATAAAAACTTTTCTATACAAAGTTACTTAAAATTATTTGAGCTATAATATTGTAGAACAAGTTTTTCTTCTGTCTACAAAGATAAAAAAGTTAGGTACTTGATTGCATCGAAAATTTTGGTCACCCTAATTTTCGATAATTTTTTTCAATAAGCGCTTTATCATATGTAATAACTTTGTAGAAGAAAGTTTTTCGCTAAAACATTGCTATAGAGCTCAAGACCCAAATTTCCCCCTAAATTTGGTTTCTGGACCATTGTGCAGTGGGAAGCTGTTTTTACACTGTAAACAAGATACAACCGGCAGACTCTGATTGCCAGGACCTAGAAAATTTATGTTGTTGCCAAAATAAGGCGAGGAAATTCCGCTGCTGCCACAGGTGGCACTGCTGGTTACCACCGTTACTGCTAAAATACGTCCGATACTCACACCAACCTAAAGTAAAACGACTTGTTGGAGCAGAAGCGAGCTCTTACATAGCACGAAGATAACACTCTCGGTTATAAAGATATAACACAAAATCATCCCAACTATTTTTCAATCAAATTCAAACATATATGCACACTTTACAGTATTTTCGATAAATTCGAAATATCAAAAAGTATCGAGAAGTATCGAAATTATATTGAAACTCATAAAATATTGTTAGGATTTTATTGGAACAATTTTTTTCACTTTTCTGTTTCACTCCTTTCTGGTATTGCGGTTGCTGAGTAATAAGAGTTTGAATATCAGTAATTTGAGTAATAAGAGTTTGAATATCATTTTTCGATGTAAACTGATTTCTCTCCGCGGGAATAGGGTTAATGTGTATACTTTTTGACGTAGGACTATGTCTTTACAAAAGGGTCCATTTTAAGGTTATCTCGCATCCTGTGAAACGTTTTAGATGTAGAAATAAAAACAGAAATATAACACATATTCCTGATTCCTGTATTTTATAAGATTTATTTTTAGCATCAACAGTACGATATGATGATAGTTATTATTTAAAAACAACAATCAACAAGTCCAAATTTCATTCAAAATTATTAACATTCAATCAACCACGAGCACGCTTCCCATACACAGATATCGCAAAAATGTACCAATAGTTGTTTTTACACCTCGTATCTTCATCGCTGCTACCACGTGATTGGCCGTTTCATCAATCATCCAACTGTTTCCGTGGAAGAGATGGTCTCATTTTTATGCATGATAGCAGCGGTGACATGCGGCTCGCGTTTATTTCTAATCTGGCTTCTGGAACAGAACCTTAAATATCTTCCGAGAGTTGAAGCATATGAAGCACATACAACTGTACGCTGTTGTAAGTTCTGTTATTTTCAGCTCTACGTTTACGGAGCTGGACGTTTTTCTCTCTAAGGCAATAAAAACGACCAGCTTCGTAAATGTAGATGAGCAAGATCGCGCAAATGACCTATGGTCGAATATCGACCATTTTTGATTTGAATGAAACTTTGCACACGTATTTGGCTTAGCCAACTGAGCATTTTTCACAGATGGAGAGATTTTTTACACCCATGAGTAACATTTTAAAAGGGCGTATGCCTTTTGGCATAGGTTTTATTCGAAGCATTGTAGCCCAGAAACCGTTGGTTGTATAGAAAAACTGTCTGAGAATGAGTTGTAGGGAATTAAAAATGCACCTTAAAAAATATACACTGTACAAAAAAAGTTTTTTTTGACCAAAAAAAATTAAAAATAAACATTAAATTTCAATTAAAAAAAAAAGAGTTGATTTATTTTTAAAGAAGCTTGACGTTAAAACGCAACTTTAAAAAAAAACCAAGATGGAGAAAGGAAAAATATTTTTTTTTATTGTAGATTGATTTTTTTTGTAGAAATTCTAATTCAAACATTTGTCAAAATATTTGTATTCTGATGATTTTAAAAGATGCAGAGAGTCACTTTGAATCAAAAAGCTCTTGGTAGTTAACATTCTGAAGGCATCGGTTTTCGAGTTATTGTGATTTTAAGCTCGAAAAAATATTATTATTTAGGAAAATACACGTTTTTCTTAATTTGTCCATGGTTCTCCAGCAAAAACCATACGTTCATTGAAATGCATGACAACATGACGATTGGGCGAATGGTATATAGCTGGATTTCACATTTTCAAACATAACAGGTTTGCAAAAAAATCTATAAGGTCTTATGGGGCAACAAGATCTTTCATATGACTTTGATTTTATGAAAATCGGTCTAGCCATCTCTGAGAAACATGCGTGAGATTAAATAGTCTCCAGAACACGTTTCTTTACATAACTTCTGAACCACAAGTTAAATCTTCATAAAATTTAAAAGTTAGGGTTTTTTAGGTAGCCCGTTCATTTGAAATTAATTTTGTTCAAATCAGTTGTGTAGTTTCTGAGATATTGATGTTTCGTGATTTTTACATTTTGATACATAACCTTTAAACTAGATATCCGATTACAATAAAATTCAATAGGGTCTAATGGGGCAACTAGACCTTTCATTTGCAATTAATTTTATTGAAATCAGCTCAGCCATCTATGAAAAAATCGGGAGAGATTGGGAGAGCGTTACACACACACATACAGAAAATGCTCAGCTCGTCGAACTGAGTCGAGTGATATACGACATTCGGCCCTTTTGAGCACTTTTACACCTTTAATTTTTGCAATGATTGCTATACCTTTCTAGGAGAAAGGCAAAAAGGTTCCACGGTGCTCCCACAGAACGTTAATATAAAACGATATGCACCAAAGAATCTGAGTACACCATTCGATTCGTTATGACGTCCAGAATCTCTGGTCAAAATTTCAAAATCATCATACGGTACATTTTTGAGTAATGTCCTTTTGAAGGTTGTAAAGTACAAAAAAGTGATATAAAACCGACGAAATACTTATTGTACACGGTGACAAAAAAGTCCGGTCACACTTTTTTGGGGTCGCCTGTAGCCTACACGTTGCATTTCTCTGGTGCCATCTATATGTCAAATGAAAGGGTTAACTTTGCTGCCCAAAGTGGCAGAGTTTCGTTTCTGTGCAGTTTGTTTACATTGAGTTGTGAGCCATGGCAGAATTAAGAGCAGCTCTGCCGTGGGCTGGCGTTTTGACGTAAGCGCCAGAAACACAAAATTGCTCCAGAAGCATCGCAGCACTCCTATCTCATCGTCATTTCCATATAAAATGGCGCTAACGTCACTTCTTGTATTCGATATTTCTCAGCTATTTTTCAATATTTTTGAAAACGGCAACTAGCATTTTGAAGTGGACTATTTATACTATAGTATTACGTAAAAAAACGAAATTTGAAAATTTGGCGTTTACGTCAAAATCCCAGCCCACGGCAGAGCTGTTATCACCGAATATGTGAAAGGGTACAAACCCGGACACATATTCAAACACCTCAAACCGCTCGGAATCAACCGGAAATTCGTGTACCGGACCATAAATCGGTACCTAGAGACCGGAGGCACCAAGGACAAGGCACGATCTGGACGACCAAGGTCTGTGAGAACTCTGCTGAAAAAGATTATACGAGACCGGATTCGAGCTGGCCAGGAACCTTAAAATGAACCGAGAATCAATCCGCCTGCTTCTGCGCAAGGATTTAAAACTTACACCGTACAAAAAAAAAAACAGGTGGTTCATGGGGTTACCAAAGCTACAAAGGACAAGAGGTACCAACGGTCACGGGAGTTGCTCGGTTGGCGCGCAGATGATGAGATTATTTTTTCGGACGAGAAGCTGTTCGTTTTGGAGCAAACAGTCAATCGCCAAAATGATCGAGTTTGGAGTGTGAGCCTCCAGCAAGCTCCTGCGGACAAGCTGAACCTTTCCCGGTTCCAAAATAAGACGTCAGTGATGGTTTGGGGAGCCATTTGCAAGAGAGGTAAACTGCCTCTTATTTTTATCGATAAAGGGGTCAAAATCAACGCAGCGTACTACCTGGACACGGTTTTGAAAAAAAAAAATGTTCTGCCTCAAGCTGAACTATTGTTTGAAGACGATTACTACTGCTTCCAGCAAGATGGCGCCCCATCCCACACCGCAAAGGTTGTTCAGGCGTGGTGTGAGGAAAACTTGACCGATTTCATTACGAAGAATGAATGGCCACCGTCGTCTCCGGATCTGAATCCACTGGATTATTTCGTGTGGGGATACATGATGTCGAAGCTGAACGACTATAAAATAACAAATTTGGAGCAATTCAAGCGAGTTATCACGAAAATCTGGGACTAGATGCCGATGGAGCACGTGCGCGCCGCTTGCGACGACTTTCCGAGACGTCTGAAGCTGGTTCGATCAGAGAAAGGTGGTGTAATTCCGAGATATCGTCTGTGAAGTATCTTTATGAGTTACTGAATAAAGCTATGAAGGCCAGATTCAGATTTTCTTCTTATTCTTTGAAATATTGAGATTTTCCTGTGTGACCGGACTTTTTTGTCACCCTGTAAAGCACGTTTTTCAACCACCATTTTATGAAATAACTTCCAAAATAGTTTCTACACATTCCAAGGGTTATATTTCAAGACATTAACAATTGGTGGAAAGATTTATTTGAAAATTCCACATTGCACAGTGGTCTAAACTCGAAAAATCGTGATCGTTCTAGATTTGACTGTGAAAAATTGATTTTTTGTACTCAATGTCTCCAGCAAAATTGTTTAATAGAACAAGGCCTTACTTTTTTCGTTTTCGGTTTTTCGATCAATCCACCTAACAGTTAGATGAAAAAAATATTTTTTGTAATTTTCAATATATCAGATTGCTTTCTTGAGCAAAGTTGTGGAAAATTTTAAAAGAAAAACAATTGCAGAATACTGCGATGCCCTATCTGTACCATGGACACGACAAAATAGAGTTTTTTGCGGAACACTTCTCGTTGTAATCATTTTTTTTGTCTATAATTTTGTCTGTAATGGTCAAAACAATGCAAAATGTTCTAAGGTTTTACTCATTCAACTAAGCTTCCCTCAAGACTTTGTGAAATTTATTGTTTTGACAATCACAGAAAAAGTTATAGACCAATATCTGATTTTAAGGAGGAGTGTTCCACAAAAAACTCTATTTTGTCGTGTCCAACGCACAGATAGGGCATCGCAATACTCAGCGATTATTTTTCTTCTAAAATTTTTTACAATTTTGCTGAAGGAAGCAATCTGATATATTGAAAATTAGAAAAAATATTTTTTTCATCTGTTAGGTGGATTGATCAAAAAACCGAAAACGCAAAAAATCAAAAACGATTACGATTTGTCGAATTTAGACCTCTGTGCACAGTGGGATTTTTAAATAAATCTTTCCACCAATAACCCTTGGAATGTGTAGAAACTTCTTTGTAAGTTATTTTATAAAATGGTGGTTGAAAAACGTGCTTTACAATAAGTATTTCGTAGGGTTTATATCACTTTTATGTACTTTACGACCTTCAAAAGGACATTACTCAAAAATGTACCGTATGATGATTTTGAAATTTTGACCAGAGATTCTGGACGTCATAACGAATCGAATGGTGTACTCAGATTCTTTGGTGCATTTTGTTTATAATAACGGTCTGTGGGAGCACCGTGGTTCAATCTTCAACCAATCCTTTGGTTGTCCTTATAATCACAATTGTTGTTCAATTTGATATTGGATGATGCCGATAGCATGCCTGTGCTACCTTTAGCTGTTTTCACACTGTAAACTAGACACAACAGGCAGACTCTGATTTCCAGGACCCAAAAAATTTGTGTTGTTACCCAAAAAAGGCGAGGAAATTCTGCTGCTGCCACCGGTGGCACTGCTGATTACCGCTGTTACTGCTGAAATACGTCCGATACTCACACCATCCTAAAATAAAATGATTTGTTCGAGGAGAAGCAGGATCTTACATAGCCCAAAGAGTACACTCTCGGTTATAAAGATATAAAACAAAATCATCACAACTATTTTTCAATTAGATTCAAACATATATGCACTCTTCACAATATTTTCAATAATTTCTGAGTATCGAAAAGTATCGAAATTATGTTGAAGCTCATAAAATATTGATTTTACTGGAACAATTTTCTTCCCTTTTTCTGTTTCTCTCCTTTCTGGTATTTGTAAGGAAAATGTGGCCAAATTTTCGAACATTTTTATAAAAAAATGACAGGTGTCTCCAGCACTGGAATTCACCTCGATGCAGACAGAGCCACACAAATTTACTCACATCGACTATCGAATAGTGTGTGCTGCTCCCTACATGCTTTTCATCTTTTCTTCTCCCCGGTCGCTCTTTGTCATTTTACTCGCATCGAAAAAATGATGTCACCACTCCATTCACTCATTCTGCTGCTCTTTGTGCGTTGGCTTGGGCAATGGTTATCGGATGTTATTTGACAAACGCATGAAAAAGTCTATGACAGTCATGTGCATACATTTTGACGTAGGACTACGTCTTTACATAGGGGTCCATTTTGAGATTTATCTCGCATCTTGTGAAACGTTTTAGATGTAACATTTCAATTATGTATAGCGGATTAAAAATCAACACATATGTTTATGGTTTATGCATCATTCGATTCTTGCGTTGTATAAGATTCCTTATTAGCATCAACAGTACGACGTAATATGTTATAATAGTTATTATTTAAAAAAAAAAAACAATCAACGAGTCCATAATTAATTCAAAATAAATAACTTTTAATCAACCACGAGCACGTTTCCCATACACAGATATCGCAGAAGTGTACCAAAAATTGCCTTTACATCTCGTATCCTCATCGCTACCACGTTGGTCGTTTCATCAATCAGCCGACTGTTCCCGTGGGAGAGATGGTCTCATCTTCATGCATGTAAGCAGCACAGACATAAGGCTCGCGTTTATTTCTAATCTGGCTTCTGAAACAGAACCTTAAATATCTTCCGAGAGATGAAGCATATGAACCATATGCAACTACGCAATTTTAGCAAGCTCCGTAATTCTCGCTTCTACATTTACGAAGCTTTTTCTCTAAGGCCATGAAAACGATCAGCTTCGTAAACGTAGGTGCGAGAATGACAGAACTTGCAAAAGTTGTATAGTCAGGCTGACCATACGTTTTTCGACTATTTTTATTTGTCCCGTCTTTTTGCCATTTTGTACCGTTTTTGGATCCTCTTTGTAAGTTTTTCGAATGATGCTTCAATGACACCCTCGGATCTGCAATATTTCAAGAAATGGAAAATATAGTTCCAAGCTGCCAGGAATTGGTAAAAGTTATTGAGTACTCCTTGTGCCTTCCTGGTAGCACTACGCCATTGCACAGTGGTCCAATAAGGCAAAAAGTGGAACTTAATTTCATAGCGCCTATTACCTTCATCCTAGCTTATTAATGTCTTCGGAAAAATTGTTTGCATGAATGTCCCGCATAATCACAAATTGTCAAAAATTATGAAATGTTTACCATACTAAAAATAAAAAAAAACTAGCTTTTTTGTGTTAAGAGATAGAGGAATGGTTTATTCAGGAAAGTTATAGAAGATTCAAAAATATGAAACTTTGTTGAACAAATGAAAATCTTATTTTCATTTGGTACAAAGTTATTATCTATATAATATGGAACTTACTTAAAATTTAGTTTTTTTTTTGTACTGGACTTTTCTAAGTTACATTTTACATGAAAGTGTTTCACGGAGAAATTATTAGGGCACAAAATTAGAAGAAAGCGACGGCTTGTGACAAATTTCACGACCATATTTCTTTATACCGAATGAGGCAGGATCAGCAGAGCAATCAATGCTTTAGTAATTAAAAATTTTCAGAAATCTATTTTTCCAAGTGTTACTTATTTGAACTCCTTTGTCCCGTTTCATAAAATTTTCATGCATCCATTTCATGCCACTAAAGAGCACTTTCGCGTTAACTTAACCTTCTAATATTTTGCTGATTAACCGGGTAAAATCTGATTGAATTAGAATTTACAGAGAGTTATATTTTACATGTACTTTCGGTACTACCTGAGCCCTAACTCAGTTCTCTATTTGATCAGCGCTTTTCCTCTCTACCGCGACATATACCAGTTCGGCGGGAAATAACGAATGGCAAACACTTTATTTTAATTTGTGAGTTTTGCGGTCAGTTACAATTAAAACTTTTTCGGTGTCCAAACCTGCACAGTGTGCTGCGCTAGCAAGAGTAATGACTGGCTGGCGGGTAATTAACGAGCGAAAATTCCGAATCGTGAGTAATCCATCGGCTGGACAGTGTGGCAAGAACGATAGGCAGTGCGGTAGGTTTTGCAACGTAAAGCTAGTGTACTCAGGAAATATTCCTGGCGGGTCTAGATAAATTGACCAGTTAGTGAAACTAATGGGTACTATGGGCCGTAGAAGTGAAATCGTAGTTTCGTGAATTGCTTCGAGCAACGTAAGGGCAAAAAAATGTTTTGGTAGTTGGATTTTGAGTTGTGGATTCAAGGCAGATTGAACCATGTGCATAATTTTCATGTGTATGTCACTGTTAACGTAATGTGAAAGGAATTACCTAACATACCTTGTGCAAGAATTTGTACAATTATCCTAAAGAGCAAAAACCGTTCTCTCAGCTAAATATTTGATTGGAGTTTCCTGTGTATTCAAAGTTTTAATTTTGCTCGATCCAAGTTTCATTGCCAAAACCCGACATTACAACACGGCAGTCAACGTTGGCCAATATGCTTTTCTAGCACTTCCAGCAGTCAAAAGGTAAAGTTTAGCAATATCGAATCGACTGTACCAAACGTCGACCTTAATAAAGTAGCATTTTGCTTGGATTGGCCGATTGTGTGCCGCTGCTGAATGCTGGAAACCAGATATGGATCGACACTGCATGGACAAAGTGCACCTCCATGCCAGTAGGGTGCCCTGTAGGAGCATTGGAGCCACTGCAGCCAGCACTGAGCTGTTGCTTGATTGAACTTGGAACGTGCTTCGAGCGAGGGTATTTCTATGGCTAATGAATAATACCGTACCTGCTGCTCGTAGCATAAAGATCCCTGGTTGCTTATTTCACGTACAGAATTTAATTCACTTTGGCTAGTTCAAAATTGATTTTTCGCAGACGTGCACCGCTTTCGTGCAAAATAAATTAATTTAAAGCACTTAAAACCGGCGATTAATTATGGTTGAGCACCAATTGTTAAACTATAACAATAACAAACAAAGTCTAGTGTTTTGAAGGTCTTTCCCAGAGCTTCCTATTTCTTTTCGACCACAATTACATGGCTTGAAATTTAATCATGGAAATAATAACGTAGCTACACCACAGCGCTAGTTAACTCGACCGTGCGACAGATACCTTATGAAACATCTGCACAACAGTGTTCATTCTCGTTAATTTTCCCGGCAGCCACCCACTCTGCTTGTACGAGGGACAGCACCGAGCAGAGAAAAATGTAGTTAAATTCTAAATTAACTAACGCCCCCAGACGGCAGTCTATTACGTGTAAGGAAATTGATTCGATTGTGTCTGGTCGGTGGCTGCGAAATGCTTGGATCGAAATTAAACTGCTTCGCAGAATCATCCAGAGAGTGTACATAAAATTCCACAACGGCTACGGGCGTGTTGTTCATATAGGCTCATAATGGGTTCACACATAAAACATATCATCGCAACAGCTGCGCGGAAAAAAAAATCGAAAATCAATCAATCTTCGTTTCGCAACAAATTCCGAAACGGAGGCGATTCGAGAAAAAATAAAATAGGTCTTTCACTTTCTTCAGTAGAAGTGTATTTAGTTGTTCGCCGGGGCTATTTCACTGCGTTACGTGTGCATACTTTTGTCACGAGCGGATCACAAAATGGATTTATCGGTCCACGTGGGCGGTTCAAGATTAAATTTGTATTATTTTTGAGTATTTGTCAACTTTAAAGGCAGTCCAATATTAGCACTCCATCGACTTCATATCTTTGATGCATATCAAAGTCCCATTAGCATCTAGTTTATTGTTTACAAACTGAGAACATCTGACTTTTAGCATTTCACAACATTCTTTGGAATTATAAGTCATTCAGATTGTTGGGCACAATATTTTTCTGATTTTTTGTATTTCCTTCTGCTAGTAGTGGACTCAACGTTCTTTTCTTTTTGCTTCGTTTTCAACAAGTTTCAAAAGTTTCTGAATAACATTAATTTTACATGATTAAAATAAAAAAGAATAACTGCAAAAGGTATCTTAGCAAATATAGTTTGGCATTTACAAACTAATGAAATTTGTTGGTTTTTATAATTTCAGTTGACCTGCTTAACTTTCATCGTAATCATCGGTAGTCTCTTAAAAAAAGAGTTTCGGGGATACAACCATAACCTCTCACATTTTTATTACACAAATACTCTTCGATTTTCAAAAACTGTACCACTAAAACATTATAACTTTTATGTAATAATAAAAGGACCACACACGTTACAAATTCCAACTTTTTACAATTTTTCTTAAGCAAAAAGTTGTATAATTCCTTAAGCTGAGATTAAAAAAAAAATTACAATGCTGTGACAGTATTGCCGCATCCAAGCCTCCCCCCAAACCCTACCACCCAAGCTATGATGCAGGCTAATGAGGTCGGTTTCCAAAAACATGAAAAACGTGTTTCGATCCAAACCAACTGCATTGCGGTAAACGAGATACCCGTTAAGTTCAGTTTAGCCTTAAGATAGGTGATTTATGCTTTCCTTCGGTGCGATAGATCAATTGATCATCCATCGACACGCATCACCCGGTGCCGCCGCCAACTATTAATGATGGGAACTGTACGAATCGGTGCGATTGGATGGTGCGTAAAAAAGCAGATCAAAGCATAAAACCGCACGCAACGTGACCATATTTAAAGCCATGTCGTAAAATATATGCTGGTGGCCGCTCGGCAAATGTAAACCGATGCGTGACCCACCCCCTGAAATTACTCAATCAGATCTAGATTTTTTTTTCGTAAATTTTTTTTGTCAAGGTCGTTACAAGCCCCGATTTCGCAACCCTTGAAGCAAGTGTTTTCAAGCAATTGAACCTCGGGAATCGGCGATCGGTTTGTTGTTTTGAACCAGATCATTTTTGACAAGTGCTTGCCGGTTATAGCGACCAAGCTCGACCTGCTGCGGTCGCGCATACTTGTGGGTACCGAGCCAACAGTAATGACATAGAAGTCGAGCAGAAAACATTAATTACAGCCGCAGTTGTTGAATCCATGTTGGAGAAACTGCACCCGGACCTCAGTGTCTGCGTGCCACCCGTGACCATGTAGGATTTCATCAGTCCGAGACCGGTCCGGTTAGACTTTATGGTGCTGCAGCCTAGCTCTGGTTAATGCAAAGTGTAGCTAAATTAAATTGGCTCAGAATGGAACAGAAAAAGTGCATTGCCAGCTGACAAGGACTCCAAGTTCGGGTTAGCGAAAGAGAAAGGAGCTCCAAGGCACAATCTGGTACTGCACTTTTGGGCCCGTTAACAATAAAGATAATGAAGGCATTGACGAACTATTAAGCCGTTGCTCGTGAGAGATTTGTGAAAATTACGAGCGGCCGATGAAAACCGTCGCCGATTTGCGAGGAATGCTTACTATTTTGTGCCCACATACTAGTAATGCTTAACAGTGTGAACCTCATTTTCAAGGATGACTGCTTGTTAGGCCACTTAATTATGGGAACATTCCTGGCTGCTGCACTTGGAGAATGCTGTTCTTTTACAGCTTTCGATTTAGTCACGATTAGTTGTGCATACCTGTAATGAAGATAAGAAAAGAGATTGTCTTAATTACTACAGTAGGACGCCAGTTTTTTTTTTATAAAAAAGATTTATGTAAGGATAGAAAGGGAAAGTTTAGTATTGTTTTGCTGATTCACACTGTCGGTTCTTCTCGGTACAGGAACTCATTTTTATTTGCGTTGGCATCAATTTGTTATTCCTTAATTTTAGTTTGAAGTCAATAACTTCCCCTTTTTGTTTTATAGTTAAAAACTTCTTCAACATTATTAGAATTTTCAAGAACTTTTGCAACTAGGGCTACGATATTTTCAATTTAACGAGGGAAAAAGTATCTCTCATTAATCGGGAGCATTTTTAAAACAATTGTTTAGTTTGAGTTTGAGATTTGACAGACAGACAGACAGACAGACAGACAGACAGACAGACAGACAGACAGACAGACAGACAGACAGACAGAAAACGCAGAAAAAGCAAAAACACAGCAGAGACAAAACAGATCGCAATTACTAAAAATACAAAAAATACAGGCTAGACGAAATAAAGCAGAAAGGAAACAGAAAGACACAAGAGAAAAAAACAACTGGCAAATAAACGGAAAAGAAGAACAACACAGAATTAAAAAATCATAGAAGAGAGAAGATAAAACGATACAAAAACAAAAGAGAAAGGAAAAGCAAGAGAGACTTACAAGACATACAGAAACAATAGAAGAGAATGTAAATACAGAAAATACGGAAAAGACAGAGCAACCAAAATGATTGAATAGACACTGACAGAAAAAGACAGAATAACAAAAAGACAGAATGACAAATAAGACTTACTAAAAGACAGAATGACAAATAAGACTTAATAAAAAGAAGAATGACAAATAAGACTAAAAGAAAATTCTTAGAAGACAGAAAAAATCAATAAAGATTGAAAGTCCGTAAAGACAGAAGAAGCAAAAAGGATAGAGAACGTAGAAGAGATAGTAAAAATAGATGAGAACAAAGAATCTTTATAAGGTAGAAAAGACAGCAAAGGAGAAAAAATAAACACAGAAGAGACGACAAAGACAAAAAAACTGTAAACTCATAAACTATAAGACAGAAAAGGTGAAAAAACACTAAAAGGTAGACAAGATAGAAGAGACACAACTTTCGAAATCAAGACAGAATAATCGAAGAAAACAGGAAGTGCAGGAGACAAATATAAAATAAACTAAGATAGGTGTATACCGACCTTATGGAGTAAAAAGAAAAATCGAAAGAGCAAAACAAACATATAAGGCAGCGAAAATAGAAAAGATAATAAATACAGAAAAATTACAAAAAGATAGCAAAATCAGAAAAGATAGAAAAGTGAAAGAGATAGCAAGAAGATGAATGACAAAAAGACAAAAAAACGAAAAAAAATCGAAAAATACAACCAAATTGGACAAGAAAAGAAAAGGTAACAAATGCAGATAAAAACACAGGACAGACAGGAAAAATAAGAAAGATAGAAAAGACAGAAAGGAAAGACACGACAGTAAAGACAGCAGAGACAAAAAAGACCGGAAAAAAGTAAATTCAGACAGTAAATATAAAACAGAAAGGGCAAAAACGATTAAAGATATAGAAGACAGAAGAGATAGAACAGTCGAAAAAAGGAGAAGTACAGAAGAAATATCAAAAACCAAAGATAGAAAAAACTAAAATGAAACAAAAGAGAAAAAGCAGTAATATACGATATAAGTAATCAGACCTAATGGCGTGAGAAGAAAAATTGAAAACCCAAAATGCAGCAAAGAGAATAAATACAGAAAAATCTAATAACACAGCAAAATCAGAAAAACAATAAAGAAGAAGAAAAATAAAATAAAACAGAATAGATGGAGAAGACAAAAATTAAAAGAAAAAGACAGAAAAAAAAACTAGTAAACAGAAAAGATAATAAGGAAAGCCAAATAGATAGAAAAGACACAAAAGTTGGAAAAATTGAAAAGACCAAAAAGCTAGAAACAACAATAACATTGGTCAACAAAATGAAAAAAAAAGGCGAAATTGCTCGTCGGGTTCATTCATCAATATTATGTTTACGAGAAAACTCATTTAAGTCTCTGAAATAAAGACTATGGCTAGAAACACCAAACTTCACAGGAATGGTAGGATAGTTACAATCTTCCATTTTTCGGTTTAAGCTTTTGAAGTCAGCTGTGTTGACCAGCGTAATGATAACAGAAAAATCAGAAGAGACAGAAAAAGTAGAAAAGATAACAAAAAAAGAAAAGTCAGGAAAGTCATAATAATTGAAATAGACAGCAAAAATAGATCGAGAAAAGAAAATGGCAGAAAAAAACGAATGACAAGGAAACAGGTAAAAAATCGAAATACAGAAAAGACAGGGCATAAACTGAGAAGACAAACAAATCCTTCAGGCAGAAAAAACAGAAATAGAAAAGGCAGAAAAGCTAGCAAAAATATAAGGACAGTGAAGATTTAAAAAATAAAAAAGACGTCTTATCTGTCTTATCTGTCTTTTCTACCTCTAGAACAGACATGAAAGATATAAAAAAAATAAAAAACAGAAGAGAGAAACGAGACAAAGAAGTCAAAATGACACGAAAATATAAACAAGACAAAAGAGATAGAATAGTCGAATGAACGAGGAGTACAGAAGAAATATAAAAAAGTTGGAAAGAATAAAAACGAAACAGCAGAGTTAAAAAGGCAGAAAGGGTAGAGTACACAGACCATGTATAGTGAAAAGAAAAATTTAAAAAAAAACAAAACAAATGAAAAAGGTAGAAAGATAGAAAACACAAAAATGCAGAGGAATCTGAAAAGTTGGCGAACTAGAAAGGTTAGAAAAGTAGAAAAGATAACGAAACTAGAAAAGACCAACAGGTTAAAAAAGAAAAAAAAAAATAGAAAAAAAATGAATAGAGATAGTACAAGAAAGACAGAAAAGGCAAAAGGACACGAAAAAATAAACAACAAAAGGAATAGAATAGTAAAAACACAAAAAGTCCAGAAGAAATAGAAAGAACTAAAACGAAACAGGAGAGAAAAAAGCGGAAAGAATAAGGTATACAGACCTTATATAGTAAACAAAAAAATTGAGAATAAAAACAGTACACAACAAATAGAAATGGCATCAAAAGATAGACAACTCGAGAGTATGTAAGGAACTAACTGGACAGACAAGACATTAAAAATAAAAAATGAAAGATAGGGTTGACTACAAAGGAAAAAACTGCAAAGGAAAAAAGGCAGAAAGAATAGACTAGACGGACCTTATCCAGAAAAAATATACAGAAAAAACATTCAAAACAAGCAGAAAATAATTGTAAGATCAAGAATTTGGTTATAGGAAAATTAATTCTAGGAATTTTTGTGGCAATAGATATTAAAATGAAAAAAATGTACTAGTAGACATATAAATGTATTTTAACTTCTGTATTTACTTTATTCTGCTTAAATAAATGTTTTTTTTTCATAAAAGGGTAATATGACATAGAGTGAAAGTCCACAAACGATAATTCACTTCATACTCATACTTCATACGTTTAACTGCAAACATATGATAGTAATCAAAATTATAGTCAGAAATATCTGTTGTCTTTTTGTTAGATTATTCTAGAGAAATTCGACTGTACTATTGTCGCAATAAAGAATGACATGCCGTTATAGGGGAAGGTCGTAATAGCGAAATGTCGCGATAAAACAAAGAATTTTGGTATAAAACTGAGGGGTTTTTGAGAATGTCGCTACAGCGAGATTTGCCGTTATAAAAAATGTTGTTTTAGAGGGATTCAACTGTATTATCAAAATGTTATGGGAGTTTTCGAACGAAACACATGAACTTCTCCAATATTCTAAGTAGGTATATGATTATTATACCCAAGCATGCACTCCCGCTTAGTTACCAAATTTACCGATTAAGTAAGTTATTGCAATCACCCAGCTACAGTGCTTTTAACACGACGTTATTTTTTATGATCAAAATTATTTAATAATTTATTTAATGCGAGCGAATGTCGTGTCCCTGGCGCATACCACGCGTCAGTTTGCCAATAGTTGGACGTTTAAAATTGAAAAATGACCTCTGTGTAGTACTATATATTTATAGAACTATTTCCAGCGATGCAGGGTGCGGGAATCGCTCGTACACCGCCGGATTACCCATACTAGCCGTTGTAATTGCACCAATTTGCTCCGATCACTGTGTAGTTGCAGTAGCAGCAGCCGGCAGTTACTATTACTAAAGCCTTAACAGTAGAGGTCGAATCCACATGCGTATGTTTTGATGTAAGTTTGAGATTGTGCGCACGACGCTTAATTTCAAACTCACGGTAGTCAACTTGTTGGTCCTGGATCGTAAACGGTGACCGTTAGTTGACCGACAATTAAAATCGCATCTTACGAGAAAGTGTCGGACCGACAGCCGCCAGAGGAAGGCGAAGTGCGAGACCCGAGCGGTATCATGCTGCTTGTTAAAAGGCGATAATTTATGCTGCCGATTTGATTGAACCGGATACCGCACCAGCAATGACCCGCCAGCACAAAGTGAAACTGACGAAGTTTCCGTTTTCTCTTTGGTGCTGCTAAGTTGTCTCAGGTCCGTACAGGTATGCACTTTTAATTGAAAGGAAATAATGAGTGAGGCGATACGGCTGGTGATTGTTGTAATGAAGACGCGGGGTATGTTTTATGCCAGCATAATTTGTCAATGACTTAACTGAACAGGTAAAAGAAAACAGCGGAGGAATGAATGCAAGATAATGAAACCATTTTACGCATTTTCTGATAGACGCTCATCGAAGCGATTATAATCAAATGCGAGTACGACTAAAACACTAAGCAACGATAGCGTGGTAGATACCATACCTGTGTGTGGACTGTACAACCCACTATATGGTGGCCATAGTAGATGTTACTATTGCGGGTAGCAACACTACGCACTGCATTTCCGTTGACAGCGGCGTAGTGTGCCGGAAAATGTGGTAACGGAATCGCAATTACATCAATGGAAACCCCCCTGGGGTGAAGATGACACCAAAACTGCACAACTGTTCTCCACAGGGAACGTTAGCAGTAGATGTGTTGTTGTAGGTACGTCCGAATTAGCGGAAACTACGAACGGAAAGTAAATCAATTATCCAAAAGCGCAACTGTTTGAACCTTCACAGTTCGATGGGTGTAGGCAGTGAGTGTAGCTAAATTTAGAGTCAATTTTTATTATTTAATAACGGCACAAAAATGAATGCGAGTTCTTATGATTCGACCAATTTGGGCTATTTTTAAAGTTTACACTAAAATACATGTCGCATTATCATTATAAATATTACATGCGAACATAAATACTATACAGCCAAACTATACGTGCTTTATCACATTGTGCGCTAAGCTATACTTTCGTTCGTTCGTTCGGTAATTCGATTTCTTTATGTTTTTGATTTTCTCAACAATTTTTGATCAAATAAAGAATTTTTCCATCGTTTTCCATTTTCGTGATTTGTTCCGTTTATGCATAAAATGGACAATCAGAAAAATAAACAATAAACGAAATGAGCTTGAAAAGACTAAATATGAAAATTTCAGGACTGGATGATGACCAGAGGCTGCAAATCGACCCTAGATACTGTTTTAAAATCCAAGATGACCAAACAGTAAAATAGAAAAAAAAATTAAATTGTGAATGATTTTACCCTGAGCAACGCGGGTCCCCCCCGATTACAAATAAAATGTAAGTATGTATGTATATGTATGAAGAAACTTCGAAACAGGTTATTATTTCCCTTTTTTAAACCTTAAAATATAAAAGCCTTGTCATTGGAAACAATACTGCATAATTGTCTGATACATACGCTGCAGTTTTTGTAATATCAAAATGTTTAAGCTCCCGTTCCCACGCTTAATCACATTGAGATCAACTGCATAGCATACCCAGCTCAACTTTTTCTTGTATTCACCTCTATTGTGAAGCTTTACTTTGTCAAGTTGTTTCTCCATATTCAGCGATGCAACCTTGCGAGCGGCGGCGAGCCTTTGTTCCAGCAATGTCCGCTACTCACATGTGTTGTGGTGGAAATGTTTCCTTTTCAACAATCTTCTTAGGTAAAGCGGTACATTCACATGTTAACTATCATGAGTGCCCATTACGGAAATGTAACTGCAATTCTGTGTTGTGGATAGTAGGATGTATCTTTTCTCGCGTTGTACGAATGACAATGGCGGTTGCGTAGCCAGGGTAACAGTATAGAAGGTTGAAATTTTTTTCTTGGTCGCCACCAAAATAATATTGCTCAACATGCAACTTACCTATTTCAAAATACAAAGATTATATTTTGCTATGAATGTCTGAACGTTGTACTACTACACACGAACTGGTGAGCTATTCAGACTTGAAGACAACAAACGAACGCTTCCTGCGCTGCCAGGATGCAGGATGCACAAATGTTCGAATGCATGGTGCATGTACCGCCGGAATAACTCCAACGGACGTGTCACTCCACATTAAAGGGTCAACTTTGTGCAATGCAAAACCGCCTCGGGAAAGCTTTTCGCTTGCATTATGAATTATACATATCGAGAAGTCGTCGGTTGAGAATAAAACACGGAGATGCATACATTTGTGCCATTCTTTGAAATTTTAATAGGTATTATTTTTGGACGATACATAGAATGAATCTCGATTGTTTACAATTTACTGTTCGTGTGTTCTAGTGATTATATTTAAATATGTGATGATTTAATAGAACATATTGCTTAACCAACTGTATTTTATTTCAATTTGTGATCTTAATCATTCCGATATAATTTAGAAAATATAGGCTGTTGTTTCCCAGTTTACGAGATTTTTCTTTGGATGCGCTTTGAATGCTTACTCCACTGTTAGCTTTATTTTCATCAGTTCCTATTCGCAGCTCTAGTTCGTTCGATTTTTTTAACTTAATGAGGGGAATACTCTACTGAGCAAAATCGCGCCAAATGACCTATGGTCGAATATCGACCATTTTTGATTTGAATGAAACTTTGCACACGTATTTGGCTTAGCAAACTGAGCATTTTCACAGATGGAGAGATTATTTACACCCAGGAGTTACATTTTAAAAGGGCGTATGCCTTTTGGCATAGGTTTTATTCGAAGCATTGAAGCCCAGAAACCGTTGGTTGTATAGAAAAACTGTCTGAGAATGAGTTGTAGGGAAAAAATTTTTTTGACAAAAAAAAATTAAAAATAAACATTAAATTTCAATTTAAAAACAAGAGTTGAATTTTTTTTTATTTATTTTTAAAGAAACTTGACGTTGATACGCAACTTTTTAAAAAAAGTCCAGGATGGAGAAATGAAAAATTATTTTTTTATGGTAGATTAATTTTTTCATAAAAATTATAATTTAAACATTTTTCAAAATATTTGTATTCTAATAATTTTAAAAGATGTAGAGAGTCATTTTGAATCAAAAAGCTCTTGGTGGTAAACATTCTAAAGGCATTGGTTTTCGAGTTATTTCTAATTTAAGCTCGAAAAATTATTAATATTTCGGAAAATAGACGTTTTTCTTAATTTGTCCATGGTTCTCCAGCAAAAACCATACGTTCATTGGAATGCTTGATCAAAAATATACAATTCATTCTTTGACAACAAAACGATTGGATAAATAACTCAAGCGCTAAACCTTAGCCTTCCCCCTTGCCGAATGTTTTATAAAAAAATATGTTTGTCGTGCAACACTACCTACTTGTTTACTAATAATAACTGTTTGTAGAGTACGCAACCAATAACTACTGGGTTTCCTATAATATCTGTTTTCGTATATAAATACGATTGCACTACTCCAGATGTGTTAGTAACAGTTTGCATTTTGTGAAGGTGAATAAAGTAAAAATGGAATACACCAAGCCCAAATGCTGTAAACCCTTTCCTGATCATCGGTGCTCATCAAGCTTACGCAAATTAAACGAAAACGTTATTGCAAAATTAAAAATATTGAACAGTCAAGCTCATTTTAATACGTCTTTATCAATTTGTTTTTTGAAAGCAACAATAGGGTTGAAAAAAGCGATATTAATGTCTGATGGAGCTGCCTTACAATACAAAAACAGAAAAAACTTTGCAAGTCTTTGCAAGTTCAAAACAAAATATAACGTCGATGTAGAGTGGCATTGTTTTGCGACTTCTCATGGTAGAGGCCCATGCGATGCAATTGGTGGCATATTAAAACGAATGGCAGGAAATGCAAGTTTAGCTAAAGAACATGAACATCCCATTACAAGCGTGAAAGAATTGTATGATTGGTCTAATCAGAAAATTAATAAAAATTCATCAAAAATGTCATTTAGTTGGGTATCATATGAAGAATATGAACAAGGTGTAACAGAATGGAGCAATATTTTCAAAAAATCTATAATAATAGCTGCCACACAAAAGTATTACTCTTTTGTTCCGATTTCAGAAAATAAGATACAAACGAAGCTGTTTCCAAAAGATGACGAATCATTTACTTATGATGTATATAAAATATACGGTGAAACTAGTTCTGTAAAGTATCTATGTCATAAAAAAATATGTTTCTAAGATAATAAAACTCGAAAATAAATATTTGATTCTTATATATATTTATATCACTTAGAACATTTAACTCTTTTTTTGAGAACCGTTCGCCCAAGCGTTTTGTTGTCAAAGAATGAATTGTATATTTTTGATCAAGTATTCCAATGAACGTATGGTTTTTGCTGGAGAACCATGGACAAATTAAGAAAAACATGTATTTTCCTAAATAATTATAATTTTTAGAGCTCAAATTAGAAATAACTCGAAAACCAATGCCTTTAGAATGTTTACTACCAAGAGCTTTTTGATTTAAAATGACTCTCTGCATCTTTTAAAATCATCAGAATACAAATATTTTGAGAAATGTTTGAATTAAAATTTTCATAAAAAAACTAATCTACCCTAAAAAAATTATTTTTCATTTCTTCATCCTGGACTTTTTTTAAAAGTTGCGTATTAACGTCAAGTTTCTTTAAAAAAAAATAAGAAAAAATCAACTCTTTATTTTAAATTGAAATTTAATGTTTATTTTTAATTTTTTTAGCCAAAAAAAATATTTTTTACTGTGGATATTTTTTTTATGATGCATTTTTGATTGGCTACAACTCATTCTCAGACAGTTTTTCTATACAACCAATGGTTTCTGGGCTACAATGCTTCGAATAAAACCTATGCCAAAAGGCATACACCCTTTTAGAATGTAACTCATGGGTGTAAAAAATCTCTCCACCTGTGAAAAATGCTCAGTTTGCTAAGCCAAATACGTGTGCAAAGTTTCACTCAAATCAAAAATGGTCGATTGAATTTTCGCGTATTTCTAGGCGATTTGAAATGATTTTGCTCTACTGATTATGCGTTTGAAATTAAGAAAATAATACAGTCAAGTATTTTTACACCGGGGATATAAGCCTCGTAAAAAAGCGCGGTTATTCGGAAATCCGCGTAATAAACGCGTTGATAAAAAAAAATCAGCGTAAAATAAACCACTAAGAGAGGATTTAGAACAAAACCCGTGACGCTCTACGACCAGTATTTAAAATTACCCTATTATACGTTCACTCCGGTATGGAGGGCGGAGTTTTTTTGACTAAGTCTTTTACACTTTTCTTTTTTCGACTCTAAGCAAAGTCATGCTATTTTTTAATTTTAATTTAAGGAGTAAATGTAGTAATGAAGATAGAAAATTAAACTAACTGAAAATATGATTGTAGAAACTACGAAAAATATAGTTCAGCAGGTGGGACTCGAACCCACAACTTCCAATTGGAAATTGGAAATTGAAAAAGTTGGAAGTTGTGGGTTCGGGTCCCACCTGCTGAACTATATTTTTCGTAGTTTCTACAATCATATTTTCAGTTAGTTTAATTTTCTATCTTCATTACTACATTTACTCCTTAAATTAAAAATAAGTCTTTTACTCAACAACTCTTTTTTTGGTTCCCAACCGTGGTAATTCGAAAAATTGTGTAAAAACTTTTCAGTTAACGCCTCGTTTATTCGAAAATCGGCGTAAAGAAAAACGTGTTAGTACAAGAATCCGTGTTAAAATCCACGTAAAAAAAAACGTTGGTACAAAAACATTTTTGCCTGTGCTTATGTTTCTTTTGACTGTTTAACGAACTTTTTTCTGCACCAAATTTACAAACCGTATTAAGTGCAGGAGAACGCGGGGACATCAAAATGGGGGAACTTTGTGACCTAATTCGATTATTTAACTCACGAGCAATCCCATAAAAATTGTCCTATTTTAATATATTTTATAATCGTCATTTTAGGTTTGGCTGACGAGTAAAGGTGTCATTTTGAGCTATAGGTATGTTTTTGGAATCGCGACTAATTTTTAAAAAAGCTTTATGTTGAAATGGTTTTTAAGATTAAAAATATTTCTAGAGCTGTAACAAACCGTAGTCGGAATGACATCTTCGACAAAGTTGTAGGTAATAATTTTGTCTCTTCGGAAAAAAATAAATATTAACATGGGAATTAACTATTTTAAAAAGCTCATAAACAATATAACAAAAATATTTCAAGAGTCAGAGCGGTTTGTTTGATCGGTATTAGTTGTAGAAAATAACTTTGTCTTTCCAAAAAAATATACACTGCAGAAAAAAACCCTGAAAAAATTTTTTTTTGGAATAAAAATTGAATTGTTTTATTGCTTCAAGTGCAAGCAACAATCAATTTTATTTTATGCTAACATTGTGTACTTTTCACAAAAAAATCATATTTCGAAAAAGTGGAGTTTTTAAGATATTTAATTTATGATCATATTTCTGGAGCTATTTTTTGTTTTTTTTTGTCTTGTTATCATTGAATTCAATAAGTTTTTCTTCAATTTTCGATATATTTTAGGTGGGTTCATAGCCTCAAGGTTACAGAGTCCGCTTTGCCAAGTGGATTGACATGAGTTCGAATTTTTATACAATCACACCCTTCGGCGTCAGAGAGCCTTTTCGGATGCGTTTTTTCTCAGGCTCCCTCCTGTCTTCCATTTTGATTTTTCCTCTACGCTGAATCCCACAAAAGTCAGACCCGCCACACAGTTAAATGAATACACCTCTCCAGGCAACAATATCTGTCGATACTAGGCAAGGGTAATTAACGAGACTCGGTAAAGAAGAGTAGTAGAGTTATGCGTATAAAGAAGGGTGAAGCTATAAAAATCTGTCGCTTACCACGGTAACAGAAATACCTTCCTTTGCGCAACAGTCGTTAGAGTTGCAGAGATAAACTCGGTCTTCGGCAACAACAATTGTAGCATTCGCTTCATTCCTTCTCTAACCGACCGTAAGGACGTAACCGGCGCTGTTATCGATATATACAAAGCGGAAGCTACATAATTGTACATTGAAGTTGGTAAGTTAATCCCAAATTAGCTATTATACGGTGGTTCTTTATTTAACTTCCTTAGCTCGGATTCATTACGGCGGAGGGACTACGAAAATTGCGGTCGTTCAAGCTGAAACTTAACGTCTTGCTTTAATATTGTTAGAGTTTGCTAACAAAACATAAAAAAACTTCAATGTTTCCTGCTCGCAGAAATGTTTTGCTCAAAATTAGGTGAACTGCTCCATTATTCATCTCAGCCCATATATTCATCTCATACAACATGAAAACACATTTTTTTTTTCTCGCTTATTTTCCGTCGGTCTATTTCCGCCACTGTTGTTACCAATTACCGACGCCCAGGGAGGCGACTTCACACCCAGGTCCCTAACTCACGACCCGTTTATTAACGGACCGGCGCCAACGGCTTTACTTCCTCATGCGATGGAAGGCGTGATCCTAGAGATTTTTCGCCTCAGAAAATCTCCCGGTATCGGCTAGGATTGAATCTAGACCAGTTGGGTTGGTTGTGAGTGGATCACGCCACCTCACAACCATCAACACCTATGGAACACAATTGAAAACAGGAAAAAACGCATATTTTCTAACTAAACCAATCTGCTAATCCATGGAATGGATTCTTCTTAGTTCAATTTAGATTTCTCATAAAGAAGAATCCTCAAAAACTCACTTAGAAGCTCTAAATTTAATATTATAGTCGGGCACTCGAACTCGAAAACTCATTTAATTCAATCACCTACATCAGAAAACAAAATCCGCGCATTGTTTTATATGGCTACAACGGGACTCGTTTAGCAGCCAACCAAAGTGTTTTTTATCATAAGCGGACCACTTTTTATTTTAATCACTAAACAAAATCACTCACTACACTAAGAATACTTTGATGTTTTAAATTTTCACCTGAAATTACCAAAAACAAGCTTAAATTAGCAGAAATATATGAGATGATTTTCTACAATTACTAAATTACAACTGTATGTATTTTCATCTGTTTTCATTGCATTGAAGATGATCAAAAGTTGCCAAATCAGTTTCTCTTAATACGAAAAAATCATACTGAAAATGTTGAATTATTCCGACATAATTGACATAAATGGACAACACTGCAGTTGTTACCTAGGTTACCAATTTTGCACGTAAACAACTAGAGCAAATATCTAGGTAACCTACTACGACGGGCTGCGGCTACGTTCATTTATGATAATGTGATTCATTCATGATTAACAGTGTAATGAAAATGGGGGCGTCGTGAGATGAATGATTGAGCAGTGATTTAAGTTTTGAGATGGATATGGAAGCAATGTGAAAAATGGTTTGTTTTACAAAATCAGGTTAAATCATGCTGAATTTACTTAATATACAATGCTGAACGACTCCATAAGAGCACTTAGCGTATTTTGTTCATTTGTTCAATGATTTCGTGATAATTTAGTATTTAATCCGTGCATTCTTCGTGAATATCGGCCTAATGAGATGAATAATGGAGCAATTCCCCTTTTTTTTTGTAAATTTTGAAAATTTCATGAAATTCAGAAATTAACGTTTGTTAACCCGGTGAGCAATTACTCCTGCCTTTTGATGCTATTCTGCATTTACCAGGGGCACTACAGGGGCAGTTTACAGGTTACAATTATTATTATCAGGTTACAATTATTATTATTATTATTTATCCTCAAATTTGTAGCGTAAGGCATATTTCTTATAAACTACTACAATTTAGCCGAATCCAGGTTGTTTTTAATTGACTTATTAACTAATACTACATTTTAATTAGTTTTGCTGATCCCCCTGTTGAAGCAGGCAACACAATCACGCCGAAATCCATATATAAATAGTACTATTGTTTTTGTTTCAGTTGGAAGCAAGTTCCAGGTGATGATGCCTCTTGCAAAGAAAGTGTTTCCATAATGATCTGTGAAATATCGCGGTATAGCATAATTTCTATTTCTCGAGCCACGAGATGGTTGCAGTTTTGCGAATATCAAACGAAAGCCTAGAAAGCTTGTATAAACTTAAACAGACGCGCACTTTCAGAAAATCAAACGAACAAACAAACAAACAAACAAAGCACTTTCGGAAAATCATAAAAAGAAATACTTATCAAATTTTTTGAAGATGGAAAACCTTTGAGAAACGCGATAAGATATACACGTACCGAATGCAAAAATTTAGAGCTATTCTCAATCAATCTTAAATCGATCTAAAATGCATCTAGCAGATGCATTCAATAGGAACTCGGTTCCATAGGTATAATGGCAGCAGCCCAAGCAGCAAAATTTGTTTTGATTATGAACTTTGTGCATCACAGCAACAAATTCTTATGCGCAATTAAGTTGCAGTTACATCTCAGTTTCTTATACAATGACAAAAAAAGCGCAGGAGGTGGAGCCAATTGCAACATTTTCGTTGTTTCAACATAAGTTTTAAGAATGAAACCGCAATGTGTATGAACTAATGCATGGAATTTGATAACAACATGGTAAATGCTGCATGGTAAAATTTCAGCTACGAAGAGGTATCGTAGCAGCAACTAGGGCGCAAAAGAAACTTCATGGCGTTGTGGTAAGATTGTAAAATGGCGAATGGTCAGAATGGAAAGAGATTGTCTGTATAGCGATTTATCTTTGATTATTTCCAGAAATTTGAGGATTCAACTCCAGTTATCGATTTCTATTCACTTTTCTCTTTTGTACTATTCACGTCATTTGCTGTAGAAACACTTGTAAGTTCCTGGCTCAGTTTTAAATATTGCTTCCCTTATCATGCTAATGGTCATTACCAGTTTTAATTTTGCTTCTTCAATTCATCAGTACCTCAGCGTGATAATGAAATTCAAAGCAATTTATCACATTTCGTTTTAGAGTCCCACACTTTTTGGACGACTTCTAGTCCAAGTACGCAAAAGTTACAACGCAGTAAATAACCTCATCTCAAAAACAAGGCGAATGATCGAGTAAAAGTTGCTGTTACATGCCTTCAGAACATGACAGCAACTTTTAGAAGTATTTTTGTGTGTTTGTTTTTTGTATCTCGCAAGCATCACGTTGGCAACCTATATGCTCCACCCCCTAGATCTATTCAGTGAAGGTTAGGTTTTCAAATACCGTTTACACGTTTCAACAACAAATCCAACCTCGCGAATTACGTTGTTGGTGTGAAGATTTTTGAAGCAGCGATGCAACTTTAGTTGTTGCTTGATTCTTTACAATTTCGTCGTAGCAACAAAAAATGTTTCTTAAAACCTCGGAATTTCATTAGTGCAACAAATGATCACAATTTATTCTTTTATTATGTTTCAATTGTTGCTTGGGAGTATAATTGACTTAAACAGTTCCAGTTAACCATCTTGTCCTAACATGGCAGATGTTCTTCTCAGTTGGCGTGGAATTACATACTGTACCACAAGTCTGGTTAACTTGTTGGTCCCAGCAGTAAGAACGAATCCTAAGTTGATAGCTTTTGGTACATATGTAATTGAATCGTTACCGAGCCACACTGAGGGTTTATCTTTAACTATTCGCGATCTTGAAACGCACATCACTTTAGTTTTATCGATATTTATAGCAAGTAGATAATGCTGAGACCAGCTGAAGACTCTAGCTAGATTATTGTTTGAAAGATGTGCTATTTCATTTATATTTATCTCAGATGAGTAAACATAAATCTGAACATCATAACAAAATGTACATTGAGAACAAAATAGGTCCAAGAACAGATCCTTGGGGCACTCCACCCACAATATCAATAGGACAAAAAGATCAATAGGTTAAAAAGTAATAATCTTTGTAGGGCTACTCTGTTGAGCTCTAGTGCAACTTTTTTCTACGCTTTTGTAGACCATCCTACGAAATCCCATTCCTTAATTCACAAAAACATCAGAGTTATGAGTAGAAGTGCCTTTACAGCACAAATCGGAATTTCTTCTACCTTCTTGGACGCTAAGCTTCAAACACGTTTTTCTCTTAACTATTTTTTTATCTGTTCCAGGGTTAAGAAACATTTCCAAAGTGTCCTAATTGGCTTTAATATTTTTCGTTTAAAGGTATTGCTTTAACCAAAAATACGTAAATTTTCGAATTTGATTTTGAAATAAAAGAAAATATTTTCAAAGACAAAACAGTTGGTTCGATGGTACAGTGTCTAAATTGCAGACGATATTTGTGTCCTTTAAAAAATAAAAATAAAATAAATAAAAGTTCGACAAAGTTTGAACAGGCTTGTTATTTTCCACGATATGTAGAAAGACCAAAGTGAATACTCAACGCTAAATACTTACCCAGCATGACCGCTGCATATAGCAATTTTTGCACCAAATTATTTCATTCTACTTTGTTCTGTGTTTCTGCCAAGCAGCAGAAAAATAATACACTTCCTTGGTGTAAGCACAGCCAAGTGGTTCCGTTTTCTAAGGAGGGCGATCATAAATATTGTTTTCCTATGTCTTGAGTTCAAAAGGTCAATCTAAGTGTATTTTTCGATTCTGAATTCAAAAATCACATCTATTTTGATGTATTTTCTATTGGTTCGTGATCAAGGGTAATCTAAAAGTACTGGTATATTTTGCCAATTTTGTCTTTACTACTGTATCTTAACTATGCAATTACTTAAATTTTCATTGTTCGTTCCCTGAAATTTATTAGTGTATACATATAAAAGAAATGTGTTTCTCGATGTGTATTTGAAAATTATGGATTTTTTGTTCACAACATTTATTTTATATGACACAATACATATTAAGGAAATTACAATGAACAAAATAATATAATTCACAAAATGTCATAGAAAGTGATGAAATAACAATCTTTCTGCGTTCTTCTCAAGCTATCCTCAAAAAGGAACTGTTCTGTCCTTTGTGGTGTTATCACAGTTCTGTAATAAAAGATCGATCAGCTCTACCTCATTCAACGATGGGGCATATCTTTTTATGCAGCTGCTCTTCGTTCTATTAGATTATTTTAAGAGAACTGATAATCGGGTGCAAATGTAATGTATTCAAGCTGACTATTCATCTAGCTTCAAGTTATAATAATCCCATTATTATAAGTGTATAGATTCTTAAATATTTTGCATCTTTTCATGAATCCTTCCAGATTTTCCAGTTCAAATTTTACAGATATGCATTTTTGGAAATGTGCATCTGAACAATGAACCTAAATATATGTTGACATCAAACGGTATTCGTCGAAAACGGGTTGCAAAATCTTTCCGCAAAAGAAAACACTCAAAACCAAAACAAAAACAAAGAAGACATCCTAAAAATGACCAAGGTGTATTCACTTCTCACAAACCAGTCGGCAGGTCTCGGCAGCGAAATTGTGTTTTGGATATATGGTGGATAACTAACGAACATTTTGATGCATTGCACTTACGTATATACGCTTAAGAACATTGTTGTATTGACATATGAAAATTCATTGGTGATAACTATTCATATCAAAATGTACCTATTGGCTCAGTCGTTAACAACACAATATAGCATTCTTAAAACCACTTGAAAAAGCTCAACATTCTTTGTTTTTGAGCCTCCATATCAAAAAACCTCTTTGGAATACTTAAATTCACTAAAAACGGGTGAAATCGCACTTAAACTAATAACAAACTTTTTATAGCTGTTTAAAAGTGAAAGCTATGCGCACTTCCAAGCCTCACAGTTAACAATTCCTTCGTAATACAATACAATAATTGATGCCAGTGTTAGCTTCAGACTACGAAGGATGCTGAAAGGTGAAGGAATACCAAAATAATGAAATTATATTTTTGCCTTTATGACCTATTGGGGAACCACAGTGCACAGCTGAGCGAAAGAAGAGTGATGAATCACTCAAATGAGGAAACGCAGAAGTACACTGCGCTGATTGAGATAAATTCACTAGCATTCGAAGAGCAAACATGCGTTACGGGTGGCTGGATTTATTCTTTTTCAGTTTCGAAATACAAAGCAAACAACGCAATCCACTTTCCTACCTAGATGCTCTCCTCAATATATATGCTTAAGAGACACGAAGTAAAAGCATTGCAGTGAGTTCTGTTGTGTAGTTATTGAGCGTAATGTCCTCTCGTGTGAGAAAGATAACACCGGTTATCTCTCTGAAGAGATATTTTAGATTCCACCACGGTGTATATTTTGCAAGCTACTTCGCTGCTCTTTTCAAATGAGTGTGTCGTTTTGCTCATTAGTGTGAGAGCAGTTGTGTTTGCAGTGGAAGATACACGCTAGTGATTCTCTGAGAAGAAATGACAAACTTGGGATTGAACAACCATTACTTAGCTAATATTTTGTAGTTGTCGTAAACAAAGTTTCAGATCTTTGGAAAATGGGCCTTTCAAGATATTTAACTCTCAATATTGTTTTAAATTTATTTTCTGAAAAATATTTTTTAGTGATTATTTTTTTTAATGGAAAGCAAAACTACTGATTCATTGGTGATAACTATCTATTTAAAAATGTACCTATTGGCTCAGTCGTTAACAACACAATATAACATTTTAGATTCCACCACGGTGTATATTTTGCAAGCTACTCAGATACACACGATTCGCTGCTCTTTTCAAATAAGTGTGTCGGTGATAACTATTTATATTCTGCCGGAGACATCACATTAATCAAACAAACGTTCATGGCTTTAAAAAATTTGATGTTTCCAATAAATTTTAATTTTCAAAGTTCGAACAACCATTGTGGTTTAGAAAATTTTTTGGTTGTTTTTATTAAAAATACTACAAGATCTACAGCCCTAGGGATTGTATGAAATGGTGACGTAGAACTAAATGTATGTACGCGGGGGATACGTGCCACGTAAAAAACGCGTAAATTCCAGAATCCACGAAAAAAAGCCGCGTAAATTCCAGAGTCCGCGTAAAAAACCGCGTAAATTCTTAAATCCGCGAAAAAAAAACGCGTAAAAAGTGACCTTAGTGTATATTATATGCTGCGTTAACTGTGCATAGGCAACACTACCGTTTATATTTGATGGTCGCTATTGTAGAACTAACGGTGCATGAATACATGAAAATTTTACACTAGTAGCAGTTGCGAAAATTCTCATAACTCTTATCTTCAAGCATCCATAGTTCTGAAAAGAACCGATTCCATAATCTTCAGTTAGAAATTCGTGCTGCAGAACGCTGATGATAGCACCCTCGCACAGTGGTCTAAACTTGAAAAATCGTGATCGTTTTAGATTTGACTGTGAAATATTTATTTTATTTACCCAGTGTCTTCGGCAAGTTTATTCCATATAACTTTCTTTTGGCGTTTTCGTTTTTTTTTTATCAATCCCCCTAGTAGTTAGATATAAAAACTATTTTTTCTAATTTTCAAAATACCAGATTGCTTTCTTCAGCAAAGTTGTAGGAAAATCTATAAGAAAAAGAATTGCTGAACACTGTAAACTTCTATCTGTACGACTGATATGACGAAATAGAGTTTTACGAGGAACACTCCTAAAATTAGTTCTTCATCCATAACTTTTTCTGTAATCGTCGAAACAATTGAAGATGTTCTAAGATTTTGTTCATTATGCTAACCTCGCATTTTTGTAGAATATATTGGTTTGATATTTTTATTTGTTGTAAAGATATTTCTAGTTTTTTGCTGAAAATAGCCATATTTTGAGTCCATATTTCTCCGAAGGTCGCTGATAGTAGCAAACCAGACTGTAGGCATTTGAAAATTTGGCAAAAGAACTGCATTACCCAAAAGAGTTCAACTGTTTCTAGTTGTATCCAACCGAGTACTGAATGAAAGTAAAACACCCTTCAAAATGAGGTTTTTGTCCATAACTTTTTCTGTAATTGTCGAAACAATTCAAGATGTTCTAAGATTTTGTTCATTATGCTAAACCTCGCATTTTTGTGGAATATATTGGTTCGAAATTTTCATTTGTCTTTACAAGATATTTCTAGTGTTTTGCTGAAAACGACCATATTTTTGCTTTCCCGATGCGAAAATAACTATGGTTCTTAGATTACCTAATTTTCGTTACTAATATTTGACTGATAACGGTGTTCGAGTGGGCACAAACAAATAATTAAACCGGAGAATCACTCAATTTAGCAGTGAAAATTCTTTAAATGAGAGTGGGTTCAATGATGGCAATTTCGGTCACGGGTTACTTTAAAACACGTTTTATTATGTCAAAGCCGACGTTTCAAGGATATATTTCCTCGTCCTCAGGGCAATAACAAAACAAACAAATTCTCGTCAAAATATGGTGCATTGGTGTTAAATTGCTGTTGGTTACCTACACTACAACAGTATCTTCCAACACACATCACACACGATTCCGTGTGTTTTCACCCTATGGTGCGCCCTGGTCGTTATTGTAAAAATGATTATAGAGAAATAGATGAACATTTCACACTAGTGGTAGTTGTGAAAATTCTCGTAGCTATTATCTTCAAACATTTATAGTTCTGAAAAGAACTGATTCCATAATCTTCAGCTCAAAATGTGTGCTACAGAACGCTGATGATCGCACCACCACCGGTAGCATTAAATATTTTGTTGGCCGCGCATAAAATTTGCTCTCCGCTGTTCCCCTCAAAATATCATGCAGCGTACGATGGTGCCTGTTGCTGCCGTATGCAAAATGAAACCGTACCGATTCCATAATCTTCACGTGTGCTACAGAACGCTGATAATCGCACCAACGGTAGCTTTGAATATTTTGCTTGGCCGCGCATAATAAAATTTGCTCTCCGCTGTGCCCTCCAGTAGCTGTGCCAGCAAAATATCCTGCAGCGCTGATGGTAACTGTTATTGCCGTATGCAAAATAAGAGTAACATGTTCCGCAGTGCCTGGAAGTTGACTCGTATGCAGCTCTCGTTTCTCAATGTCGCGTACCTCTAACAGCTATACTCCACTCGCTATTGTGTGACAAACTAAACTGAAGCAGAATTTTCTACACGCAGTTTTTTGTATCGAATTCAGCGTGAATTTTTGCCATGAGGGCGTGGCCGCGCAGTTTCGAGAAAGACTAACGGAACAAAACACTTTGTTGAGTCAAAATATGAAGGCAGTGGATTTTATACCGTCCATGTTATTGTTATCCGTGCTCAGGAAGCAAGCCAATAGCGAGGAAAATGTATGGGAAAGCTTGACCTTGCAACTTTTCACCTGTTTTCACCATTAAGCAGTGAAGCAACAATCTTAAACATTATATCAAACAATTGTTACACATTTTATCTATTCACCGACATATAAATGACTAAGATGCATTAAGTCGATCGCTTGCTATAATCGTTTGAAAACTGACGCAACATTTGCCAGTTTCATTTTCATTTTCACAAAATGTAATCTAGTACAGAAAACAAATACGTAGTCCCACGTCAAAATAGGGTTTTCAAATATAGGTTAATTTCTTTTTTTGCCTGAAAATTAAAAAAAAAATAGAATTGTATATTTTCTTCGAAAGGACCAAATTATCTTAATCAACTTTAGCGAAGACATCACACCAATTTAACAAACCGTTCTGGTTCTACAAATATTATTATTCATAGATTATATTTTTGCACCAGAAAGTTAAAGAAATACATAAAAATAAAGGTAAATAAGGGCAAAAGCTATTGATGACTAAGAATAGTTTTAGAACCAGAACGGTTGATTTGATTGGTGTGATATATTCGCCAATGTTGTTGAAGATAATTCGTCTGGTGAAAATATACAGCCAAAAGACCACGCAAAACCACGAGGGGGTACGGGGGGTATAAAAAGTTTTCGAAACATGACCACGTGGTTAGTAGGGTCTGGAATTATGCTTAAATTTAATATTTCGTCATGAAAAGTATACACTAGGGTGGGACAAAAAATAAATTCTAGCTCCCATGCACCTTTCGTGTTCCTTATGGGTCCTATAACAACCGTGTAACTTTTCAGATCGATCGGTGGAACTATATTTTTGCGCCCGATTTTTAAAGTTTCCATACGATTTTATATGGGAAAATTCACTTTTTCAAAACTTGTTCCCAAGAGATGTCCAGTTGGCTCCTAAAAATATATCGATACATGATATTGGTAGGTAGGATTGGTAGGTTCTTCCATTTGACACTGATTTTTTGAAAATCGGTTCAGCCATCTCTGAGAAACATGAGTGAGATTAAACAGTCTTCAGAACACGTTTTCTTTTCATAACTTTAGAACCACATGTTCAATCTTTATAAAATTAAAGAGTCGAGGGTATTTCAGGTAGCCCGTTTATTTGAACCAATTATGTTCGAATCGGTTGTGTGGTTTCTGAGACAATGATGTTTCATAATTTTTACATTTTGATACATAGCCTCTAAACTAAAAATCCGATTACAAAAAAATTCAACAGGGTCTTATGGGACAACCAGATCTTCCATTTGCAAATAATTTCATGAAAATCGGTTCAGCCATCTCTGGAATAGGGAATGCTCAGCTCGTCGAACTGAGTCGAGTGATATAGGCCATTTGGCCCTTTGGAGCACTTTTACACTTCCGATTTTGCCAGTGATTGCTATACCTTTCTAGGAGAAAGGCATAAAAACACAAGATCCTCCTTTTAACCGACCAAAGAAAAACTAATTTTTATTTCTAAAAACAGAACTCAAATATCCGTTTCTCGTATGTCACAAGCAAGCTTGTGCTAAGCGCTTATTGCTGCTCGCTGTCCCAAAAATTAATTAAACATCGTCAGTCTTTCAGAATCCAGCAGATACAATAAATTAATCAACGAACTTTAACTTTTTCCCTGCTAATTATAAGACAACCTAACGAAACGGAAGAGATCGCGCGATTCGGGAAACACTATAAATTTTGCTCTCTCGCTCTTGTTATACGTCGAAACCAATCTCTTTTATTATCTGCTAAGAGCAAACTGGATTCCAATCCAATTACCTTGGAGCAATTTTCCGTCGGTTCATAACAAAGTTTCGGTTAAAGTGTTTTATTAGCTTCTCCGTTCATCGTCACATCAATAATCAATGATTGGAAGAATTTCCCGGTTTCGTTAACATTCGAATCACCCGCTGAAACCGGCGAAGAAGTGTCGTTTATGGTTCCACGTGGACCAGTGAATTGCTTCTTTGATTAGAAACTTTTCCCCTTGAAAGGTACCATTCAATTATCCGACGGCCCGCGAAATTGCTGTTTTCCTAAGGTTTTATTTTGATTGGTCTTCGCTAGCCGATTTCTATTTGGACAGATTAGGCAATAGATTATCGATTGCGACAACTGCTCTCCGAAGAAAATGCATCGCTTTTGGCGCCAATCATCTCTGAAAACTGCTTTTTATTTCGTTGATGGTTTCACGCTTTCAATTAGCGAACCACCTTCATATGGGCATAGTGCCGCAAAACAGTACGAGAAATATACATAAGAAATGAGCAGGTTTTTTGCGCCACGTTACACAAATTGAAATGTGATCCGCACAAAGTACAAAAATAAAAAAATCACATACATTTATGAAGCATGAAAACACAGCCAACGCCGCCGGATCGATTTCCTCTTCAGTCGAATGAATAAATAAGCAAATTAGTGGCGAGTGCAGTTGTCGATTAGTGCACAGAGTATGCATGAAAGGTAGTGAGTACTGTGAATGCCGAAGCAGATTTTTTATGAGTGCAAGGGTAAATTTTGCGAAATTCAGATTTTTGAGATTTGCCCAGTTCATCAGACAGGCGATTGATTGATTATTTACCATGGCCTATGGCGAAAATGGTTTAGTCAATATATATAAGACTCTTTTGCGCGAAAGAGGAGTAGTGGTTATATTAATAATTTATGCTATCGGTGGAATTGCATCATTGTACTGCAGATGATTTTATATGCGTACATTTTACTTGTTAAACCCATTCAAAATCTGTTTTAGAAGTTATGAAAGTACTGTAGAATGTGGTCATATTTTCATACATACATACCATCAGTCAATTAATTACCCGCAAAAACATGACATTTATTGCTTTTCGAACACGATCACGTGGTAATGGTTAAATAAGCACTGTGTCAATAAAAAAGCCTTTCTGCAGAAATTCCAAAGCCTTTGACTGCCACTTTATAACCGAAGTTAACCTGCTGTCCGACATTATTTCGCAAGTGATACGGTGTAAAAATGTCCAAATGATTGCTGCTCAATTTTCCTTCATTCCTAACGCGAAGTGCAGTCTCAAATGACTCCGTAGAGGTAAACCGAAGCAACCCTGGCAGTTTGTTTGACTCTTACCTGCAAAGAAATCAAAAGCATCGAAATATTATCAATTAGGCGGTAAAACACAATGTTTCGCACAGGCACAATAAAGCACACCAAACACGGGGTGATTTTCGATATGCGTGCTCTGCGATAGGAAAGAAGTGGGTGGAATGTCCATTTGCGATTATGTGTGAGGCAAAAACTGCACCACGGATCCATGCTCCGCTATGCTCTGATATGCTGTGTATTCATTAGGGTTTAAGGAGTTCAGCAAGAGCTGGATCGATAAATTGGCAAAATATTTGCACTTGCAAACGAAGCACAAATGTGTTTTGTTTCGCGTAATGGCTTTTGATTTATTATTATCGGTTCGATCATCGTTTTGTGGCTCATTGAACTTCAACGGATGCCGCCTGTGCGTCCGACCGCAACCTGCCTGCTACCGATCGATTGCCGATCTAGCCGGTTGAAGACGACGACGACGACGCCGACCACGACGACCACGAAGACGACGACTTTGATGACGACGCGTGCTACTGGTAACAGGTGCTACCGCCTAGCAACAATGCGGAATTGAGGGGAGGCAATAATTAGAGGAGGTGAAAATGCACCGCGTATGAAGCTACACTTGTTCAATCACTCTTCGACAGGTAAGTTTCGTAGACCGACCTTGCGTAAATGAATTAGAAAAAATAATTAACTTCGAGTATTATTACAACTAATTGACGGGGTGCTTCTAGTGCTTGTTGCTCCGCAATCGCTGATTTGCTTGGTTGTTATTTTGTTGGAATGGTTTTTCCGTTATCAACGTTTATTGTGACTGAATATTTATGACGACTCGGCTGCCGCAATTGATAAAAGTATCTATCTGCACTATTGAAACACAATTTTTACAGTCGAACTTATCGTTATCGAAAACAAACGCAACGTAACTTTCTAATAATATAGGGGTAATAAAACGAAAATAAAGAAATAAATGGTTTCCGGTTTAGCTCATTACTAGACTATATGGAAATTGAATTGCAAAGTGGGGTTTAAATGAAAATTTTACAGCAGTTTGTTTAGTACATGGATAATATGTTGATTTATTCATAATTAGTTTTAAAAACCAATAACTTATGTAAAAAGCTCAAAACTAACAGACTGTGCTGGGTTTTTGACGAAGTAATACCCTGACGGCTTCGTCAGGTCGCATGTATCATCGGCCGGGTTCAGTTTGATTCGTTCTATTACGAACAAATTTTACACCAACCCAACTGAGGGGTTGGAAGCACCCACTCAGAATTTGATAAAATCTTGTGGATGTGTAAAAATTCCTATATGATGTAGAAGGTTTTGAAAGAGTATTACTTTCTGTACTAGAATGCAATTTAGTATAACATTACAGCGTATTCGAAATTTTGTATTTAAGCCTTCTGTTGCACAGTGTTTATTTTGCTGATTTCGTGCTCTTAATAAATAGTGGTATCACTATTGACTCTAGAGTTGTACTATATTTGAAAAAGTTTTTATTCGCTTCTTTTAAAACAGACGATTGAATGCCTGATTCGCCTAGAAAAGATAAGAAGAGAACTTTCGTGAAAGTTGTGGCAGATTATTTTTGGTGTTTTTTTTTTCAATTTAGAGTACTATAAATAGTCTCGTATAGACAGTTCACTCGAATCATAATTTTCAAAATAACTTTTTCTATTTTCTACATACTTTATAACTTCTAGCTATTGAGAAAAGAAAAAATCAGTTACTACTACTACTTCTGTGTCTTCTTCAATGTCTTAAATTTCAAATTCAACGTACTGAAGAAGGCTTTAAATAGTAATCGAAAAACGCGTATCAGCGATTTGAGTAAAATTGATTGTTTTACTTCTGAAAAATTATAGTAAAAAAAGAGGTTAACTGAGTTTTGAACTGAATATTCGAAAACTTTGCCATGGAAATTTTGAACAAACAATGATGAAGACAACGAAGGGTAAAAATAATACAGCTATTGTGTCCTACTTTAAATAAGTTGAACTTTGAACAAAAATTCACACATTGCGTTTAATTTTTTCCCATGACTTTTTACTTTTCTTCTATTCTTCTACAATATTATGTGGTTTTTATGCGCTTATATGTCCACTGAAGATTGTGATTTATTTAGAAATAAGTTATTTAAACGTTTTTTTTTTCATTAAGACTATCGAAAAAACTTTAGAAAATAAAAGATTTTTTATTCCTTTGGAATTAGAATAGAAGTGCTTCCAGAACAATAAATTGATATTTGCATTTTGACGTGACGTCTTCGTATTCTATACTGGGGTACATTGTGTAAAGTTGTGAATGATACTGGCGGAATTCAAACGATAATAACAGCATAACCACATGATGAATAACAATAACCAAGATGTTTTTGGATAGATAAAATGTTAAACAATTTAGTGATACTCTAGTTATCATTATTATTCAAATGCGCAGCGGTAAAAAATGACAAACATTTTCAGGGACAAATTTACGTGAACAATGAACCAACCACATGCAAGCATGTCTAGCACAGTTGACTTGAATAGACACCAACCATTTACTATGACATTATCTTTATCAGTATGAAAACAATGACAGAGTCTCCCCGTCTCAACAGGTTAATTAATGTTAGCTTCCATGAACTTATACTAATTTGATGCCTCGAAGGTAAAGGTTTTTCGAAAAGTTTGAAACAGTTCGCTCTTTTAAGCAACTTTGAATTTGTTAACCTGCAGGTGGAGTAGAGTGCCGCTGGTCTATCATTGCAGCGGTACCCGATTTCTATTCGTGTCCAAAACTGCAATGCTGCTGAATGTGAATAACTGTTTATCTCATGAATATGGTTACCATAAAATACATAAGTTACTCAACAAGAATTGAACGTTTTAGCAACGGTTATAAGTTAGTTTTATTTCATTTTATCTTCGATGTTCACTAAATAATCGTGACCGGAAAGGGTAAATTCCTAAAAATACAAATTTATAGAAGCGTAAGAGCCAGCGAATGTTTGTGAACTTTTTGTCCATGTACTAAAATTTATTCAGAATCTTTTCGTACATTTCAACATTATTAGATGTTTTTTCATTTTTAACTTTATAATAATATACGTAAATTAGCTGTCTTCTTTATACAGTTATATGTTATACAGTGAATTGTTGGCATATGACAAAAAATGTCAAATAATAAACAATAATGAATCGTTTTTGAACTAACTTCGTTATAATTGTTATTTTCAGATTAAGATTCATATAATAAATTTGATTCAATAAAGATAAATAAGACAAAACCATTTATTACGACAACGTAAGTATACATAGTTGGATTTGGTGTTTGAAGAAATAGAAAAAAATTCTGGTTCAGACGCATTAGGAGAAATTCTTGGAGCTTCTTCAACAACAGCAAAGCGCTTGTGCTGTATCAAATAAAATAAATGTTGCTTGAACAAAAAATAAATAAATAAATAGATAAATACAGGCACAATAACGACAATTGCCAACGAAATTTTGTCGCGAAGGCTGAGAATGAATTGCGTAGGTCACTAAACAAACCAATTGGTACAATTTGCGGACTCTGTTACCTTTGTAACTAAAGTGTTTAGTCCCACGTCACCATTTCATACAACTCTCAGGGCTGTATACATTGTAATATTTTTTTTTTATCAAATGTATAAGAAATGCATGAAATTCCTAGATCTGGTGTTGTGTCAAAAACATTTTTTAAGCGACTTTCTGTCTCGCAAGCGTTTTTTTTTACAAACAAAATTTTTAAAGACAACATCACTTTTTGTCGATTAATGAGCAGTTCTACAAGAAATGTCCCAGTTTTCATATTATTTTTTCAATTGTCATTTGCTATGCATGAAACTATGAAACTTTGCATAGACATTTCTATGGGCAAAAGACGCCATTTTGTACTATTGGTTCATTTTTTTGCTTTTTCCTAGGTTAAAAAACGGAACTTTGACCGATTGGACGCACCATTTTCGTAAGCCGGGACGCATTGATTGTCGTTGTTTCTCTCACGGGAAACAAGGTGTCTAGTATCAGAACTTTATTCTGGCGTAGAAATGTCGGGAAAATATACTGTTTTAAACTATGCCACGGAAGGTCTGTTGGAACGGAGTTTTGTGTATATATCTGGTTCTGAAAAATGAAGTTTTGTGTCTATACCTGGAGTTGCACGACTGACGTGGAATTTTGCATAGGAAATTTTTGAAGAAGATTTTAAAACAGAAAACTCGATTTCTACTGACACCCTTCTGTTCATGCCATGCGGTAAACAATAATTCGAAAGTTGTTCTTGAATACTATTGACTCAACTATGCAACGCTTCATTTGAACAACACGTGCGTTGCACGGGAAGCAGTATCATCGAAGATAGTAGGAAAACTTTGCCTTTTTGACGTAGGACTACGTCTAACTGCACTATATCGAGATACATTCTGCGGAAACTAAAACCAAGGTGTAACGTTGGAATGAAAGATTTGAAACGGTAACACTGATTTAACCACATGATGGATTACAATAATCAATATGTCGTTGGATTGATAAAATGATGGACAATTTTGTGATTTCTCAGTTATCATTATCATTCCATTGTTAAACAGTGAAAATTTCACAAAAGTTTCAAGGTCGAATTTTAACGAACAATGTACCAATCACATGCGAGCACGCCTGGCACAGACTTCATGAGTAGACACCAACTGCCTGCTGTGATGTCCTGTACAGCTGTGGCAAAAAAAAAAATTGACAGAATCTCCCCGTCCCAATAGGTCAACTAATGTTTGCTTCCATGAGCCTAGACTATTTTGATGTCTTGAAAGTGAAGCTTTTTTGGAAAGTTCGTAACCACCGCCAGTATCAGACAGTTTTACGTTCTGCGATTACAATGTTATTAAAACTGATGTCTTGAAGGAAAACATGCTGGCAACAGTACTGCACCGAGCCATGTATGAATAGAGCGCTGGTCACTCGTCGTCTATCATTGCAGTAGAACTTGATATTTATTTGTGTGCAGCCAAGCCAAGTGAAGACTACATTGCCGCTGTTGACGCACAGTGGGGCGTGTTGGGTCAACGCGTAGGTATCGTTTTGCGATCTGGAACACAATCGAATTGCCGTTTGAATTGTCTTCTTCTTCTTCTTTCGTATAATAGCAAATATCAGAACTCAATATGATTATTCGGGTGCCGCAAAATACACTGCGCCACCAGGAACAACAAAATTTTGCACGTGTAGCAGGGTATATAAATTAGGTTCATTGTACAGATAAAATGAGTTGTTTATTTTTAACTCTACACTCTGTTTCTGTAATGTCCATTTTAAATTTTCTGTGAATATACATTTTAGTTTTAAAACTTCTTTGTAGTTATTGCTTTCACGAACTTGTAACTGCAGGAAAATTTTATTATGTGACATCTTTGCCGCTTGGTGATCGGAGAGTGGGCCATCGTTCACAAGACATATAAATGTTGTTTAATTTCTACTAAATCGTACTCAATTTAGGTCTGTATTGAAGTTTGCATTTTCGCGTATTAAACAAAATTGACTGTATTAGAGTAAAAGGTATTAATCAATTATAACGAGAATATTTTTTCTCCTGAAATAGAGTACTGCAAATAAATAATCAAAATACAGACCCCGTTCGATTTTGCCAAACACGACACGGCAGAATTTTCTTGTTGCCAAGATTGAACCATGCAAAAAATGAACGTTCTCTTTTCATGACTATTTTTCATAGATATTTCCACCAATGAGGCTGACGACCTAGATACTTGATATTACTACCCGAGTAATTAGAGGCTTAGTACTGCTTAGATCATGCATGATCATTATATTACCAGCACATGTGCATATTCCAGGAACCATTTTACCGATTCCGGTCATCCACTTCGGCAACTTAAAGAACCAAAATACTCCTCTTATGGAGCATGTTGAGCTAAAATTGATTACAAATAATCAAGAAAACTAAGAAATGTGATTAGACATAATCGCAAATAAATCAAACAGAGCCTCAAAGGAAAATATACAACTATTGTAGTCCTACGTCAACTATGCGGTCGTGTCTTGGATACCACCCTCCTATTATTTTTTTTGTTATATTATATTCTCTATCTCTAATAATCTCCCGCACTCATTTTCCTATTACAGTCTCTCCACAATTATGGGTCACTTTTACGAAGATACGTCTATTCTCACGAAACTGAGCAATTTTCATAAGCCATGGTATTTTTTTTAACTCAGTTGTATGTAACCTTATTTATACGATTGAATTGATTTAAATTTGCAATTGTCACAAAAAATTATAATTCTACGCGGTGCATTAAACAAAGTTACCCATAATTCTAATAATGTTACATTTTTAGGTGCACAATTGTGGGTCAGTCCATATTTTGGCTATTCTTATTACTTTAATTACTATAATTGTGGAGTTTAGTTGTAGTGTGTAAAATTTTGGGGTAATATGGGTAATAGAAGTAACAAACGGATAATCAAACAAAATCACCAAAACCATCAAAAACCTACATCAAGGGGTTATATACCTTTTTAGTTTCCAAAAAATCGAAATTTTTTTGATTGCATTATCTTGAAGTACAACATCTTGAGAACATTTTCACAAATTTTTATGAAGATCTGAGCAATAAGGAGAAAGTTAGAGCGATTTGCAGCGCGCCTCGCCACGGCCGCATAAGTTAAACTTGAAACTTTATACGAGTTTATCTCGGAATGGTGTTTCTCAAAAAATGACTTTGCCGTGATCTTGATTGCGGGAAAACTACTGTAGCGAATTCCTTCATCTTTTTTTTGAATTTTTTTGAAGTTATGGAATTCGCCGGTCCTTGAACGATCGCTTTTCGAAACATACAGTTACTTTTTGCCGCAAAAATTTTTTTAATGCAATTTTTAGCGCTCAAAACGCGCATTTTCTGGGAAAAACGTTCTCGTTTGAACTGAAAACAAAATAATCGTAAAAGCGATCGTTCAAAGACACGGCACGCTTTTAAACCAATGAAATAATATGAGTTTTATGATTTCAGTCGACCCGCTAAATCTCTATCAGGATCACCGCAAGCTTCTGCAAAAAATAAAGAAAAAAAACATTTCGGGGAAACGGCCATTACTCCAGTAATAATTGGTATATCTCAAAATCAAACGTATTTTTTGTTGTTAATAAACTGTACTCCCAGAAAAATACCACTTTGATGCAATAAAAATGGTGCTATGCACTTAAAATTAAATTCAAACTCCCCTCATTCTCTCGACCAAAAAGGTATATAACCCCTTAACAAGGCCTGTTGAGAGCCTCCTTTGGAACCACTGACGAAAAACGTAAACTATTAGGAAAAAGGGGTCTGATGAAAATCTATGCTAAAAATTTGTAGGGAGTAGAGTATTCAAGAAAAGGGGCCAGAAATGATCCAAAATGTATCTACGTGGTTTAAGGATAGCTGTTTAAATAAATATCGCCTAGATTCATAAAAATTCAAACCGTTTTCACAGTTTTAATCATTGTTTCAGCGTTTTCAAAGTGATTCGAAAACGAAAAATCCAAATTATTCCACCTAGCGGTCAGACCCAGCCTTTCTCATTCCAACTTATTATTTGTTTAAATAGATTTTCACGAACACTTTATTTACAGAAAAAATACACCTTGATAATATTTGCTGGATTTATTTATCACTCTAAATAACAAGTTTTTGGTAGCCAGCAGTGAAACTATACCGAACATTTAAAACATAACATTCAAACACATATGAACATACATTACCACATGCAAATAACATGAAATAAATATGTTTCAAATATATGACGCGAAATATATTTTTTAATCGTGGTATAATCGAAACGTCACTGTACTCATATTTGGGTTGGACTCGATTATAAATCATTCGATAAAATATTACTTTAGATTGGATTATTTATAGGGGAACTGCTCCATTATTCATCTTAGTCAATATATTCATCTCATACAACATGGAAACACAATTGAGAACAGGAAAAAACGAATATTTTCTTCTTAAACCAATCTGCTAATCCAGGAAATGGATTCTTCTCAATTAACTTTAGATTCCTCATGAAGTAGAATCCTCAAAAACTCACCTAAAAGCTCTATATTTGTCGGGCAGCTGCACTCGAAAACTCATTTAATTCAATCACCTAGCACAGAAAATAAAATCCGCGCATTGTTCTATACGGGTACAACGGGACTCGTACAGAAGCCAACCAAAGTTTTTTCATCAGTTCATTTTTTCATAGTTGTATTCATGAAGAATGCACGGATTAAACACCAAATTTTCACGAAATTATTGAACAAATAAACTAAACATACTTACGTGCTCTTATGGGATCGTTCAGTGTTGTATATTTAGTAAAATCAGCTAGATTTATCCTTAATTTTGTAAAACAAACCGTTTTTCACATCGCTCCATATCCATCGCAAAACTTGAATCACTGCTCAATTAATCATCTCACGACGCCCTCATATTCATCGCACTGTTAATCATGAATGAATCACATTATCATGAATGAACGTAGCCGCAGCCCGTCGTAGTAGGTTACCTAGATATACGCTGTAGTTGTTTATGTGCAAAATGGGTAACCTAGGTATCCACTGCAGTGCTGACGATTCATGTCAATTATGTCGGAATAATTCAACATTTTCAGTATGATTTTTTCGTATTAACAGAAACTGATTTGACAACTTTTGATTTTCTTCAACGCAGTGAAAACAGATGAAAATACATATAGTTGAAATTTAGGAATTGTAGAAATTCATCGCATATATTTCTGATAATTCAAGCTTGTTTTTGTGAATTTGAGGTGAACATTTCAAAGATTAAAGAGCAAAATCATTTCAAATCGTCTGGAAATACGCGAAAAATTTCGACCATTTTTGATTTGAATGAAACTTTGCACACGTATTTGGCTTAGCAAACTAAGCATTTTTCACAGGTGGAGTGATTTTTTACACCCATGAGTTACATTCTAAAAGGGTGTATGCCTTTTGGCATAGGTTTTATTCGAAGCATTGTAGCCCAGAAACCGTTGGTTGTATAGAAAAACTGTCTGAGTATGAGTTGTAGGGAATTAAAAATGCACCATAAAAAAATATACACTGTACAAAAAAAAATTTTTTTGATCAAAAAAATTAAAAATAAACATTAATTTTCAAAAAAAAAGAGTTGAATTTTTTTTTATTTTTTTTTTAAGAAACTTGACTTTAATACGCAACTTTAAAAAAAAGTCCAGGATGGAGAAATAAAAAATTATTTTTTTAAGGTAGATTAATTTTTTTATGAAAATTCTAATTCAAACATTTTTCAAAATATCTGTATTCTGATGATTTTAAAAGATGCAGAGAGTCATTTTGAATCAAAAAGCTCTTGGTAGTAAACATTCTAAAGGCATTGGTTTTCGAGTTGTTTCTAATTTAAGCTCGAAAAATTATAATTATTCAGGAAAATACACGTTTTTTTAATTTGTCCATGGTTCTCCAGCAAAAACCATACGTTCATTGGAATGCTTGATCAAAAATATACAATTCATTCTTTGACAACAAAACGATTGGGCGAACGGTTCTCAACAAAAGAGTTGAATGTTCTAAGTGATATAAATATATATAAGAATCAAATATTTAGTTTCGAATTTTTTTATCTTAGGAACATATTTTTTATGACATAGATACTTTACAGAACTAGTTTCACCTTATATTTTATATACATCATTGGTAAATGATTCGTCATCTTTTGAAAACAGCTTCGTTTGTATCTTATTTTCTGAAATCGGAACAAAAGAGTAATACTTTTGTGTGGCAGCTATTATTATAGATTTTTTGAAAATATTGCTCCATTCTGTTACTCCTTGTTCATATTCTTCATATGATACCCAACTAACTGACATTTTTGATGAATTTTTATTACTTTTCTGATTAGACCAATCATACAATTCTTTTGCGCTTGTAATGGGATGTTCATGTTCTTTAGCTAAACTTGCATTTCCTGCCATTCGTTTTAATATGCCACCAATTGCATCGCATGGGCCTTTGCCATGAGAAGTCGCAAAAAAATGCCACTCTGCATCGACGTTATATTTTGTTTTGAACTTGCAAAGACTTGCACAGTTTTTTCTTTTTTTATATTGTGAGGCAGCTCCATCAGACATTAATATCGCTTTTTTCAACTCTATTGTTGTTTTCAAAAAACTCATTAATCTGGCAATGAACACCTGAACCGCAACAGTATCATGATGGAGTACTTCCGATATTATGATGAAGCTGATATTCTTAAGTGTTCCAGATTCTGAATAGTAAACAACGAAGGGATGAATGGTGACTTGACTATCATTCCAATAACTACACGAATCACAAATTGATAAAGACGTATCAACATGAGCTTGACTGTTCAATATTTTTTATTTTGCAATAACGTTTTCGTTTAATTTGCGTAAGCTTGATGAGCACCGATGATCAGGAAAGGGTTTACAGCATTTGGGCTTGGTGTATTCCATTTTCACTTTATTCATTTTCACAAAATGCAAACTGTTACTAACACATCTGGAGTAGTGCAATCGTATTTATATACGAAAACAGATATTATAGGTAACCCAGTAGTTATTGGTTGCGTACTTTACAAACAGTTATTATTAGTAAACAAGTAGGTAGTTTTGCACGACAAACATAATTTTTTTATAAAACATTCGGCAAGGGGGAACGTGTAGCGCTTGAGTTATTTTTCCAATCGTTTTGTTGTCAAAGAATGAATTGTATATTTTTGATCAAGCATTCCAATAAACGTATGGTTTTTGCTGGAGAACCATGGACAAATTAAGAAAAACGTGTATTTTCCGAAATATTAATAATTTTTCGAGCTTAAATTAAAAATAACTCGAAAACCAATGCCTTTAGAATGTTTACTACCAAGAGTTTTTTGATTTAAAATGACTCTCTACATCTTTTAAAATCATCAGAATACAAATATTTTGAAAAATGTTTGAACTAGAATTTTCATAAAAAAATTAATCTACCACAAAAACAATATTTTTCGTTTCTCCATCCTGGACTTTTTTTTAAAAGTTGCGTATTAACGTCAAGTTTCTTTAAAATATAAATAAAAAAAAATTCAACTCTTTGTTTTTTTTTAAATTGAAATTTAATGTTTAATTTTAATATTTTTTGGCCAAAAAAAATTTTTTTTTGTGCAGTGTATATTTTTTTTATGGTGCATTTTTAATTCCCTACAATTCATTCTCAGACAGTTTTTCTACACAACCAAAGGTTTCTGGGCTACAACGCTTCGAATAAAACCTATACCAAAAGGCATACGCCCTTTTAGAATGTAATTCATGGGTGTAAAAAATCTCTCCATCTGTGGAAAATGCTCAGTTTGCTAAGCCAAATACGTGTGCAAAGTTTCATTCAAATCAAAAATGGTCGATATTCGACCATCGGTCATTTGGCGCGATCTTGCTCTAAAGTATTCTTAGTGTAGTGAGTGATTTTGTTTAGTGATTAAAATAAAAAGTGGTCCGCTAGTGATGAAAAAAACTTTGGTTGGCTGCTGAACGAGTCCCGTTGTAGCCATATAGAACAATGCGCGGATTTTGTTTTCTGAGGTAGGTGATTAAAACAAAAGAGTTTTCGAATGCAGATGCCCGACTATAATATCAAATTTAGTGCTTTTAAGTGAGGTTTTGAGGATTATACTTCATGAGGAATCTGAAGTGAACTAAGAAGAATCCATTCCATGGATTAGCAGATTGGTTTTTGAAGAAAATATGCGTTTTTTCCTGTTTTCAATTGTGTTTACATGTTTTATGAGATGAATATATGGGCTGAGATGAATAATGGAGCAGTTCCCCTACCTAGCACGTTCGGAAATAATATCCGAATGATTGTAAAGTGATACGATTTTTTCCATCTTGGGAACAGTTGTTTGTTGTCAAAATGTTATTATTTTGAGCCATAAAACAGCATCAGAATAATCAGACTGTAATTGCTCCGAAAAATGAGGTTTATGTGCTAATTTATTTCAACAAATTATAGACTTGGAATGAGAAAAGCCAGATCACACACCTAGCATCAATCCGTGTTTATTTTTAGAAAGAAGGCTTCCAATTTGTACCTCCGGATATCGTACTAACTTAGGGGTGGGTTTCAAATTTTTTACGGATGGTTACGAAGGAGGAGTTGGGGTATAGAGAAAATCTTACGAAAGATGTTAAAAATTAGATTTAAAAAAATTAGAAATCTTAACAAAATATTAAAATTAGTGGAAATATTTCTCGCTAAAGTTTTAACAAATGAACCTTGTGGAAGCAGTGAATTTACCTTAGCTGAATAACTTTTCACTTTCCTTTGTTAACAAAGTTGCTGAATAATTTTGTACTTTCCGTTGTTAACATAATTTTCACTTTTATTTACTTTAACATTATATGAACTTAATTTTTTAACTTGTTCCGATTTTATTTTCTACGAGTATACTATACATTAAAAATATTTCTTCTCCGAAAAGCAACAACTTTATCCTTATGTAATTTATGACGCCTTAACAAATACCTCGTTACCGATATCAACGATGGTTATCAAAATTTACCAGTGAAATCGTCGTCGGTCACACTTCGGTCAAACTAAATTGTGCAGGTAAGCATGTAATGACGCGGTGACGCGTTAGATAATTTAGTGAAAATTTTGTCTTGGCAATCAGCAAAGCGTAACAGAAATCGAACCCAACGACCCATACCGACCGCTGATTAATTATGTGATGCCTTATAATCCGCTGTATTAATCTACCAGTTTGACCACCTTATTCATGTGATCACTGAAGTTATTCGCTCGAACTGAATTGAACAAATCCCTCTCACGTAACACATGCTGCTGTTCTAAACCTAAATTTTAGCATTAACAGCCAGTTGTCAACTATGGGGTCACATTACAAGACGAAGGTTATCTCGCCTTCTTAGTCATGAACCACGTTGGTAACCTCATTTCGCGAATGCCTTTCTGCTACATTTTGCCGTGGCGGGCCGCAACCTATCTATGGGGAGATTCGTGTGCGAATAATTGTTCCAATAAACATTCGATACGCTATGCGGGCCACCAGGCCCGTTTAGTGATACAGCACCTACGACGGACCCCAACAACAAACAGCGAGTCACCGGGGCAGCAATGAGCTTTGCGCAAAACTGCGGAACATTTTTGTAGCCCTCGTGGTAATCATACGTATAATCTATTTGAGATGTATCGTTGCCGGCTGCTGCTCGGCAGCTCTAGTGGGCGTCAGTGTCGGTAGAGTTGCAGGAGCATTCCAGCAAGGGAGAAGGAAGCTCAGCGCGATATAACCTCATCTACATTAATGACCCGAAGCGATATTCAATACGCGAGCATAATATCCCACAACAAATAGCCGCGTGTATTCTGCATGGATATTACCGTTGAGCATGAGTGTGATTGTTTACATATATATACCTATATGTTAGCTTTATGAATCCAGGGAAGATGGGTTGAGGGAAGGGCACCCTTTTGGACAAACTTCGTGGTTTCAAGCGGAGTGCATGTTATATGCCATATGCAATGAGGGCACATAACTTCGAGACAACCACAAATGCCGGCGGATGGATTAGAAGGCTCGTTAGTTAGTGAGACTAAGCGACTACCGTGTTTTTCTTAGTGCTATCGACAGTATAACAACATCATGTTTCGCGTAAGGCCTTCAGCTGCAGAACGGCATCACTCCTTACTGCACCCGTGATGCAAGCGGAGCCCCTAAGGGTCAGTAGCGGCTACTGGTGCCTGAGTACCTACAACACGTCAATCGTTCTGGTGTTCTGGCTATTCGACCCAGAATTCTATCGCGAGAAACAAATGAGATAATTTTGTGCCTCCGCAATTGCCTGCTGTTGGGGAGGCACACGTCGGATTGTTATTGTGCATTGTGATAAGTGATTTGTAATTTAATTAGACAGCGATCGAACAAGCGAGGCGTGCAGATATTTTAATGAATAGTTTAACATATCTAGTGTAAAACAATGAGAATGTGGTTTACGTCGATTATTTAATTGTTTATTTAATTGCATAATATAAAGCCTATTGGCTCGACCCTCATGCTGGGAGCGGGAAATTTATGTCGATAACACACGTCCTCAATAAAGTCAACGTTTATCCATTTCAATTTGCTCAAATATCTTAAAATAACAATATAGTTCACTCTCGAATTTCCCATATATTCCCGTGAAGACAGACAAGGAACACCCCCTCTTGTGGTGAAAAAGGTAACTAAACTAATTGCACAGTGGTACAGTAAGGCAATTGAGGCGGACATAAGCTTTTCGTTGCGATTTTGGTTTGCGGTTTAAAGCCATAGTTTTTGTAAAAAGTTGTTTCTTATACATAGTCCTCTATTTATGTGCGAATGAAAATTAGGATGGTCCTAAAATCAACGAAATAAAAACAAACTAACTTGTTTTTATTTGCATAAATAATTGTAAACATTCTTTGGCAAACTTGTAGACCAACTAATTCTAAGTAACTTTGTAAAAAAAACCTTTTTGTTAGACATGAAATTTGGTTTCCAAAAACAGTCTTTTCGCTCTATTTTTTCAATTCAAATTTAAAAACAAAGTTTTCTTCGGTAACTTTAATCAAAAATACGCAAATTTTGACGAAAAAACATTGTCGATATATTGTACAGATGAAGAGTTTTCACTATTTCTATTTTAAAAATAGGCCCTTTTGATATATTGATGGCTCCGTTTAGGGCAAACATAAATAATATTTTTTGGTATCATTTGAAAGAACAAATATTGTGAAAAAATACCGAAAGTTGCTTAAAATTAGTTGATCCACAACTGTGCCGATGAATGTATACATTTATTTATGCAAATAAAAAGTTAGTTTTTTCATTTAGTCGATTTCAGGACCACCCCACTTTTCATTTGCACATAAAAAATAGACTAAATATAAGAAACAAGTTCTTAGAAAAAAATTTTACTCTAAAACCACAAAATCGCATCGAAAAACTCATGTCCGCCTACATTGCCTTACTGTACCACTGTGCATTGTTGTTGAATTTCTGTGGGCGTGTGACATTCTCACACACGAAACTGAATTTACTCAATTTTAGATTTAGTTGACTCAATTTCATACTCTCACAGAAAAAAATATGTTGCAGATTTCGTGCGTATATTGTTTGTATGTAAAACTAACGCCATTCCGGGAGTTAAATATTGATAATATAATACATGTAGCTTATCGAGGCACGAAGAAGAAATATTCAAATAATTAGGCCACGACGTGTAAATGGTAAACTAATCCCAAGTTGCCATATACGTGGTTCCCTCTGTAACTTCACTAGCTCAGATCCATCATGGAAAACAACTACGAAATGTGCGGCCTTGACGGCTCAAGCTCAATAATCAGGCCACGAAGTGTACAAGTAAATGAATATTTCAATTACCTCGTGAAAAGATAGAAGGAGAAACCGCACGATGGTTGTCAATAGTCGTATATGGTTGTTGTGCAACTTTTAGCTTAGATAAAACTTGAATGTTCTATCAATTTAACAATTTAAGTATTGATACATATAATGTTGTAATTGGTTTAAAAGCTTTATTATATTATACATAAAAGATATTCAACAAAACAAACGTAATTAGTGATAACAACGGTTATGCAAAAACTATAATTTAATGTTTAGTTTTCTACGTTTTGAAAGTATTTTTTTGTTTTTTTTAATCCCTCCGAATTTTTTGCTCTCGAGTTCTAATCTTCGTATTTATCACTTGCAGCTTTGCTTTAACCAGCATGTTTATGTATTTACTATCTGACCCGCAAACTTCGTCCCGCCTATTTTTGTGTTTAATTTAATAATTTTCAACATTCCAAATTCATTGATTTCTTGCGATTTGTTTATATCGTTTGAAATTATTGGTTTTATCGGAATGACAACATCCTCGACTTTTGCCTTTAGTACATCACCTCTATTCCGAAAACACTCATATTGGTGATATGTGTATTTGGGGTTGGTGGGTGGTATTCAGTTATTTTCGTTGTTTTCCAGAAACTGAAAGTGGTCATCTTCGAATTCAAGATGGTGTCCAGGGTCAATGCTTGGCTTCTATACATTATTTCGATTACGGAAATATTCATATGCAGTAGTATTCGGCTGTTTCCCAGAAGTTGCCATCTTACAATTCAAAATGGTGTCTGAGGTCAATTTTTAGCTCCATGCATCATTCTGGGTAAAGAAACACTCATATTGGGTGGTGTTTGGTCCCTTTCGGCTATTTTACAGAAACCGGAAGTCACCACCCTGGATTTTAAAATGGCATTTGGAGACAATTTCTGGCTCCTGAGCGTCATTCTGGTAGAAACACCAATAATAGGTGTTATTTAGTCATTTTCGGCTGTTTTACAGAAACCAGAAGCCACCATCTTAGAATTGAAATGGTGTCTGTGGTCGATTCTAGATCCTGTGTATCATTCCGTTATCGAAGCATCTCATATTGGATGGAAATCGGCCGGTTTAAGAAATACCCATACAACAATATCGCACGCTCAGCCTTGGGGCTAATAGCGGTCTCGATTAACTAGATTAGTTGAGAGAATACGTTATCGATATTGTTTTTGGCTCATTTTGTATGTGTAGGATAAGTACAACAATACACGCTCGCAAAGATCCTCGACTCGATCGGGAATCGAACCCGATATCACAACCGTGTGGAAGAGCTAGCCGACCGACATCGCTAAGCACAGAGCCACGGGGACCACAGAAAATACTAAGAAATACCCATATTGGGTGGTATTTGGTCATTTTCAGCAGTTTCCCATTCACCGGAAGTCGTTATTTTACAATTGGGTTGCTTAGCTATATTAGTTTTTTATATCATCTGAAAAATCTGCATTTCCTGGGTAAAACGTGATTTAAAAATTTTTTCTATCGTTGTCCTTCGCTTTTTGAATCAAGATTTAAAACTGCTCGAAATCTGCTCGATATCGCTACGATGACAATTCGCCCATATACCGACTGTCATTGTAGCGATTTGGAGCGAATTTTAATTCTTCATTTAAAAATCGAAGGATAATGATATAAGGTTTTAAAAAATCACGTTTTGCTCAGAAAATTACACTCTTTCAGATGATTTGTCGCTTCAGTGCATCATAACAATCCCGGAAATACCCATAATGAGTGTTATTTGGTCTTTTGCCACTGTTGTTTAGGAACCGGAAGTCGCCATATTGGATTTCAAAATGGCATTTGGAGACAATTTCTGGCCTCTGAGCATCATTCTGGTTAAAGAAACACCCATATTTGGTTGTTTTTGGGTCATTTTCGGCAGTTTTCCAGTCACCAAAAGTCGTCATTTTACTACTCAAAATGTTGTCTGAGGTCGATTTGTGGTTTCAGTGCATCATCACGATTTCGGAAATACCCATATTGGGTGGTATTTGGTCATATCTCACTGTTTCTCAGAAACCGGAAGTCGCCATCTTGGATTTTAAAATGGTATTCAGAGACAATTTCTGGCCTCTGAGCGTCATTCTTGTTAAAGAAACATCCATATTAGGTGGTATTTGGTCATTTTCGTCTCTTTTCCAATCACTGGAAGTCACCATCTTACAATTCAAAATGTTGTCTGAGGTCGATTTGTGGCTTCAGTGCATCATAACAATCGCGGAAATACCCATATTTGGTCATTTGTCGCTATTTTTTAGAAACCGGAGCCGCCATCTTGGATTTCAAACTGGCATTTGGAGACAATTTCTAGCCTCTGAGCGTCATTCTGGTTAAAAAAACGCCCATATTAGGTGGTATTTGGTCATTTTCGGCAGTTTTCCAGTCACCGGAAGTCGCTATTTTACAATTCAAAATATTGTCGGAGGTCGACAAACGTACAAATCGTGGAACACCACCCATGGATTGCCTCATACATAGGCGAACTTTATTATTATAAAATATTCGGCCGAGTCCACCTTACAATAAAATGTGCATTTTTTCAGTGTACCCATTAGGGTAATATTATTGTTAAAAGTAACTCTTTTTCGCATGTCGTGTAGAACAAAATCGGAAGTGGCGCACCTAGCGGTCGAAAAGGTGACTAACGCTTCTGTCATTTTCAATTTGTCTTCATAATTTCACGTAAGTGAACTATATTGGTATTTGATATATTTGATTTGCTACACAGCAAGGATTGTGTGTAATGAACTAGTTCTCAGACAGTCTTTTGAGGTTTCTTCTTCAAAAGATCAGTTTATCTGATCGGAAAGTCAATTGACGTTGATTTTCTATAGACTCAGTGTGGAAAGTGTAAGGGGAATTATCCGACGAGAAAAGAGGATTATCCGCTTAGTTCACTTTTATTTATAGTTTGTACTTTCTGTTTGATTAAGCACTGTTTTGTGTGCTCGTTCACACCTTTACAACATTCTGTATCGATTTCTTCAAAAAATGTTATTTTATTTCAATTATAGAAATCCAACATAAAGCGTATATTCAGTACGTATTTTCAAGATACGATCGATTTGAAAAGCAAATTTAAAAGCCAATTTTCACCTAAACGTAAATCTTCGCCGGAGGAAAAAATCAATCATCATAAAATTGACGCAATTCGAATCATCTGTTTCGCAGTGAAATTGATTCCTAGGTTAGACTTAGCCGCCGCTGCTGCTACCATAAGATTCCACCGGACAACCGGAGAAAGTGCGGCAAAAAAAAACGAGCAACAGTCGGTTGAATAATTCTTTCCGCTTCAAGGACTGGAGCTCTCATCGCGTACCGACATCTTTCACTACTGTTCAGATTGACGGATCACCTTCTTCCTCTTTCCCCGTTTGCTGTCTAGACGACGACGATGACGACGACCATGGCCAACATTGGAACGGATCGTAAAAAATCAGATACCGGTTCATAGCTATTGACTCTTTTTTGTGCTGGTAGCAATACTGAAAATAGTCAGACATTAGCAGAGCTGGGGCTACTTTCAAAAATCGGATCAACTTTCACTGAAAATTTCGGACAATTATCTGCTGTTTGTGAAGTAATGATTTCATAAATCGAGTCCTTGGAAGGTCTTGTGTTGTGTTTTACCTTTTAAATTCGCGCTAATTATGCTTTCGATTCAGGCATCGATATGAATAAAACATCGGTGGGACAAAATACGAAACCAGTGTCACCTGAACGATTCAACAACTCGATAGTGATTGCATTGCAACATCAGCCTTGATTAAACTTGAATAACATTGTAAAATATTTGTCCAATATAGGTACATAGGAATCGTTTCGCCCGCTAGCTAGGCGGTTCAGACAGCAGCAAGAACACGTATCGACAGAACCGTCGACCGAAGGAACAAACAATCCACAGAGGGACTCCCTCCGCGTGTGAAGGCGTTCTTCGTCACGATTCCACGTTATTTTTATTACGCTCACAAGCTCTGCCGCATAGTTCTGTACTGGTTAGCTGCACATGCTCTGACAGTACATCCACGGGGGGTTCGAAAGGGGTTGGACAGGCGTCAAGCGGTTTACAGGGAAACAACAAACTAAGGCAACCTTTGGCAGCCAGCGCGCAATTCCCAAATGTCAAACCGGGTACAGCTGCTACTTCAAGTGCAGCAAGTGTACTTGCGGCGCGGTGCGGTGTGCTTTCGATGCATTAACCAAGTGGCCAATCTAGAAGGCTGTGCGGTTGTTAAATGGCGGAACACGCGATTTCTTCGGGGAGTTCTACTAACCTGAAAGGTGAATCGAAGGAACAAGGAAACCAAGGAAATTGCATTTGCTCACGTTTTACTTGATAATTATTAGTCAATAAAAAATAATCCACAATACAGATGTAATTTTGACTACAAAAATATGAAAAAAATTTAATATGTTTTGTTTGTTTTAGTACCAGCAGTCTACAATGTCAATATCAACTCCGGGTAGGAAAACTTTCTTTAAACAAATAGAAACTCAAATATTGACGAAAAAAAAAAAAACATTGCAACGAGCGATTGATTACCGATGAGGTGGAATAAAATATAAACAAACCTCTCTCATACGACTGTTACGCTCCAACCTTCCCAGTGTACAA